>NC_080019.1:202698591-203001622 GCF_030020395.1 Manis pentadactyla | reverse complement strand
CCCAAATTAAGCCTCAGATACATGTGCCCAGGTATACACAATGACCTAGGCACAAGCACACACACACATGTGTACAGCATACAGGTACATGCATACACATGCATGCATGGGTACACACATACACACAAGGGGCATGTGTACATGCAAAAACATTCACAACCACAGGCACCCATACCTGTGTGCACAAGCTCTGTGTCAGCTAAATGCATCAGAGAACACTGCCCAGGATTCACTCCTGGGCATCCAGCTCCATGCCAGCCCCGTGGGTTGGCAGTGTCCCTGCCACCCCTCCTTGAGCATGAGCTCCACTCAGCAAGCTCCAGCTGGGCAGAAAATTGCTCTTTGGAAACAATCTGGACCATACAGACCTGCAATTGGCCTCTCAGCACGGATAGAAGATCTCATGGGGGCCCTGGGGCCTGGGTTGGTAGAGACTCACAGCTTCAGCTTTCCAGCCTAGACTGAGTATGGAAGCCTGGTCTGGCCCTGAGCCCAGGTGGGCAGACTCTGCCTGGTGTCTAACAGCAAGCAGGCAGCCTCAACAGTCCCTGGAATATTATCCATCTCTGGACCATGCTGCTCTGCGGAGGTGGGGCAGGGGATGAGGGATCTTTTCTCAGGTAGGGGGAAAGATGCAGGCCCTCGGACAGCTGGGTTCATCCGCCTCCAATTCTGCTTGTCCTGACTCTCCCCACCCTTCAGGGCTTGGTTTCTGCCCCTTTGCCTCCAGGAAGTTTTCTTTGATTGCTCTTGTGTGCAGGTCTCTCCCTGCACACCTCCAGGACTGCTCCCCACATTGTCTGTTCCTCCTGCTAAACATCTTGACTCCCTGGGTGTCCAGAGATGATGGAGGGAGGCTGCTCTGTGCCCTCTCAGCTCGAAAGACAGGCAGGCAGCTTTTGGGCATGTGCCCTAGGCTGAATGCATTCATTCATATGGTTATTCATTCACCTGGTCTTTATTTGAACCATGCCTGATACCTGTGCTTATACTGGAACTATTTCTTGAAAAAAGAAATAAATCAGTGATTGAAAGGAGAGCTGAAAAGTTTCCACTGAATTCAGCATCAACAAAGTCGTTGCTCAACTGGGTCAAAAATCTCCAATGGAATAGGTAAAGGGGAATCTGGATTAGAGATTTCTGGACTTGGTTTCTATAGAGAAAGGTCAGACACTAAAAGGACTCTTCTTTCTGGAATTCCGGAGATAATTTTTAGGATTGTGAGGAAGAAAACACCTTTATTTTTATAGAAAAAGCAGAACATAAAGGATTGAGTATATAAAAGGTAGCATTTTCCACATTAAAAAGCCACCACGTGGTAGATACATGGACTTACACATGTTGCATAGAACTAACTGCTCATGGACACCCCCCAACCTCCACCCCCGCCCCCACACACATGGATACAAGTAAAATTGGGGAAGTCTGAACAAGATCAGTGGATTTTATCAATGTCAATATACTGGTTGCAATATTGTACTATAGTTCACAAGATGTAACTGTTAGGAGAAGCCAGGTACCCACAGTCTCTTTGTATTATTTCTTATGGCTGCATGTGAATCTACAATTATCTCAAAATAAAAAGCTTAATTTAAAAAGACCACCATAAAAAATAAAAAGGTAAGCTGGGTGGGGCCTCTTCAGGCCCTTCTGCAGCTCAGTGCTGAGAAAAGACCCTAAAATATCTGGGGGAATGTCTCTGAACAGGTTGCAGAGGGACCTGGAAGGAGAAGACAGGGAAACTCAGGGGAGGCAGGGCTGTGAAATCAGAACCCAGCCTGAGACTCAAAGGACCTCCTGCAGGAAGGGACGTGTGTGTGTGTGTGTGTGTGTGTGTGTGTGTGTTGGGGGGTTAGGTGATGGGCCCTGGGAGTTAGAGATAGGGTACAACCTCGCCATTCCATTATCCCATTATTCATTTTCAAAAGCATAGGTGTATTGATCTGATAAGTAATTGCAGTCTTGAGAATCAAGGACATTTGCATGATCAGAGATTTTTTTTTAAAAGGCAAGTTAGAAAAGGATATGCAACATAACGACTGGTCTCTCAGCTCCAGGAGAGAGCGGGATCCTGACTTGTCCAGCTGGGTTCCTGCTTTAAAATGCATATTTTATTATTATTGAGGGATGGTGACGCATGTGGATCAGGAGACTACTGTCATTGAAAAGATGGCTTATTACTCACAGTTGCTAAGACGAGGGACAAGCCACACCTGAGCAGGCCAGCAGGGGAGCTCCAGCGAGCATTGAGAGTAAGGGGGCAAAGCGGGGCAGGGTGAGCAAGGGCCTTTATTGCGGTTTCTGTAGGAAGAAATGGGTGAAGTGAGGTAAGCAGGTTTAGCAGTGGCTAGTTGGAATAATTTTAGTGACTCTGGAGCATAGGGGCCACCCCTAGTTGTCTGGTATCAGGCCCTGGGTAATGAGGGCCAGGAGATAGTGGCCCAGAATGTGGGGGGGGGGGGGGCAGGCGCCTCCGGATAGATTAGTTTGCATATGAAAGGTGCTCCCACTTTCTCTAGGAATTCTCTGAAGAATTCCTGGGGACCCTGGGAGAGGCCCCAAGGGTCACAGCATCAGAAACATGAGGTTAATGCAATGTCCAAGGTTCAGAACAGGTCCTTGGACCTACTAGGGACTCAGTGAATTATTTGTGGAAGGAAGGAAGGAAGGGAGGAGAGAGAGGGAGGGAAGAAGGGAGAGAGAGAGTTGGCCTCCTGAGGACCCCTCGGATACCTACACCACTTTGGGACCCTCTTCTGTCCCTTGGGCTAAGTGGGAACTCCCCTCCCTCTTCTCTAGGCATCCAGGAACTCTTCTCCTAACAGGTGACTCCAATCCCTGATTATGGAAGCACATCAAAAGGGCTCACCAGGGGAATGTTTGAACCATTTCCCCCTCAATGAGGCAGCTTTTCTATCCATCCATACTAATCACTCCCTTACAGGCTCAGACTCAGACAAGATTTTGTTGTTTGTTTGGGTTTTTCATGTCATTTGCTGGATTGTGGATAGGAAATGCTGCACAGAATAAAAATACAAACTGCATCAAGGGCTGATAGTGGAAGTCAAACTCCCACCCTGTGCTGTCTTCCCCTTTCCCAGTTCCCCAGTTTCCCTGATGCATTGTCCTTGCGCCACCCTCCAGACTGTCCACATAAGAGTGAAACCGTCCACTCCTGTGCCATCACCCAGGTGTATAATGTACACATTGTTCTCCACTCTTTGTTGGCTTATCTTTGAGCTTATTCCACATCAACACATATGGTACTGCCTTATTCTTCTGAAGTCGGAACAGGGCCACATATTTTGGATGGGCCGTAGCTGGTTTAAGCACACTGTCCTAGATGGACAGACATCTAGGCTGTTTTCCAATCCTCATTTCTATAAACCATGCTGCACCAAGCACCCTGTGTGCACATCCCCATACACAGGTGTGGGTATCTTTAGGATGAGTTCTGAGAAATGGAATTGTCTTGTGGAAGGTGCATGTGCATGAAATTTGCAGGTCATACCAATTACACCTACACCTTGTGTATGGAAGACAACAGGTCTGTCTTTTTGTCTGATTTAACACTTAGGCAGAATGGCAGTTCTTCAAATCCTGGGTCTGGCTGGGAGATCAGTCCTGGAGTTTCACGTGTGCAATCTACCCCAGCCAGCCTTCTGACCCTGAGGACACAAAGTGTGCCAGGGAGCTGGGAAGCCAATCTCTCCAGGCCTCAGTTTCTTCATCTAAAAGTGAGGAGAGGACTCTGCTGGAGATCTGAAAGTTCTCTTCCACACCTAGCCTTCCAAGTCCTTCTGCCTCCCCAGGCCTCTGTGTTCCCATCTGTAAATTAGGACCAGTAGTCTCTACCTTGTTTGTCTTCTGGCTGATGTGAAGATGCAAAGAGCTGGTGGACATGCAAGGAAAGTTGGGTGCTCTGCCGAGGGAAGGAGTAATAATCAAACACTTTTGGAATCCCTTGCCAGATCACTAGCATGGCCTGGGGGCATACAGCAGGCACTCCGTTAAAGTTTTAGGCTGAAGGAATATTGTGTGGGAAGGCAGAATAATGTTGGGACTGTCCAGAGGCAGGAGATGCCTTTACCTATGTTCCCTCTGCCTAACATGCAGTTCCTTCTGTGTGGGCCTGGCTTTCTTCTGTGTCTCCAGGACTGATCGCGGAGCCTGGCACACTGCGGGTGTTTCAGGATGGAGGCTGTGCCCAGCACCGGATGTGGCAATGTTCTCATCCCAGGTATCATGTGACTTTGAGAACTGATTGGGGGACAAGCTCCTTGGCACCTATGCTTTTGTCCCTGCATCCCTGCCCCTCCTTTACCTGAGTGGGGTGGACCCCAACAGACTTTTGGTCCAGGGGCCACAAACTCCACTGTCCCTCCTCCGTGACACTGGGAGACAGTGGGGAATGGTGGAGAGTGTGGTGCCCAGGTGCAGCTCTGCTCAGCTCCAGTTGGCTATTGTCAGGAGTCACTCTTTTATAAGAGATTTTCAAGAGGAGCCACAAATCCAAATTTTTCCTGAGTTCTCCTGGTTTTTAAATGTTAGTTATTTAGGTTTTTTCAAAACACACTATGGGAATCAAACCAAACTGGCTATGAACTAGTGGTGGCCCACAAGTTACCAGTTTGTGCATTCTGAAAACTATACCCCTTCTCTCCACTGTACAAAGGGGACCTCTGGGGCCCAGAGAAGGAAAGGCATTTGCCAGAGGTGACACAGTCAGGATCAGAGGCCGGGTCCCACTTGTGCCCTCCTTCCTTCCTGCCTTCCTCCTCCACTCCAGTTTTTCTCCTGCTACCTCCACCCCATGTCTTTCTCCTTTTGCATGTGTCTCTTTTTGCGTGTGTCTGACCGTTATTTCTGTCTCTCTACACGCATCTCTGAGTCTTTGTCTCCTGTTCTCTCCTGTGTCTCTTTTTAATTGTGTGATTCTCTCATATGTCTGTCTTGGTCCCCTACACGCGTGTTACTAGACCTTTCGAGCTGGGTGCAGACACGACCCCGCCCCAGCACCCCAGACTGCGGCTCGTGCCTCCTGCTCCCGGCCCCGCCGCTCCCGCCCCAGATTTCCGGTGGGCGGGCAGGCGGGGTACCACGGGGCCGACTGCCGTCAGCGCCCCTTCCCGGCGCCCGCGACCCCTCCCCGCTGACCTCACCCGCGCCTCTGCCTGGAGCAGATATAAGCAGCGGCCCCGCGGAGGAGAGGGCAGCCGGCGCCGGGGTCCTTCGAGTGCTCTCGACCCACCGACTCGACCCTGAAACTCCGACCTCGGGGCCCCAGGATCCCGGACCGGTCCGCGAAGCTCGCGCCAGGCAGGTAACCGCCTCTGCTGGCTCTCCCCCGCAGGCGGCGTCCGGGCTCACTGCAGTGGGGGCCGTCTGCTCCCGCCCTCGGGGCGCCCCGGGAGAAGCCGCGGCTTCTGTCCCCCGAGCGCCTCCCAGAGGGTGGCATCCGTGCACATGTGGGGTGGTGCGCCCGTCCCCCCGGGTTACCACGGCGCTGGCCCAGAACCCGACGGGAGGTCCGGCGCGGGCTCTCGGGACGCATCCACCCTGTGCACTCGAGTCCCGGCATCTGGGGCGCTGGGCGCCGAGCGTCGGGGGGAAGCTTCGCCATCCACCCCCGCCTGGGCGCCAGCTTTAGGTCCGCACCCGGACTCGGCCAGAGTCAGGCAGTCAGGGCGTTGGCTGGAGGGCCTGGGAGTTAGAATCCGAATCCGAACGTTAGAACCAGAATTGTCGCTTTGGAATAGAACCTTAGCCTTGAAATTTGTCTGTTCTGGAAATCGATTTTTAGCTTCGGAATTAAAGTTGAAATTAGGATTTTTAGAGTTAGAATTAGATTCCTAGCTTAGCGGTGGAATCAGTGCTAGCAGTGGAATCCTAGCTTTGGAATGAGGCCCTTGGCGTTGGAGGAAGAATGTTGCGCGGGGAGCCTCGCGGAGCATCTCCACCAGCAGCGCGACAGTCAGCCTCTGGGCCGTCGGGCCGGCGCTGCGCTCCCGGGGACCAGCCCCAGCGCTGGCTCCCCCCGCCCCGCGTGACGCTAGCGAGCGGCGGTGGAGATGGGGTCGCACCATCTGGCAGGCACGCCGCGCATCTCTATGGGTGAGGATGCCGAGCCCGAGGCTGGTCTTCCTGCTCCCAGGGGTGTGTTCGGACCGGCTTGGGGATCCCCTGGGACAGGAAAGGGGGAGATGAAGCCGGCTGGGTTGGGGGCACAGCCCGCTTATGCTGTCTGTCCTCCCTATTCCAGACGCCGCGATGCCCGACCCTTGGCTGCTGCTCGCCATGGCTTTGACCCTGACACTGACGGGTGTCCCCGGAGGCCACGCACAGCCCAATGTGGCCCAGCAGGAGGCAGCAATGGCAGCCGAGCCTCCGGGCTTGGATGACCTCCTGCGCCAGGCGGAGCGCCTCCTTCTCCTCCGGGAAGACCTCCAGCGGCTGCGAGGGGACCAGGGCAATCACCCATCAGGTGAGTAGGGGGTCTAACTCTGGCTGACCTGTAGAGAGGAAGCCGCAGAGAGGGCTGGGGGCGGGGGGAAAGCGGGGGCAGTGGGGAGGAAGCAACTTGGTCATCTGGCCTCTTGCCTCTCAGATGCTTAGAAACTGTCACTGGTCACACTCTGCACAGTTGTGAGTTGACCCTTTCCTGAGATCAGATTCCTCTTCCATCTCCATCCTGGGAATATTTCACATAGAGCAGATCTTCAGTGGGGAGAATTCTGTGCAGCGGGAGAGAGAGAATCTCCTTGTGGGTGACAGTTTTAATTACTATTTACTAGGTGCATATATGCTGGGCACTGTTCTAAGCATTTCAAATACCTTATCACACTATTTGATCTTCCTAACAACCTCTTAGATAGATACTGTTATTGATCCCATTTTACACGGAAGGAAATTGAGGATCAGAGAAGTCAGGTGAGTTGCTTATGGCCACACAGCTAGGAAGTGGCAGAGCTGAGATGGGAACCAGAAGTCATGCCTTTGAATATCTGTGCAAATGTGTATGTCTGTGCAGCTTTAGAGGCACGTGCCAGACCGTGACTCTCGGTGGGAGCTGCAGGGACTCTGCCTTGACTGGGAGGAAGGCTGGAGTGGGCACTCAGGGGCCAGGGAGCTTCTTACGGACCTTCTTCCTTCCCCAGAGTCCCAGAGCTTTCAACCCGACTGGCTCTCTAAGCGTCAGCATCCAGGCAAGAGGGAGGAGGCAGAAGAGAGAGTTTTAGAGGAGGATGAGGAAGGAGGAGCTGTGGGGCCCTACAAACGGCAGCACCCTGGCCGGCGGGAGGACGTGGCTGCGTGGTCAGTCGATGATGCCCAACAGAAGCGGCAGCACCCTGGCCGGCGGGCCTCCTTACTTGGGTATGCCGTCACCAAGAGGCAGCACCCAGGCAGACGGCTGGTGGATCCCAAGTTCCAGAGGAGCTGGGAAGAGGAAGAGGAGGAGGAGGAAGAGGGAGAGCTGATGCCTGAGAAACGCCAGCATCCAGGCAAGAGAGCCCTGGGAGGCCCATGTGGGTTCCGAGGAGCCTGTGGTCAAGCTGGTCTCCTGTTGGGGCTCCTGGATGACCTACGCAGGGGCCAGGAGGCTGAGGAGAAGCGGCAGCATCCTGGGCGACGGGCAGCATTGGCCAGAGAGCCCCTGGAAGAGTGAGCCCTGTTTCTTGCACAGTCAAGTTTGTGGTCTAAGAATGTCCTGAGCCCTGTGTGCCCTTTCCCTTGGTGACCCCCTCTTTCCCTCCTCCTGATCCCTTATCATAAACCTGAGCTCAGTATATACACATCCCCGAGCCCCTGGCCTTGCCCCCTCCTTCAGGGTCATGAGAAAGCCAGCCTTTGAGGTAAAACCCCATATTGCCCCACTTTGCACCGCTGGCAAGGGAGCAGATCCCAGAGTTCCTCTCCCCGATCCCTGCAGTCCTGCCTCCCTTCCTTAGTCTGGCTAAAATGACCCTTCTTTCTCTTCTAAGGGATCCCCAGAGAGGGGCAGGGTGCTTCCGGGGTGAGCCTCCAACAAGGACTGGGTAGGATTGAAGCTGTGATTTTAAATCCTGCTTCCATTGCCTGCCGCACATGTCAAGATTCATTATGTAAACTTTACCCCTAGAACCCAGGGGCTCCCTCCCTTCTTGGGCATCCTTTTGTGTGTGGGCAGAGCCCGGACCCACAGCTGCGTTCTGCTTGCAGGAAGCATTGTAGGTGTCTCACCCTATGGTGCTCTGCTGGGTGGTGGCTGTGGGAATAAATGCATGTAGGAATATGTCAACATTGCCCTGGAAGTTGTGGCTTGTATATAACCTCTAGGTACCTTCCCCTTGTCAATGGGCATCATCCTAATTATAATAAAATATGCATCTAGATGATCTTGGAGCTCTGTGGTTGTAATTCTTTCTCAGCAAGGCTGGAGTTCCTCTTCACCACTGAGAAGACACAGCACTAGAGCTCCCCAGCTCTGCTGAGAAGGAAATCAGGACCCTGGGGGTTGAAATGTCCTCTTCACTGCCCCCATCTCAGAACAAGTTTGGGAGATAGACAGGGGCTGGACTCCATTTAAAACCTGGGGAAACCAAGGGCGGGAGAAGAGGAAGGCCTTGAGAAAAGATGCACAGCTGGCTGAGGTGGAGCCAAGGGTCTGAGAGGGCTGCTCAGGACCCTGCCTTGAGTTTGCCTGAACTGGGAAAGGGCTGATCTGCCTCACGTTTGTAATCATTGTAGTTATGTGGCAGGAATCAATGTGTGTGTCAGCCAGCCAGGCACACTGAAGACAGAAGACCAGGCTGTGATTGGATACTCAACTAGGGGTCTTCTAGGGCCAGGCAGGGAGGCAGGATGGGTGCAGGGCAAGAGGGAGTGGAGGGGTCTAGGACAAAATGAAGAGGCCATCTGAAGACACTAAATCCAAAAACTTTAACAATCCAGTAACAACAGCAAGAGCATACATGCAACATGTATTGTGTCAGGCACTGTCCTAAGCACTTACACCCACTGATTCTTTTAATTCTCATGGCAATTTCTCTGGGAATAACTATTATTGTGCCCATTCTCCTAATGAGGAAACCAAGGTACAGAAAGGCTATGTAATTGCCTGAGGCTGAATTTGGCCCACTCATTGCCAGTTTGCAACCTCTGATTTATACTCCAAATGGAGTCTGAACTAGTTAGACTCTGAACCAGTTAGACCATCCTCTGGTGGAGGGGTGGGCTATTTGGCTTTCCCACAAACAGTGGTCACTGGGTAGAGAGAGGAAGGAGAGGGCTTGAAGGGTGTCTGCGCCCCAGCTCCTCTGCTCCAAGAGCTCACAGTTCAGGTGGGGCAGGGATGGTGGAAGACTCTGGGTTTATAAGATGCATTCACACCCACCATCTCCACTAAATTCCCTCTGAACCATTGAGCATTTGATGGATTTTCAGATTCTTTTCATTTTCAGATGAAGATGAAATGAGCACAGAGACTAGGGCCCCAAGGAGCATGAAGCATGGAGAGCTGGCCTTCCCTCTGCTTGACTTTCCACCCCACCTGGCCAGGATCTTCCTCATCTGAAGACTTTAGTCGCCTCCCTGCCAGTCTCTGGCTTCCACTCTTGTCCCCCAAGCCCATTCTCCACACACAGCCCGAGGGACTTTCTCAAACTGCAAAGCTGATCATAGTAACCACCTCACTTAAGACCATGTAAGTGTTCCATTTCACCCAGGATAAATCTAAACTCCTTGCCATAGTCACAATGACATGCCCACTTGGACTCTTTTGTGTTAACTGCACACACCACTGGGCCTTTGTTCATGTTATTCCCCCTGTCTAGAGCCCTCTTTGCTCCTACTCCTCATGTTCCCTGGGCTACCTTAATAGGGCACCTTCCTGCACTGTGGAGGTTGGAAAGCTCAGACTACATTTCCCAGACTCCCCTGCAGCTAGAGTGTTGAATGTACATATAGTTCTCTACGTGGGTGTGAGATTGGAAGGCTGCTTTGACTATTCCCGCTGGAAATCAAGGCTGTTCTAAGGTGTGGTATTTCTGTGACAGCATTCCAGGGTCCAAAGGCCAGCTTTGGAAGTATCTTGAGTCAGTTGTTGATAGCAGCTTTCAGGCAGCTTCACACCACAGGAGTAAGTTTTTT
Source organism: Manis pentadactyla (assembly GCF_030020395.1). NCBI lineage: Eukaryota > Metazoa > Chordata > Mammalia > Pholidota > Manidae > Manis > Manis pentadactyla. The sequence continues at coordinate 202,991,494 of NC_080019.1, read as the reverse complement.
CTTTTCTTTTGAAACAACTTTATTAAGAGCGTATTTTACATATCATAAAATTGACCCATTGAAGGTATACAATTCAATTATTTTTAGCAAATTTACCTACTGATACAACCATCACCAAAAATGGGTTTTAGAACATTTTCAGACCCTCAGTAAGGGTTCAGTTAATCTCTTTCTCCATCCTCAGCCTTAGGCAATCTACTGCCTATCAGTTTGCCTTTTCTAGACATTTTATACAAATAAAATCATACAATGTGGGGTTTCTTGCGCCTGGCTTCCGCCAGTTAGCCTAATGTTTTTGAAGTCCATGAGGGTCATGTTTCAGCAGTTTGCTCCTTTTCACTGCTGAATACTATTCCAAACAGTGAGTTCTTGAACCCCACAACTCCAGTGGTGGCCTCCCTTTCCCACCAGCCTGACTGGAAACAGAGGAAACAGCTTCCCGGCAGGTCACTTTCATGGCATCACTCTGCAAGTCTGCTCCTCAAGCCCTTCGACAATATCATAAATTCCTGCTTCCGAGAGTGGTATTCAAAATATCCAACAACAGGTACAAGACAGGTGTCAGCCAATCAGGACACACATCCAATCAGGATGGACTGATTCTGACACACCTATGATGCCACAGCTGTGCAAGGAGCTGATTGCCAGCCCTGGTATGTTAACCCTTTCCGCTTAACTTTTCCAAAATGGTTTCTCTTTGCTTTGCTGAATCCTGATGATTCACATGAGGTAACTCTTCCTCCTCCTTTGCTGTCACTTCAGACAACTTTGTCAGGATGTGGCACTGCATCCTTCTGCCCCCTTCCTTGCAGCTAGCACAGTTTGTAATTCTACTTTCCTCAGGCTGGGTTCCCCCAGCCCAGATCCTTAGACTTGGGTTTGAGTCCCAGTGTTTGAGTTGGAGGGTGATCCCAGAAAGTGGTCTGGGAGCAGGGGAGTCATTTGGGGAAAGGAAGGAAGTGAGCACAAGATGTATTAATGCACAGGTTTTTCTTGGGATACTGCAGAACAGGCCTCAGGGTTGTCCCACTGAACAGGGTGAGGAAGCTGGAGATTTTCTTTGATTCCCATCAATCAGGGGCTGAAGGCTGCTCCTGGTGCTGTCAACTCCCTGGTACTCCCAGCTTGCCCTGTGTGCTCCACAAGGAGGCCTTTAGGTGAAAAATCTCAGAATATAACTATGTACCACAAAGGTGTGAGCTAAGGGGATGGAGCAAGGTGCCAGTGGCATCTGCCATAGTCTCTTAGGTGACTTTTTCATAAATGGCTCCTCACTCACTAATCTCTGTGTTCCCTGAAGTGGGGACCATGCCTGCATCCCCAGCGCCTAGGACAGGCCTGGGGAAAGGGCAGAGAAAGGGCTCATTAAACATTCACTGACGGTATGAACGAAGGTCCTGTGAGTGAAAGTGGAGCTGGAATTTGAGACCAGGTCCCCCTGATGTCCTGGCCTTGAGAGAGGTAGAAGGGCAAACCCACATATTTGAGGGTGCTATGCAAACCTGAGAAGCTGGTCCTGAGGATGGCCAGAGACCTGAGCACTTCTGTTACAACTCAGTGTAACATCTACCCAATTACTCTACCTTTTAAAAAACACTTTGAAGTTCACCAAACAGCCCTCTGAAGGTGCCAGTTTTCACCTCTGCACTGTGCCACCTAATATATGCAGGGTCCTATGCAAGGCCCTTCCCACGCCCACTTTATGAGTGAGACATGCCTGGCTCAGAGAGGTGAAGTAACTTCCCCAAGGTCACACATCTTACGCGCATGGCACCATCAGGCTCACCCCAGTTCTGTAAGATCCAGACCCAGTGGTCTTTCCTCCACCCCTCTGTTCCTTGTTTAGGCAGCTTTGAGACCTGGGAACATTTCTTCAAGGAGCTGTTTCTCACGACTTCAGCAAAGCCACCTGCCCTGCTTTTCTGTGAAACATCCTGATATTGTGACTTCCTCTGATATGTTCTTTAAATAATTATTTCTTCAAACCTTATTTTGGTTAATTAAATGCAATCAGAGGACTAGTTTGCTGAAAGACCTCAGTTCCTGTATGGGCCTCCTGGGTGGCATGAGAACATGTGGGGCTTCTTACCTGAAGGATGTTGGCAATTAGAGCCCATTTCGATCACCCAAGTGAGAGCTGACTGCCTCGGAGAACATCAATTAGCTCAGTGGCTAAATTGTGCTCAGAGTTACGGGTTACCAAGGGGACTTGTGGTCAATGCCAGGACTTAAGTGGCTCTAGTCTTTGGGGATCATCTTTCCTGAATCGCGGCCACATTCTGGGCCTGGTAATCATGGGCAGGCTGATTAGGCCTTGTCCATTATAGAGAGTGACTTCCTAATTGCCAGCTGCTGGGGAGGAGAACTTCCTGGCACCAACACAGATACACCCTGTCTGACGTGCCAGGGGCTGGCAGGCACATGTGGGTGAGGTTGCTTTGGGCCTATGGCCAAAGAGATGGCTCAGCCCAGGGCTCCCTTGGGAGGGATGCAGAATATCATGGCAGCTCTGCTGAGAATGGATCCCCAAGCCATTCTTAGGAGGCTGGACATTGTATCCGAGGGGTGACCAATTAGGAAGAAATAAGAGGCCCTATGCTCCAGGCTCTGAGCTAGTAACCGTCAGTCAGTGTTTAATGAGTACTTACTACATGCCAAGCACCTGCTCTTATGACTGCTGGAAACAGGTCATCCAACCCTCTCTAGGAGACACCTGAGACACAGAGAGGTTAGGGATTTGCCCACACATCTGAGATTTAGATCCAGTCTGTTTCCAGGTTAAACAGCTATACAATGCTGGCTTTCACGCTTCATATATACCAGTGCTTCTCAATGTTCCTCTGAGGGCCCTGCAGTTCTAAGACTTTTTTCAGGGGATCTACGAGGCCTTTAGTTTCCTAATCACATACCTGTTCGAGGCCAGGTTTTCTTCTTCATCTACCTCAACCAAAATTTAATATGTTGATTAGGTGTAGAAGCTGATAAGAGAATCCAGTTACCTTCTTGTGGGTAAAATTGCAACATTTCCAGAATCTCTCCCCTGGCCTTAGTGTATCTTCATTTCAACAGGTATTTCCAAGGGGTGCAGAGAAGTAGTCCATCTCCATATCAATAGGTAATTACAAGGGGGAGTGAGGGCTTAATTGGACCAGAGAGGTTGGGTGGGGTCCCTTTGTGCAGCCAGGTAGTGAGAGACATGGGCGAGCAGAAGTGGATGACTGCTTATAAACAATAAATGGGTTTCTCACACTTTATTTCTCCCTTTGACTGATTTCAGCGTCAAAGGTAATTTGTCCCAAGTTGGGAATGTATCTTCCCCCAAGAGTTATACTTCTATTAAGTTAGACATTTCAAAAATTGGTTCAAATATAAACCAAAGTCATGCCTCTCACTACATTGGTTTTTATTTGGAAATGATATTTTTCATAAAAACACTGTATTTATGGTAATATGTAATGGATTTATTAGTTGTTTTTACATGAACAAATAAACATTTAAAAAATTCTTGTTTTGTGACTGCAATGGGGGGTGGGGGTGAGAACTTGATAACATGGGTGAATGTTGTAACCGCAATGTTGCTCATGTGAAACCTTCATAAGATTGTGTATCAATGAGACCTTAATAAAAAAAAAAGTCAAACTATGCAGAATAAAGAAACATTGTTTAGGAATCAAAGTCATGTAGTAAAATAAAGTGGGAGAATGATGAGCCGCCCACCCAAAAATTATTGTTTTAATTTGTAGTACTGGAAATAGCAATAGATATAATCCACATACTCACAAGTTCCTTGGGGGTCCTCAGTAATTTTTAAGGACATAAAGGGGTTCCAAGATCAACAAGACTGACTGAGAAGCCCTGGTATACACTGTTATAAGAAGAGCGGATCCTTAGCATTTCTATGTGTTAGGTGCGATTTAAATTTATGTGTTCTGACTGATTTAATCTTCACACCCAGGAGGTAACTGCTACAATGATCTGCATGAAGAAACTGAGGCCCGAGAGGTTAAGTCTTTTGCCCAAGGCCACCCAGCTGGGATGTGGTGGAGCCCTGCCATCAGTCCAGGCCTCCAGGCTCTAGAGACAGCTGTTAGCCTTGGCCCTCCACCCTACCCCCGGGCAGCATTGCCTACAGTTACTGGGGGGCGCAGAGAGATGCAGCGCTTTGCCTGGGTTACCCGACCAGGAGGGGGCTCGTTCCTCCCCAGCACCTGCCCAGCGGGACATAGGCCCCGGGGCCGGCCAGGCCAGGAGGCATCGGCTCCCGGGCTTCAGCTGGAATTCTTGGCAAGAGGCTGTCTTCTCCCTCAGCGGTTGCTGAAGAGGCCGGACATGGGCTCGGGGCTGCTGGAGGCCATGCCGATGCAGAAGGCCCTGGCCGAGAGGGAAGCCAGAAGACGGGTCCAGAGGCGAGCAAGAGAAACAGACGGCTCATGTCGACCCACACCTGAGTCCAGCCATCCGGTTAATGAGCCAATGAGTTCCATCTTTTCCTCAGGTCATCTGTGTTTCATTCTAACACAATCTATATATGTCACACTATTTTGGCGTGTTTTCAAACGAATACCCCTGCCTTTCTCCCATCCTCCCTCCTGCCAGCCACCTCCGGGGTGACTGGCTGGTCTGGGGGAGGCCCAGCGCCGTGCAGTGTAATTTCCCTGTCACCCCTTCCTCCAAAATCATAATTGTTCTGGTCAACAACCAACATTTCTTCAGGACCAGAAGGCCCTAGTCGACCCTGGCTATTGCTTGGCGGAGCCAGACACTGACTTTCTGGCTTTGGGGATAATCCGTCTGCCCTCCACGTGCTTTCTCCACCTTGTCTGCGTCCAGCCATCCCATCTGTAAGAACAGCTCCGTGCCTCTAAGAGCCCCCTTTTCCTCCAGATTCTGGTGTGGCTCAGGAGATCCATGGGGGGTGGGGGGAGTGGAGGACTGGGGTCCTTCTGCTCTGCTCCTTCCTCCTATGGCTGCAGCCCCTGCAGGGTGGCAGCCCTTCCTGGGCTCTGACTGCATGGTCCTCTCCCTCGACCCCTCAGGCTGGGTGTGGTGACGGCCCCCCGCGGTTGCTCACTCAGGGTGCTGCACTATCTCCTGCACCTCTCTAACCCTGCCCTCTTCTTGATGAAAAGCCCATCATCTATCTCTCCTCAGATACCCTTTGTAAGAGGGCCACTGTTTCCTGCCAGGGGGACATAACCTTATTTGTGGTCATAATCACAGCAGTGAAGACAGAAGCCAATGTGGCTCATAGAATCATGGCAGATGTCAAAAACCTCCTTATGTCCATTAATACCAAGGGATAATTATTATTACTATTTTATCACAGGAGTTACCTTTACAGAACACCATTATGTGCGGCTCATTGAACTCAGAACTTTACATGTTGTCACGTGTAACCCCCACGATGATTTGATCAGGTAAATATTGCTAGTATTCCCATTTTACAGGTGTGGAGACTGAGGTTCAGAGAAGGGAGCCACTTGCCTAGGATCACACAGCTAGTGAGTTGCTAAGCCGGGACTGAAACCCCATTCTGTATAACCTAAAAACCCTGACTCTGAATCCGAGCCTGTAGATTGTATGATAGAGTCCAGAATCTAATTTCTGCTTGAGATTTAAATTCCGCCTTGGTCTTGCCTTCCCAGCAGCCTTCTCTACTCCCATGGAGCACTGCTTCTTGGCAGAGCCCTCCTCCTTCACGGCACCAGCTCCTGCGAGCCCCTCAAACCCAGGAGGAGAGAGGTCTCCTAGTGCTGTCCCTTCTGCTCTTCTTGCGGCTGCAGCTAAAACAGCAACAGAGGTTCTGACTTGCCTTCTCAATGAGGCTCGGCCTCTGTCTGAAGAGAGATGGCTGCCTTAATATTAACCACAATAATAGTGAGAGCCTACATTTATTGATCTACAATGCCCAGCGTTTCCATGCTAAGCACATCACATACATTGTCTCATTTCACTCTCACAAACAGCTTTATCTTGTTTTATACACTGGGAAACTGAGGCTTAGAGACATTAGTAACTTGTCCAAGGCCAGGCAAGCAACCCATAGAAGGCTCATGACTCCTGTCTACCTGACACCATGTGCTTAACTTCTAAGAGGTTCTACCACAGTGTCTTAATGAGTCACAGCCACAGGAGAAGTTCCAAGAGGTCAAGTCAACATGGACAGGCTGTCTTTACGTGGCTCATGAGGTCTTGTGGGGTATTTGAAAAATCTTCTATTTAAAGGGCTCTGTGGATAGAGTCAGGTCCTGGGCTAATAGAAGTGTTAGGAACTCTTAAGCTCATCTTGAAAGACAGTCTAGATGCTTCTCTCTTCAGAGCTTGGGTGTCTGTGCTTCCTGGTAACCCAATAACACCTGTTGATTCTCTATATTAAATATCTCGGGATTTCTAGTTGAAGATGGCTGATGGATCTCACACATGCAGCACCTCTCTCTCCTGAATGATCAAGGATGATCTAAATATTTCAGGAAAACTTGCAACCTAAACAAGAGACCAAGATAAACAAAACAGAACAAATGACCTCAGAGGGAACAGATGTAGTTTCAAAAACAGAAAAAAAAAATTTTTTAAGGGAAGAAAATACCTTCTAACTGATATCCTTAGAGAGAGAAGAGAAAATCTAACATCCATAAAATGAGTACACAATGCTATTGAAATGGAACAGTCAGGGAACAAGAACAAACTTTAAAATTAAAAATATGATTGTCTAACATCTCAGAAATGCCTCTTTTCCATCCTCCCTGCCCCAGCCCTAAATCTGGGACAGCTCTTCTCTCTTACCTGGTCTATTGCTGCTGTTATTTCCCCATCACATCTCCTGACTCCTTAATATCCTTCTCTTTAAAAGGCCACCAGGGTGATCTTTTAAAAACATGGGCTTCATTATATCTCCCTGCTTAAAACCCCTGATAACTCATTTTCTTCATAATAAAGGCTTTTCATGTTCAGAATCCATAGCAGACACTGTTAGTTGCCTTCTCAACAGGTATTTCTCCCATTTCTTCCTGGTTTCATTCAGGTAGCAAGCAGCCATGCATCTCTGAAGAGGTGAATCTAGATGGGTCTACACCAATCACAGAAATTCCATTCTCTTGCCACGGATCTGTTTAGCGGTATTTGTGTCACTCAGTAAAATATGGGATGTCAATGGGGGAAAGATAGGCCTTGGAGAAAGGTTTCCTTGATGATAAAACAGAGGAACAATGGAAGAAAATGATCCCTTTTCTTTTCCTTAATGTCATAATGTTCACAAGTGATATGTGGAACTCTGGCACCCATTTTGTGACCATGAGGGCCCACAGCTGAGGTAGAAGTCAGTTCAGTAGGGATGGCAGAGCAGAAAGATGGGTATATCTGAGTCCTTGACAACATCATTGAGCCACACAGAATTAACCAACTCTGGAGCCACCCCATCTCTGGATATCTTGTTGTGTGGGCTAATAAAATTGGCTCATTGTTTAAGGCACTTCTAGTTGGGGTTTCTGTTACTTGGGGCCAAAAGCATCTGAACTGCTGTAGAACCTGACATTTTAGCCACCTCCTAGCTCTCATGCTCCCCACCATTTGCTGTCACTTCCCTTAGCTGCTTACTGTCCCCAAACAGGCTACACTCTTTCCTGCCTCCACATCTCTGCCCCCACCATTCTGTCTGTCTCATCATTTAATGCCTGTGACTTAACGACATTACTGCTTCTGTGATGTCCTTCCCAACATCCCTGCTTGGGTTGGACGGCCCTCTTCTACGCTTCCACACCATCGATCACCAGGGAACATGTCTGTCCCTGGCTGAACTGTGGGATCTTTGGGGTGAGTAGAATTATGTCCCTAGCACTCAGGAAGGGTGCTTCTCAGGTCTTTTGTGGGTTTACCATGTCCTGAAATTGCCTCCAGAGTTATGCTTATGTATATGTGTTTGTGTAGTGGAGTAAACCGGTTAAACAAAACAGATTTTGGAGTCAAACAGACCTGGGTCTGGGTCCAAGCTCAGTCAGTATCTGTTGTGTGGCCTCCAACAGCTGACAACCTCTCTGTTCTCAATCCCTCTACCTCCTGAGTGGAGATGGCAAATCCTAGGGCATCTTGACAATTAAGTGAGATGAAGTATGTAAACCATTAACTCAGTGCCTGGCACATAGTAAATTATTCACAAATGCCAGCTTTGGAGATTATTATTAGTTTATTAGTTTGCATTAATTTTTGTTGGGGGAAGGGTTTCAAGCTTTTGTCAAATTCTCAAAAGGGTCTGTCATCCAGGAAGGGCAAGAATCACTGGTTTGGGCATAAAAGGAGCATGGATCTGCCTGCTGGGTGGGGATATCATGATAAATGTGCACATCTCACTCTCGCTTTTGTAAACTTCCTGTGGGCTCAGGGTGCCCCCTGCCCCACCTTGCCATGATGAGTCCTTCTATCATCCTCCCTGAGGCCGGTCCCTGTGACCTCTGTGCTCTCCAAATGCCTCATTAATGCCCACTGAGAGCGGAGCCAGCAAGGAGCACGCCTCTTTAGAGCAGAGGAAGTAGCAGTTCTGATGGGGGTGGGCCGGGGTGCGGGGTGCGGGGACTAACACCCTTTTGTGCCTGGGCCTGATGACTCAGGGAACATCGCACTTCTGAGGACATCGCTGTCAGCATAAAGCGGCAGCTTTGGCCCTCCCACACACTCCCATGATTCCCTGGCCTCAGACCCCAGCCCTTTTCCTAAGCTGCCCTAGTAGTATGAGCATTAAAGCTGTATTTATAATAAATGAGTTATTTGCTTTTTGTTCCTCCTAGCGGCCAAGAGAGGGTGGATCATGAGGCCCCAGAGAGCCGGTTGTAGGGCCAGGATTTGGACTCCCGTCTCCTGCTCCAAACCTTTCCTCGGTGGAGAGCAGAAGTGCACACCTGTTGTCTGGAAGACAAGGGTGGGTCCTGGCTGTGCCCCCAGCTTTCGAGCTGGGTGTCAGGCAAGTCATTCCACCTCTCTGAACCATTTTCTCATCTGTAAGGAGGGGATGAGTAGTAGCTGAACCACTGTTCTCCTGCCTTGTAGAGAAATCATTTCAAAAGTTAGCTCGGATCATGTCGTTTGCTCGAATCCCTCAGGACAAAGGCTGGCTACCCTGGCCCTTTGTGATCTGGACGCTGCCCATTGCTCCTGCCTCCTCTCTGCAGAGCCACCCACTCTAGCCAGTCACACTGTACAGACCAGTTCTCTTCTTAGCCCACTTTGCCTGGAATTCTTCCTGCCTCTCTTTGACTTGGAAAATCCCAGCTTCAAACTCAGCTCAGGCACTTTGTCCTCCAGGAAGCTTTCTGTGACCCCCTGTCCCACACGGTATCAGGCAAGTCCTCTGGGCTCCCACCTGCCAGAGGTGGATGGACTGGCCCCCAAATCCCAGAGCAGTGCATCTCAACATGAGGTCCAGAATCATCTGGAAACTTGGGAGAGATGTGAATTCTCGGTGCCCCCTCCAGTCCTACCGAAGCAAAACTCTGGGAGTGGGGCCCAGCAATCTGTGTCGTAAAAAGCCCTCCAGGGAATTCTGACGCTCCAGTTTGAGAACCACCTGTCCATCCCAGTCCTCTGAACTCCTGCTAGGTTTCTGCAGGACCTTATTACATCAGCTACCTCATGGTCCCAACTCCAGCACCTGTGGCAAAGGGGAGAGGCCTAGGCTGAGTGTCTGGCTCCCCTGGGGGCCTCCAGCTAATGGAGTTGTTTGTTACCAGTGAGAACTTTCCCCATCATATGCCTTCCTCCCACTTCCTGGAGACACTCGACCGATTTCAAACTGTCACTTTCTTTTATTGGTAAAGAAGAAATTTTGGCACCCATCTCATTTATTTCTCATTAGCTGCTCCTTGCTTGCAATCCTGCCAGGCTGGGGCCTGCTGGGCTTGAGAATCGAACTACCAGTTATCTGTCTCTTCAGGAAAATGTTGTAAATTTCACGGGGCTCCTCTCAGACACACCAAATTTTGTCTGGAAAAATACTTCTTATCTCCTCCTCTCCTGCCCACCATCCCACCGGTGTCGTTCAGAAAGCTGTGAATGGCTTAAAAGTCCACGTTTCCTGAACCAGGTTCTGCTCCTGTTAGAAGAGTTGCTTCCCTCCATTCTCCCCCCTCCCACTTCTGGACCCAGGTAACCTTTCAAACCAGGAAGTTTCTCTTGGTGTCTAACCCAACTCTTTCTGGCTGTCATTGGCTCCCAACTAGCCAGTGACATACAAAGAACAAATACTTTTATCTCTGTTTCACAACTCTGGAAATTAGCATAGGGCCAGGCACACAGGAGACAGTCCATAAATGTTAGCTTAGAAAATGAATGAATCAGGACATTAATGACAAAATGTGATGAATGAAAATGAACATTCATTCCAAGGACTGTGTTCAGTGTCTCAGATGTAGTCAAACATCCCACAACAACCTTATAAGGTAGATATTGTTTAATTCCCATTTTACACATGAGGAAACTGAGGCCCAGAGAGATTAAACAGTTGGCCAAAGATCACACAGCAGTTACGTGGCAGAATCAGTATTTAAACCTAGGTGAACTAGTTGTACAATTGGGGTCTCACTTCCTGGAAAGTCCCTCGAGTGTGGCTTTTCTGAGGGGGCAGCTCAAAATGAGTCGGGGGCAGGGCACAAAGCAGAGATAAATGAGCTCCATAATTGCCCTTTGATGCAAGGCTCCTGAAGATGGCTGGGGAGGAGGGAGGCAGCAGGCGCTGGGCACTCCAGAGGAGATATTGTCATTAGAGGCAACAAGTGCCAACAGGTCTGTGGGTAAGAGGCTCCCTTCTCCCGCACGAGGCAGGCGCTTGTACAGGAGCAAAGCTTCAAAACCACTGACAAGCCACTAAAGGCAGTGCTTGCCTCCCTCCACTGCCCAAACACACAGTTGTTGACTCGATGTGCCACTTTCTTTCTTCCCCCTAAGCCTATCATCATTATTAATATTTTAGATTTACTCAGGTCATAATTTAATACATGAGCATTTAAAAAGTCATGTACCATGCAGCTGCATAGAGCAAAAATGAGCGCCTCATCTTTTAACTCCCCACCTCCCAGCGTCCCTCCTAAGAGGCAGCCCCCACGGTTTGCAGGGGATTGGCCCCAGGCATTCCCAGTGAGCATAAGGAAGGAAGCCGGGGAGGTGACAAGGTGTGTTACGGTCTGGCCATGGCTTTGTGATAATGCTCACAGGTGGGTCCATTTCACACAGAACCTCTTCAGGTGGGCTGCACACAGGGAGGAGCTCGACATTGGGGTCTGTATGTCCGGCACACTTGAGGGTGGTGGCTCAAGTATGGAAGAGGGCGGCGAGTGCTTGAAAAGGTACATGTCTGTTATTCCTGGGGTCTGCTGAGGCCACCATGGAGAGAGGATTGCCACTGAACAGACAGGTTGTCACTCACAGTTCCCAAGAGGAGGGGCCATGCCAGGCCACACCAGGCCATGTGGTAAAGCATCAGGTCTGCCAGGGGGCAAATACGGGGCAGGGGCTTTACTGCGGCTCCTGCAGGAAGGAGCAGGCGAGGCAGGGTAAACAGGCTCAGGATTGGCTGGTTTGAATCAGTCGGTGCAGGGGCCGCCCCTCCTTGGCTGGTACCTGCCCTGGGGTATTCAGGGCCGAGGAATAGGGGCCCAGGGTATAGGAGCCACATAGGTAAAGGAGGGAGTAGGGTTTGGGCTCAGGATGGGTTGGTTTGCCTATGAAGGGTGCTCTTCCAGGAGGGCCCTTACTAATCTCCAGGAATTGGCTATCCTGCGAGAGGTAGTCCCTCCAGGATCAGCAAGTCCCCAGATGCGGAGGATCAGAAATAGAGAAGATAAAAAGCATGATTAACACAGGGAGGAAGCAGACACTCTGAGCATGAGGCTGGTAGGCCCAGCCACAGTGAGGTGGCCAAGGGGGAGGGTCCAGCATTCCCTCCCTTCGGAGACCTCTATCCTCAGCAGGGACAGGCTCTCCACCTGCTGTGACCTGCTGGAGTACAGCTCCTCCTCTCCCCTCCCTTGCCTCCCTCACACTTGCCTCCTTGCTCTTTCCAGAACACAGGAGGCAGCAAGTACCAGGGCTGTAACCTTCCCCATCTCTTTCTCTGCCTGTGTATACATTCACTTAGCACGCAACTCTTGCACATTGTTTCCTATTGCTTTACATAAATGTGTTGTCCCTCCACTCAACTTATTGTTCCAAGATGCTTTTAATACACAACATGACCTGGGACTCTTCTGTTGCTCATTAGAGATTCCCCCTGTTCTTTTTTAATCACTGCAAGAGTTGATGTTTGGATGCACCATAATTCATTTTTGCACTCCCCTATTGATGGGTATTTAGGTTATTTTCAGTGCTTCCCAGTTACAAACAATGCCATGATGAGCAGTCTTGATGTCTTTGTGCAGACATGGGGATTTTTGTGGGATAGAAAACTTAGGAGTGAAATTGCTAGGACGAAGGGCATGGGCAGTTAAAATTTTTGTAAATACTGCCAATTGCTCTACAAAAGGCTGTATTCAATTTATACTCCCCCCATACTACAGGAGATTTGAGAGTATTCATTTCCCTACACCATTTTCAAAACTGGATATTACCAGCCTATAATATTTTTGCAATTAGCTTATTTCTAATTCACTCTCTACTTGATTCCAAAAGTGGTCTGAGGCAGCTTTTACTCACATACACAAAGGAAGCATTCTAGAATTGTCCTTAAGTTGTGTGGACTCTAGAGTCAGACTACTTAGGTTCAAATCTCAGCAACAAAACTAAAGTCTGTGTGACCTTGGCAAATTTCTTAACCTCTCTGTGCATGGATTTCTTTGTAGTAGAATGAGAATAAGGTCGTGGTGTATGGCAGCCATAAAAATGCATCTCTGAGGTTTCCAGGGATGGGGAGTGTCACTGGCTGGCTCAGTTGCTGTGCCCTGAAGGATGCACAATATCTGCATGGAGACCAGATGCTCATGGGATGCTCCGGCGGAAGAGAGAACTCCTTATGGTCCTCATCATCATGTATTTCACTTCCTCCTTTGATTTACTTGCCTGCCTTTTGTAAGGACCCTTGCGATTACACTTAGGATCGACCTGGATAATCCATGATAATCTCCCCATCTCGAAATCCTTAATTGAATCACATCTGCAAAGTCCCTTTTGCCATATAACATTCGAAGCTTCTCAGGATTGGGTCATGGGCATTTGGAGGCCATTCTCAGCTTACTGCACTACCCACCTCCCTTCTTTTCCTCTTCTTTGCCCAGGGGTCAGACCTGAATCGTGTTCTGGTCACTCAGTTCCCTCCAGATGAAGTACAGAATGCTCGACTCAGTTTGAATGTCAGGTAATCAATCAATTTTTTAATACAAGTGCGCATGGTTCATATTGCATAGGACATATACGTACACTAAAATATTGTTCACTGTTTATCTGACATTCGAATTTAACTAGATGGCCTGTATTTTTGCTTGTTAAATCTTGTGACTTATATTCTAACACCTTCTCCATTTTCCTTCACAGGTATTTTTCCTGGTAAATCTCTTTCATGTCTAATCCTGTATTGGTGTCTGCTTCTTAGAGGACCCCAACTAAGAATTAAATGAGAGAACACACAGAAAGATCACAACATTGCCTGAACCCCAGGAAGTAAACATTTGCTCTTAGCAGGTAGGCACAGCCAGATACTACCAGCTGATGTGTGAATCCAGGCCTGTCTGACTCCCTAGTCTGTGGTCCCTACACTGAGGTGCTCAAAGCACATTTCACGAGAGATGTGTATATTTGTTTGTGGGTATATATACTATTTCTGGAGGACACCAAGGCTTGGTGGTTGCCCTCAGAGAGGATGTATGAAAGGGAGATTCACTTTTCACTAAATGACCTTGCCTGTCTTTTGAATTTGTACCAAATGAATGTTATTACCTTTACAAAACTAAAAAAAATTATAAACATTTTGAGTTGAACTAAATTCATGGCAGTTTTTATATCTTGAAGGTTCAAATTATGCAGGAGGCCTGAGTCAGAGACCACCATACTGCCTGCGGTCCCACATTGCTCTGAGAAGTCCTGGCTTGGAGGCAGCAAAGGCTCCGGCCATCTCCTACTTCCTGAAAGTACACTCTTGCAAGGTCAAGTTGTTATGTTAATGTCAAACAATGACTTTTAATGCTGGGGGATCCTGAGGATCTCTCCAATCTACCACTGCAGTGCTCTCTTTGGAAACAAGGAGATTGGTGTGGAGGCAGGGGAGTATCTTCCACCTTCCTGCACATTTTGCCCTCCAGCAAGAGGAGACAGGGCTCATGGCCTAGGAGCTGGAATCACAGAAGCTCATCATTCAGAGCCTTAAAGATCAGGGAGGGTAGGAAAATGTTCCCTGACCTCCCTGACACCAGGTCTTCAGTCAGTATTTGTATGCCTCTCAGGGATGGGAACCTCATTCCCTCAGGAACAGCCTTCCTAACCAGCACAGCTCTGCTGGGAAGAAAGCATTTGCTCTCTGAACTGAGACCCGGTGCTATGTGACAGCCCCATGACAGCCCAGAGCCTATGAGCTAACTGCAGGAACCCCCAGGACGCTTCCTCCAGCTCCTTGGGACTGGATATTTCTTGGCCTCCTACTTGCCCTGAGCCCTCAGCCAGGCTCTCCCACAGTCCCCAGCACCTAGAAATGGGATACAGGGCCAGCATGTCTCCAGAAAACTCCTGCTGGGCCAGAACTCAGAGAAAAGGTTGTTTTCTGGTGACCAGAACACTGGATGCCCTCACCCCAAATCTGCACCTTGCTCCCTGGACAGGGCTGGACATTCTCAGCCAAAGCTAGAGCTCTGGCACTGGTCTCTTCATCTCAGACATTTCCGTCTGATAGCCCACCCATTCTTTCTCTTAAAAAAAAAAAATTTAATGAAAAAAAAAAAAAAACGAACCCAGAAGATTCAGAGGTGATTACTTTTGCTAGGTTCTTGTGCGTTCCCCTGGAGTGATTTCTGTGTTCAGCGTACCTATTTGTGTGACCTTGCCTTGGGAGGTATTCCCTCTGGTCCCTTTATATGAGCCCTGGAAAGGCAGCCTCTGCGCCCTGATCCCGTGTACCCTTGGCTGGTCCCTCTCGGCTCCCTCCCAGATGTGGTGAGAGTACCCCAGGATATGAGTTTAAGTTTTTAGTGGTTTAGCTTTTAAATTGGTGTATTAAAGAAAACAGACTAGCACATCCAACCCATCATTTCACATCTGCCAAGAATAGGGTTACAATTTTAAAGTGAGTTGCGTTCATGGTAAATAACAGGCAGTCTGTAGATAGGGCGCAACTGTACAGGAGGCAGACGGGCAACTTTGAAGCTTGGAAATTCAGCCGCCGCCTACAAAAGGCGGATCAAGAAAGCGAGACCCCTGCTTAACGCCTAGAAAGAGCCCAGCCAGCCGAGAGTATGGGGTTACGCACCTAGGTTGAACATCAGAATCACACGGAGAGCTTTACAAAGCCCAATGTCCAGTCTGTGTTCCGAATCAATCTGAAGGTGCGGGACAGGAATCTGAATCTTTAAGTTCCCAGAGTTTCGCTTTGAACATCTCAGAAGGAAAATGTTGCGCGCCCCCTGCTGGCGGGAGGAGCGGCTCTCTCCCACTCTGATGGGGTTTGCTGGGGGACTAAGAGTTTCAAATAAGTGCGGGGAGAGGTTGGTCAGCTTACATAAGCTCTGTCGCAGGCTTCATATTAACAATTAGCAAGAGGCGGCTATTTAGAGCCGGCGGCTCAGAGGCATGTGGGAGGCCACTAGGTCTGGCACATGGGCTCAGGTCGCAGGCAGACGATGATGCCCCAAATTCTGATCCTCGAAGTGCCACCCAGGCTAAACAAAACTAGGAGCGGAAAGGCAGTGGCCAGACAGCGCGGGGCTGTGGAGGAGGCTCTAATTAAAATGCTTGATGTGCTTGGTGATATTCTTTTTTTCTCTCATCCCCAAGCACTGGTCTTCTGCTTATGAATTTGAAGGGCATTCATAATTCCTCGTGCAGATCCTATGCAGGGCACTGGGGAATTATAACAAAACCAATAATAGCTCCCACTTCTTGGGCCCTGACTTTGTGCCATGTACTGTTCTATGAACATTGCATATATTTAACTCACTTGATCTTCACACAATCCTATGAGGAGGGTCCTTATCCCCATTTTACAGGTGAGGAAACTGATGCACAGAGACCTTAAATAATTTGTTCAAGTTCTCACAGCGAGGATGTGGCTAAGACATAAGCTTTGAGAAGCTCACAGACTAGTGGGGTGACAGACCTGGGAAACATACATAACTGGGGACTCAGAAGAGATGAAATGTCACCTTTGTCTAGGAGGGGGAGGGCAGGGCAGATGCATAAAATGAGTTCTAAAGGTTGAGTAGGAGTTAACCAGGCTTAGAAGGAGTAGGAGAAAAGGGAAGGGCACTTCAGGCCAAGGGAGTGGCATGTGCAAAGGTAAGGAGGCAGGAAAACAGCACAGCTTATGCAATCAGTAAAATGTCTGATAGAAACGTGAGAAAAGACACTGTTTCAAGCTTTAAACCTGAGTGTCTGGAGCCGGCCAGGAGTGATCCCCTGCAGAAGGCTCTGGAAAGTGCACTTGGGGTCCCCAATTCAAGCTTCACAGTTCCAAGAAACAACCAGCATGTTTTCAGGACCTGGGTATTTTCTGTGTTTGCTCCATCATGAGGCAGGGGCTGGTGATGAGAGGACCCTAGAAGCCCCCGCTGGTGCCACCCTGTTCCTCACAATCAGTTTGTTCAAGAGAACAACTGGTTTTCCAGATATGCCTAGCCTGGCGCCTGCACACACAGACGGGAGAAGGGAGTGTGTGAGTGTCTTCCAGTCAGGAGGATGGAAGCTTCTGTGATGGCCCTACAAGCCACTTACCCCCTCGGAGCCTCAGCCTCTGAGACCTGGTGACTAATACCCACCTGGTCATCATCACCTCTCGGCTACAGCTAGGTGTCTGTGGTACACTGGGCATGAAAATGGCCACAGTCTCTATAATGGGCAGAGTCGAGTCCCCCCAAATTCATATGTTGCAGTCCAAACCCCCAGTACATCAGAATGTGACTGTATTTGGAGTCAAGGTTTTTAAAAAGGTAATTAAGTTAAAGTGAGGTCATTAGGGTGGGCCTAATGCAATAGAGTGTCTTTATGAGAAAAGAAAATTAGGACACAGACACACAGAGGGCGGCCCATGTGAAGACACAGGGGACGGGAAGGGTGGCTGAAGAAACCAACCTTTTTGCCACCCAGCCTCCGGAACTGTGAGGAAATGAGTGTCTGTTGTTTAAGTCACCCGGTCGGTGATAATGCTGTTAAGGCAGCCTGCAAACTGATACCTATCTCTCTCTGGGTTCCTCCCAGAAAGATGTAGGTCTATTTCTCCATCCTTGGATCTCGGCTGGTCTTGACTTGCTTTGACCAATACAAGGCTAGAAGGCAGCATAAGTGACAGTGTGACAGTTCTGAGCTTAGGCCTCAGGAGACCTTGCCCACTTTTGCTTGGTTTCTTTTGGCGAACAAGCCTGGGCTGGCCTGCTGAAACATGAGAGGCCATATGGAGAACTCATTTATCCTAGTCAAAGCCATTCTAGACTAGTCAATCCCCAACCATGTGAGAGAGACCCAGTAAGATCAGCAGAGCTGTGTACCTGGTCTGTGGGGGATCCCAGATGTATGAAAGGGCCCAAGCAACACCAGAAGAACTGCCCCACTGACCTGTGGATTTGTTAGAAAAAATAAATGTTTATGTTGCTGAGTTTGGGGGTATTTTTTTTTTTAAGCCACCAAGTTCAGGAGTGTTTGTTATGCAGCAATAGCTAACTGATATTCTGCACCTGGGTGCCTCCCATACCTTAGCTGCTCCCAGCTCTGGCCTGTATGTGCTCTTTTGATAGTGTGGTCAGGGATGAAGAGACATTCATACAGATGCCTAAAGGAGGGGAGGGAGAGAGGCATTTACAATCTGGGAGAAGAGTGTTCCAGGTATAGACCAGCAGTGGGTAGGATTCCTAAGAGAAAAGAACACATGAGCTCTGTTGAAGGTCCAAAGCCAGACCAGGACGCGGTTGTGTAGTTGTGCCATCTAACCTCCACAATGTCATTGGCCGTTTGGTTGAGCTCTTGCAAGAGAAAGGGGGCTCGAATTCAAGTGCAGGGGCTTGGTAGGGGGAACTGACATTCCCAGCCCAGCTGGACAGCAAGTGGGAGCCTTGGAAGGCATCAAGACGCGAACCGGCAGAACTATCTTGGCTTTGAAAACCAGGCGTCTGGACGGTTCTTACATAGCCATATGGCGCCACCTGGTGGCTAACTCGGCTCTTCACAGCCCTCTACTCACCCTGTGTGCATAGCCCACAAACGGTGTAATACACTGTGAAAAGGAGCTCTCTGCAACACCCGCTCTCTCTCCAGAGACAGCTACGAATAGAATTGTGTTTCCTTCCAGAGACTCAACATGCATCCTTTCAGCTGGTACTTTTCGAGGATTTACTATGTGCCGAGCACACCGGTTATTTCTGCCTTCTGCATCCCTTTGCAACACAGAAGCCAGAGGTCAGATCCTGTCTCTCCCCTGCTCTGAACTCTCCCCTGGTCCCTACATCACTCAGAGTAAAGGCCTAAGTCCTTACAATAGCCATGGCCTGCCCTGTCCTCTCCCCGTGAGCTCTTGAACTAATGCCTATCACTCTCCCTCGCTCCCTCTGTTCCAGTCATATTGGCCTCATTACTTTTTAAAAATTGTGGTAAAACATGCATGATATGTTTTAATATTCTATGATCATTTTAACCATTCGTACATGTACAATTCAGTGGCATTAAATACCTTCACAATGTAGTTTAACTAGTACTGCTAATAAACCCAATTTTTTTTCATCATCCCCAACAAAAACTTGACACCTATTAAATACCAACTTCCCCTCCTCACCACCTGCCAGCCCCTGGCAACCCCTATGCAACTTTCTGTCTCTATGAACTTGCCTGCTCTAGTGACCTCAAGTAAGTGGAATCATACAGTATTTATCCTTCTGTGTCTGGCTTATTTCACTTAGCATAATGAAAAAGGTCCACCCATATTATAGCATATGTATCAACAGTTCATTCCTTTTTATGGGCTGAATAATATTCCATTGTGCAGATAGACTATATTTTTTTTATTCATTCATCCACTGAAGGACACTCAGATTGTTCCCACCTTTTGGCTACTGCATGTAATGCTGCTATGAATATGGGTATTGGCCTCAGTACTTTTTGTTCAACCTGCCAGCCACACCCTTTCTTTGAGGGCTTTGCATAGACTGTCCCCTTTCCATGGAATGTTCTTCCCCAAAAGATACACACTGCTCATTCCTCAATGCCCTCAGGTCTTTGTTCAAATGGTGCCTTCTGACCACCTGACTAAATATTGCAACCTGGCACTCCCCATCCCCTTGACTTATGTTTTCTTTTTTCTATAATACTCCCTACTTTCTAACATACTATACAATGTATATTTAATACTTATATATTATATCATTTATTTAGTATATAACAACCGTTTAGTGTCTGTGTCTCTCCGCTAGAATGTCAGCTCCACGAAGGCAAGAATCACTGGCTGTTTCATTTATCTCAGGCACCCATGTAGGTAGGTGCTCAATATATAGTTTGTTTGATGAGTTTAAGATTGCAAGCCTAATTGTTGATTTACACACTTTAAACTGGAGTCACAAGTCTAACGCCAAACTCTCTTAAATGCCCCCAAATACTTAAAATACACATATACATGGATTACTTCAAATCTGGGCTGGAATTGGGGTTAACTTCTCAACTGGCCGAGCATACATGTCTCTGGGAATTCAGGTCAAGGAATGCGATCTGGAGCTGTAGACAGCCAGCACGATTTTTTCTCATGACCCAAGGACCATGCTGAAACTTGATGTTTGTCCCTGGCCCTGGGACCAAGGTTTGTACAGCACAATCGAGGGGATGGGTGGGAGCAGAAACTTAGCTCATGACCCGCTCACCAGGTGGAGGGCTTGAGCCCTGGCACAGGGCTACTTCTGTTGGATAGACAGGACATCTCTCCATCCACCCAAGGCCCATATGGGCTAGTTGTGACTCTGCTTTGTCAAAGGAGATGCCAGCCCACAGCCTTCACTCAATTCCATATTTCCTACATTTCAGGTCTGTTGAGGCTGCCACTCCCCACCCACTTCCCTCTTTGGATTTAACGAACGCAGTTACTATCTGATTCAATTCTGAGTTCCCATGTGGTAGGGCCATGAGTCTCAAAGATATTTCCCTAACAACAGACTGGACTGTCACACCTCCCATAGTACAGTCTGACACAGCTTTACACAGACTGCTAAGGCATTTGAATGACACCTCCCTCCCTTTTTTTTTTTATCTAACAAACATTTACACAGTGCTTCCTAGGTGCCAGGTCCATTCCAAATATTAACCCATTAAATCCTCTAACCTCGGAGGCAGGTCACATTATTATCCCATTTTACCAAGGAGGAAACTAAAGCTCAGAGAATTAAGTGACCTGCCTGGGATCATGCAGCTACAGGGCTGAGATTCAAACCTGTCCCACTGGCTCCAGCGTCTGTGTTTCTAACTGTGATGCTTTGCTACCTCGAAGCTTTTTTCTTGTCTCTTCTCCCTCTTTCCCTGCTTGCTTCCCTATTCCCCTCTCTTCCTGCCTCCATTCTCTGCTTCCTTCCCTACTAACTCTAGCGGCTGCCACCTGCTTCCCCTGGACACCACCCAG
Organism: Manis pentadactyla; assembly: GCF_030020395.1. Taxonomy (NCBI): domain Eukaryota; kingdom Metazoa; phylum Chordata; class Mammalia; order Pholidota; family Manidae; genus Manis; species Manis pentadactyla. Next base: position 202,970,736 of record NC_080019.1, on the reverse strand, counting down.
CCGTGCACACCCTCTGCCCATCCCCCCTCCCCCTTGCAGGCCCTGCCAGTCCTTCCATCACCACTCCTCCCCTGGGCCAGTGGAGGAGGTGTGCCAGCCTCTACTCCCTCACCCCGCCTGCTCACCACCACAGGGGCAGCTGACAGAAGCCTGGGGAACTGGGGCTCCGGGCCAGCCTGGAGGGAAACCAGATCTCTGGGGCGTTACGTGACATGCCGCACACCTTCCCCGTATGCTGCCCACATCCCAATTTTCCTTTCCTGATCCGGGATTTTAATGTGATGCCAAGACATCCAGTGCTGCTTGGGATAAACTTAGATAAAAAGGGGTCTGAAAGAGAGATAGAGACAGAGACATTCAGAGACAGAGACGGAAAGCCAGAGAAAGAGAGAAGCCTAAGATGGAAGGCAAAGGTGAGGAGACCAGACCCTACCATTGGAAGTGGCCCCCTACAGTGCTGGGACCCACTCTAAGTGTGAATGAACTCTTCTAAGTTTCTCAAAGGACTCATGTTCCTCGCATGATCATACCTTTGCAGACGCTGCTCCTCCAGCCTAGAAGGCCCTTCCCAATCATCTCTACCTTAGGACTCTCCTCACATGTTGCCACCGCTGGGAAGCCTTTTCTGAATTCCCACAGGGAATTTCATCAGCCTCCCCTTTGAAGCCAGAGCATCTCACACATGTGCACACTTCTCTCTCTATTTTAATGAATTGGTTTATGAGAGTCTGTGTCGCTTGCCAGCTGAGGCTCCCAAGACTGAGACCATCCTGCCTTCACAGAAGAACAGTGGGGGTGGTGAAAGTCTCAAGGCAAGATGATTCTGGGTCAGCATGTACCAGCTGTGTGACCTTGGGCAAGTCACATAACCTCTCTGAGCCCCAGATTCCTCACTTACAAGATGGGAACAATATTAATTTGGACAACACAGGGTTGTATGAGAATTAAATGAGTCAAGATAGGTAAAGCACGTAAAACAGTCACTGGTGCATCTGACTCACTCAGTAAATATTAGTCATTATTATTATTATTAAAACAGAAACAGTAATAGAGTTGCCCAAAGGATTTACATGAAAATACTTTTGATAATCTCTAAGGCACACAGTAAAGTCTTGGCACCATCATTCTGAAAAATATCAATAGATCAGCAGTGGCTGACCTATCATGATTTCCAGAATTAACTCACACTCTGCAGATCACATTGCCACTGCTTTTTTGAGCAAATGAAATATTGAATCTGACACTGGCTTTTGTAAATGATAGAATGGCAGGCAAAATCATGATGGTTTAATAAAAGGTTCATCACCTGACTCCAAACATAGTCCTGGCTCTAGGAGTGGCCCATTCTGGGACTGATTTGGTCCCAGACGTAAGATGAGGGGTCTTCACTTTCCAAGTCCTGGCACCAGGACCCACAGCAGAGGCTGGCAGCAGGAAGACAGAGCTGAGTCTGTCGCTTCACTACTGACAAGTTGGCAGGTCTCTTCCTTGTCCCTGCCAAAGCGCAAAGGAGAGTCACTGTCCACTCCTGCCAACTCTGTGAAGGTTTGAAAACAGTTGGGCCAGCAAGTTGAAAATATGAAAGAGTTTGCAAGTCTTTGGAGCTCATTTTATCTGCACAAATGGGCAAAGTGAGGCCAAGAGAAGGGAAGGGACCTGTTTGGAGTCACAAAGGAAGGTGTAGCCATGGCTAGAACCCATGGTTCTGGACGTGTAGCTCGCTGCCCCTTCACTGGCCATTTCCTCCCAAAAGCTCGATGCTGTCCATGCTGGGAGTCCCACGTGCTTACACGGGAGGTGACGGAGGCCCAGTGCTAGTTGTAGAATCAGTGCTGCTGTCCAGAGTCAGAGCAGTGTTAAGGACCCACCCTCCACCGCCCCTGGCAACCACCAATCTGTTTTCTTTATCTACAAGTTTGGCTTTTGTTTGTTTTTTTAATTTCCACATATAACTGAGAGCCTAAGGCATTTGTCTTTCTCTGGATTATTTCACTTAGCATAGTGCCTTCAAGATCTACTTCTGTTGTTGCAAATGACAACTTTTGTTCTTTTTCATGACTGAATAATATTCCATTTATATGTATCTACCACATTTTATTTATCCATTCATCCATCCGTGGACAAAGGTCGTCTCCACATCTTAGCTACTATAAAAAATGCTGCAGTGAACACAGTGGTGGGATGCATGTATCTTTTTGCATTAGTATTTCCATTTTCTTTGGATAAACACCCACAAGTGGGACTGCTGGATCATATGGTATTCCTATTTTTAGTTGTTTGAAGAATCCCCACACTGTTTTCCATAGTGGCTGCACCAGTTGACATTCCCAGAGGTGCACAAGGGTTCCCTTTTCTCCATATCCTCACCAACAACCAGCTCGTGTCTTTTTAGTAGTAGCCATTCTGACAGGTGTAAGAGGATACCTCCTAATGGTTTTGATTTACATTTGAAAATGCCACAGAGCTACCACAGATTTGACCACACTGTACACCCACCAGCTGGACACGCCCTCTGATTCCAAGTCCCCACTCTAATGTGGTTGTATTCCAGATCTTTCCACATCCTCCACGTCTCCAGAATATTCCTGTCATCTCTAGCTCTCAGGAATTTAAACTCAAATTAAATTAGACCTGCAGCTGGGGGTGGGGAGGAAGCGTTAAAGAGCTCTTGGTGCCCCACTCCTTCGCACTTGGTCAAGAGCTAAAAAAACCAGAGGTTTCAGTTTTCCCACCTGCACGATGAGGTGGGGAACAAGCGGCTGGCTTTACCGCGCTGCGGGTAACGACCTGGGACCGCAGCGGAGCAATACCGCAGCGCCCCAACCGGGGGGTTCTCACCGCGCCGGCGCGGAACACCCCCGGCCTCCCCAAACCTCCCCGCGCCGCAGGAATCAGCCCCGCCCCCTTCTTGCCTCGAAGACTCGGCGCTCGACGGGCGTTTGTCAGCCTGCTTTCCGGTTTCGGCACCGCCGCAGGCGCGCCTGCCGAGCGCCGAGCAACCGATGGAGGTGGCGGGCTGGGCCGTGGCTGCGTGAGAGACCGCGGAGGCCCAGGGCCGGGGCGAACACCGGGCGGGCCTGGGCCGCCGCGGGAGTCCTGCCGGGTACAGGGGGCCGCGCCGGGCTGAGCGGCAGGGACGCGGCTGCCCGCAGGAACGTAGACGGGCGGCCGCGGGTGTGGGGGGCGTGTGTGTGACGTGCGCGGTGGGAGATGGGGCCTCGGCCGTGCCGCCGCCGTGTGCGTGAGGTGACTGGGCTCTGGTTGTGTGGGTGCGCGGGCCCGCGGGTGGGTGCGGTTGTATTTGGTTATGTGGCTGAGGGGTGGGCGGGTGGCTGTCTCCCGGGTGGTGTGTTTGGTTCTCTAGTTGCTTTAGGTTGAGACGTTATAGGCTCTTGAGTTTGTGCGGAGTTGTTGATAGGGTTTTGTGTGGCGTCGGTGCAATTGGTGGCGTCACGTCTGCTCTTTCGTGTGTTACGCGACGTGTGCACAGTCGTGCCGATTTATGTGGAGGGTGGTTGTGTGCTCTCGTGAGGCCGTCATGAGTGCGGCTGTGGAATGTGTATCTGTGAGGTACGTAGCAGGGTAGCATTTGTGCCGGACCTAGAGTTGCAGGACATGTAGATTTTATTTTTATTTTTTACTTGGGTTAGGGTGTGCGGGGCTTGCCTGTGTTATCGTTGTGGGGTCTGGCTAGGTGGTTTGCAGTAGATTTCTTTGGTTTGTGGTGGGTGTGTGGTTATATGAATTTACAGTTCATTCATTCATTCGTGGAGCTGTATGGCGTTGCTTCGAGGTTTGTGCCAGGCCCTGGCCTAGATCCTGGGCCTGGCGGGGAAAACAGGCAGTCTCTGCCCTCATAGAGTTTAGTCTTATGTATTTAGTCATTTTATATGCTTATGATTATAAATTGGGGTAAATGCTGTGAAGGAAAAGAACCGGGCTGGCCCATGGGAGAATTCAAGTAAGAGACATTTGCTTAAAGAAGCGAGGTTGGGTTGAGATGTGAGGGGTGTGTATGTGTTTAATTTGTGGTTGTGAGGGGTGAGTGGTGGGAAGGAAGGGGGCTTTGGGAGTCAGGGAGTCCGAAGAACCATTGGTTTGGAAGGGAACTGGAGCTTCTCTTTCAGCGAGCATCTGGAAACGGGGCTGACATCGGCACGTGTACAGTCACTGGGTTTCTTAGAGGTAAAAACCAGGGACCTAGTGTTTCATTTCACCACCACCCTTAAGTTTTGAGGCCTGGGCGGTCTCCCCTCAGTGACTCTCTCAAAGCCGAGGGTCACACGGTCCCTCTCACCTCTCTACTGTCGTTTGGAGCCTCAGGGGCTTGGGGAGAAATTTCTCTGCTTCTGTGGAATGGTTTTATATAGGTTCTCCCAATGGCCAGGAGTTTTTCTTAGGTGACATTGGAAGTAACTTCGCCACAGTCCAGTAAAACTGAAAGTGTAATTTATTAAGCCCTGAATTGTTTAAGCACCAAGTCCTTTTCTTTTTAAAGCAGTGAGTCTGTTAGGCTGCTGCTCAACTGTCACTTGCTGGTTTAGAAACTCTAGTAAAAGTCACAGGAGAGAAAGTGCTCTACAAATGTGAGTTGTGTACAAGTTTTTGTGTGACATGTATCGTCATACCTCTTAGGGGTGGAGTTGTTGGGTCCTGTGTTAACTCTTTAACCTTTTGAGGGGTTACTCAGCTGTAACTATTTTCCAAAGTGGCTGTACCATTTTCCAGTCCTACCGGAGTGTGAAATAGATTTTTCTTTTTGACTGACTAGGTTTCTAATGCTCTTCCTGAAACTGAGGTTGAGATTTTTTGGTTTGGTTTGGTTTGGTTTGGTTTTTAGGCCAGACACAATCTCTTTTTCATCGTTGCATTTTTGGTACAGGCGCAAGAGCACAATACATGAGGTTGAATAAATGATCAAGGTGAAGAGAGTCAAACAAAAACTCTGCATGTTGATAAGTACTGCAGACATTTCCCCAGTGGCTAAAGTAGCGTGCAAGTTATGACGTTGGACCATTTGGAATGAATTTAGGGAATTGCTTGGTATGTTGTCTTTGCTGTTGAAGTTGAATTTGTTTTTTTCTTACCTTCAAGGAACTGTGCTTTCGACTTCTTTGAGTTGCCATTGTCCAATGATGTTCCTATATATCTTACAAGTTTTTGTATTTTGGTCTAAGGATTTGCACAGAAAAAACATTAAATACCCTTGCTTAATTGTGAAAAGAATCAAGAAAGTTCTCAGTTGCTGCTAATTTGCCTGAATTGCTTTTTTCCCCCTACTCTTTCCTGTCTCAGGGCTTCTCCTGATCCAAAGAGGATGAGGAGACCACGATGCAGCTTCTCTGTCATCTGTGTGCTGCTTGGTTAGGCTAATGCTGCGGCAGGCCTAGGCCACTGCAGAAGAATCAAGCTGACTCTTGGCATGAAGCCCCTGGCTTGTGGGGGTTGAGAGGGACACTGCCATGGCTTCTCTGGATGACCCAGGGGAAGTGAGAGAGGGCTTCCTTTGCCCTTTGTGCCTGAAGGACCTGCAGTCTTTCTATCAGCTTCAGTCACACTATGAGGAAGAGCACTCCGGGGAAGACCGTGATGTCAAAGGGCAAATTAAAAGTAAGAGGCGAGGATTTTTTGCTTATCCCATTCTGTCAGTGGGAGCTTTAACTCACGGGATGGTTTCATTGGCATCCATGTTGCCACCAGAACATGATAAACAATAGCGAATTAATAATAATAGTAGTGAACATATATCTAGTGCTTACTGTGTGCCAGGCATTGCTCAGAGTCTTCCCATGTGTTAACTTCATTTAATCCTCACAATAACTGACTATGAGCCCCATTTCACCAGACACAGAGAGATTAGATAACTTGCCTAAGTCACACAGTGAGGCAGAATCTGGCTTTGAACCTAATAAATGTTACTGTGCCCTGCTGTTTCTTGCTAGACTGTTTGAATTATCTAACTGCCAACCTGAGGGGATTTTGGAGTGAAATTCCTTGCTTTTGCTGTGAAATGGAGGCACACTGTGCACCCATCAACCTGCCACAAACCCAAGCCTTCCTGTCATCTTTCCTTCCCCCAGTGGACCTTGTCCTCTGCAGCCCAGGAAAAGGAAGGTCATAGTTGAAAAGCAAGGAGAAACAACCAAAAAAGTTAAAATTTGGTTTTTGAGCTTACAAGGGCTGAGGTCCTGGAGTGTTTCTGTAAATAATTTTTCAAAGTAATTTTGACTATACATAGTGTTCATTTCCTAGACTTTAGCTTCTAATTCCTGAATATGCTGCTGCTGCTCTGGAACCTTCTCTAATGATTCAGCTAGCCTGCTTCTTACAGCCAGCAGCATTTCTGAAGGCAGTGAGATTAGAAAGATCTGGGTGCTATATGCGCAGTACTTTGTTGGGTGGGAGAGAAAGGACTGATCATGTATTCCAAAGTGGACTTTGGCTTCACACGTTTGAGTCACGTGTACCCTGTAATCAAATAGTAGCATTCCATGTGTCACTTTTCAGTTCAGAAAAAAAGTTGTTGAAAGCATTAATATTTCTCAGTTCTGTCCAAAAAATCATGACAATGTCAAACATTTTTCAAATCCTTTGGGCTGTGATGGATGAGGTGACTTTTGCCTATAGAAGCTGGAGCAGAGCTGTAGCTACTAGGAGGCAAAAAAAAAAAAAGTTTTGTGCTTTATAGTTTTCAGAGATTTTTCATACACGTGATTATTTCATTTGACTCTTCCAGCAACCTTAGAGAAAGATGGTTGGTCTCATTTACAGAGATATTGAGTGACTTATGCAAGGTCACACAGGAATTGGCAGAGCTAGGCCTTGACCTCAGGTCTTCTAGCTTCTCTAAGTCAAGTGCTGTTCCTTCCACATGGCATCGCTGATGATACAGGCTCTGTATTCCAATCACAGCATGCAACTGGAAAACAGACCAATTATCTGAGTTTCCTGGGACAATTGAAGGGCTTGCATGATTTTCAGCGAGTGTCCAGTCTTAATATCAGCTGGACTGAGTCATATACCGTGATATCGCTAAGACTCTTGATGTCAGTGGGTAGAGAGGTTAAAGAATGTCCTCAGATTCCTGAGATGACCCTTTTAGTAGAGGAAAAATGTTTAAGGTTATTTAGGGAATAATAGGGAAATCTATTTAAAGACTACTAGAGTGGAAATTTTGTTCCTTGTGAAATAAACTTGAAAGGATTTGATTATCTTGTTTTTTTTTCTATTAAGTTATCATTGATATACACTCTTATGAAGGTTTCACAAGAAAAACAATGTGGTTATTAAATTCACCCTTATTATCAAGCACCACCCATACCCCATTGTAGTCACTGTCCATCAGTGTAGTAAGATGCCACAGAGTCCCTATTTGTCTTCTCTGAGCTATACTGTCTTCCCCATGACCCCACACATACCATGTGCACCAAAAATGATACCCCACAATTCCCTTCTCCCTCCCTCCCCACACACACCCTCCCCCATCCCTCCCCTTTGGTAACTGCTAGTCCCTTCTTGGAGTCTGTGACTCTGCTATTGTTTTGTTCCTTCAGTTTTGCTTTGTTGTTGTACTTCACAAATGAGGGAAATCATTTGGTATTTGTCTTTCTCTGACTTATTTCACTGAGCATAATACCCTCTAGCTCCATCCATGTTGTTGCAAATGGTAGGATTTGTTTCTTTCTTATGGCTGAATAGTATTCCATTGTGTAAATGTACCACATCTTCTTTATCCATTCATCTACTGATGGACACTTAGGTTGCTTTCATATCTTGGCTATTGTAAATACTGCTGCATAAACATAGGGATGCACATGTCTTTTTGAATCTGAGAAGTTGTTTTCTTTGGATAAATTCCTAGGAGTGGAATTCCTGGCTCAAATGGTATTTCTATTTTGAGTTTCTTCAGGAACCTCCATATTGCTTTCCACAATGGTTGAACTAGTTTACATTCCCACCAGCAGTGTAGGAGGGTTCCCCTTTCTCCACATCCTCACCAGCATTTGTTGTTCCTAGTATGTTGGCCATCCTAACTGGTGTAAGGTGATATCTCATTGTGGTTCTAATTTGCATTTCCCTGATAATTAGTTATGCGGAGCATCTTTTCATGTGCCTGTTGGCCATCTGAATTTCTTCTTTGGTGAAGTGTCTGTTTAGGTCCTCTGCCCATTTTTTAATTGGATTATTTGCTTTTTATTTGTTGAGGTGCATGAGCTCTTTATATATTTTGGATGTCAACCCCTTATCAGATCTGTCATTTATGAATATATTTTCCCATACTGTAGAATGCCTTTTTGTTCTACTGATGGTGTCCTTTGCTGTACAGAAACTTTTTAGTTTGATATAGTCCCATTTGTTCATTTTTGCTTCTGTTTCCCTTGCCTGTGGAGATATGTTCATGAAGAAGTTGTTCATGTTTATATTCAAGAGAGTTTTGCCTATGTTTTCTTCTAAGAGTTTTATGGTTTCATGACTTACATTCAGGTCTTTGATCCATTTTTAGTTTACTTTGTGTATGGGGTTAGACAGTTATCCAGTTTCATTCTCTTACATGTAGCTGTCCAGTTTTGTCCAGTTTATGGAAGAGACTGTCATTCCCCATTGTATGTTCATGGCTCCTTTATCATATATTAATTGACCATATATGCTTGGGTTTCTATCTGGGCTCTCTAGTCTGTTCCATTGGTCTATGGGTCTATTCTTGTGCCAGTACCAAATTGTCTTGATTACCATGGCTTTGTAGTAGAGCTTGAAGTGGGGGAGCATAATCCCCCCACTTGATTCTTCCTTCTCAGAATTGCTTTGGCTATTCTGGGTCTTTTGTGGTTCCATATGAATTTTAGAACTATTTACTCTTGTTCATTGAAGAATGCTGTTGGTAGTTTGATAGGGATTGCATTGAATCTGTATATTGCTTTAGGCAGGATGGCCATTTTGACCATATTAATTCTTCCTATCCATGAGCACGGGATGTGTTTCCATTTATTGGTATCTTCTTTAATTTCTCTCATGAGTGTCTTGTAGTTTTCAGAGTATAAGTCTTTCACTTCTTTGGTTAGGTTTATTCCTAGGCATTTTATTCTTTTTGATGCAATTATGAATGGAATTGTTTTCCTGATTTCTCTTTCTGCTAGTTCATCGTTAGTGTACAGGAAAGCAACAGATTTCTGTGTATTAATTTTGTATCCTGCAACTTTGCTGAATTCAGATATTAGATCTGGTAGTTTTGGAGTGAATTCTTTAGGGATTTTTATGTACAATATCATGTCATTTGCAAACAGGGGCAGTTTAACTTCTTCCTTGCCAATTGGGATGTCTTTTATTTCTTTGTGTTGTCTGATTGTGTTGGTTAAGACCTCCAGTACTATGTTGAATAGAAGTAGAGAAGTAGGGAGAGTGGGCGTCCTTGTCTTGTTCCCAATCTTTTTTTTTTTTTTTTTTTTTTTGAGAGGGCATCTCTCATATTTATTGATCAAATGGTTGTTAACAACAATAAAATTCTGTATAGGGGACTCAACGCACAATCATTAATCCACCCCAAGCCTAATTCTCATCAGTCTCCGATCTTCTGAAGCATAACAAACAAGTTCTTACATGGTGAACTTGTTCCCAATCTTAAAGGAAAAGCTTTCAGCTTCTCACTCTTCAGTATGATGTTGGCTGTGGGTTTGTCATATATGGCCTTTATTATGTTGAGGTACTTGCCCTCTATACCGATTCTCTTGGTTTTTTCCCCCATCTCTCTCAGAAGAACCAAGATTGGGTTAATTTATTCCTTTAGTACTGTTAATTGCATTCCTTTAGTATTGTTAATGACCACTTCTTTAGTGAGGAACAAATTCTTGCTTGTGTTACAGTCTTCTGTGTTTCAGAATCAAAAAAGTCAAGTTTTAAAGGTGGACATCAAATATTTTTGAAAAGTCCTTTAAAGAGAAGATTACTTCATTTGGTCCTTTGATTCTTAGAAATTTTATGACATTGTTAGTTTCAGCAAGTGAAATGTTAAAGCCGAAAGAGCAAACCTTGGTATCAGGTGTTAGAGGCAGTTTAAAAAAGAGAATAGAAACTTGTCATTACGGAAAAGTGGTAGGTGAGTTTGGGCCCCCAGCCTTAGTTCAGCTTCAATTTAACACATGTATAGTAAGTATAAGACAAGGTGGTTGAAAAATTAACTGTGGCTTCTGCTTTGTGTTTTTAAAAACGTACGGGATTGTTCTTAATTGGCCCCCTTTTGAAGGGCTACACCCATCCTGGGAAGGTTGCCAGGCAGTTTTTCTGTGCCTCATAAAGTAGTTAAACATCATGGACTGCCTGTTTACCTTGACAGTTTAGTCTTGTTTGCAAAAATGAATTGGTGTTTGCTAACTGCATTTTCCTGTGTGCTAGATCCTTTGTTTACAGCAGGCAGTTTCCTCTCCCCTGTTGTTAAAAAACCACTGTAAGCATTTTAGAGGATGTCCTTTAGTACTGGTGGACCTAACATATCCATTTGAAGAAAGCCCTCCCAGAGTGACAGGTAATCAGGCAGTTTGCTTATTATTACCTTGACTGTCTAACAAAGACCTATCTAGAACCTTACCAGTTTCACCCCCTGCCTGCCAGCCCCTCTGTATCTGCATTTACTTAGATATTTGAAAAGCTACGGGAGTGTTTTTAATGTTATCCAAACAACAGAGCACTTTAAAATCATGGGAATTCCATGAAGTATTTATTAATGTACAAGAAATTTTATCATTTTGTATTAAATCATATTTTCTACTAGATTTTAGTTGCAGAAAGGGGCAGCAGTCACCCAAGATTTAAGAACCTTAATAAGAGCAACTTAGAATCAAGATTCTTTTTCTGCCCCCCAGTTGACTGTTAGTCCATTGTAATGGGCCTCTTACCGCAGTACAGGGGGCAGAACACCATTCTGCAGAGGCACAGTTTTTGAGTCAGTGATGGCTCGGGAGAGCTGGCACTCTCATCTCGGACAGGTGAGGTCTCCAGTCCCAGCCCTGCTGCCTGTCTGCTCTGATCTGGGTGAAGCAAGTTATTCCCCCTCTTTAATGTCATGTCCTCATTTATAAGTAGGGATACAGCCAGCCTCATAATGTGAGCGTGAACTGGTATAATGTATTTGAAAGCACTTTGCTTTGCACCTGGTACAGACAAGGAATCCAGAAAAACATTCATTTTTCTCTTCTTACCAAGTCTAGTTTCCTGTGTGTTATGTTGTAGGTATTATACCTGCTTCTTGCAGCTTCTTGTCAGTATTCTCAGACATGCTTTCATGAGTGAGTGGGGAAGAACTCTATGTACAGTTAAGGAGTATGGGGAACACCAGCTCAGGGGTGTTGCCTCGGCTGAAGCCCATCCTGGAGGTAAACTTCCTGAGCATTTTTAAGCAAAGTCTAATTATTTCATCAACTCTTACATTTTGAGATTTTTCTCAACTCTTTATGAGGTCTTCTTCATGGGTTCATTTAATGGTGTTCCGTTTTTCAAGGTTTTGTACAGAAGGCTAAGAAAGCAAAGAACAGGCTGTTGAAGCGAGAAGGAGATGACCGAGCAGAATCGGGGAGCCAAGGATATGAGTCTTTCAGCTATGGAGGGGTGGACCCTTACATGTGGGAACCCCAGGAGCTGGGTAAGAAAAATCTATTCATTCATTCGGCAGATGTATATTGAACATCTGTATGTTCTAGGTAATGTCTTAAGAGGGGGCCTAGTAAAGCAGAATGGTCTAAGCATCCTTGGACCTTATGTCCTAGCTGGGGGAGGAAATAGGCGAGAGTGAGCTGAGCATCTGCTGTGTGTCAGCCCCTGCATTACGTGCTGTACAGGTGTGCTCTCATTTCATCCTCACTGCCTTCCGTGGGGGCTTGCCCAGGGCCAAACAGCTGCGAAGCTGCAGAACTGAGGTAGGAATCCAGGTGTCTGACATCAGCCCAGGCAGAGTCCAATGACTAGTCTATATCTTCACACAAATGATGTTACCTGCCTAGTGAGAAGCACTGGTTGCAGCTTAATTTTCTGAAACACAGAACTATGGTATCTACTTACTTTCAAAATAGTCATCCTTTTGGGGTGATGAAAATGTTCTAAAATTTATTTTGGTGATGGTTGCATAATTCTGTGAGTATATTAAAAAACATTAAATCTGTATGTTTTAAAAGGTAGATTGTACGTATGTGAACAATATCTCAGTAAAGCTGTTACCAGAAGGATCATGCCACCCAGAGTTGAACTAGCAAATCTTACATGGCCTTTAACTGTTGAATGATGACAGTCATTCATACAATGTTTTCTATCCATGCAACAGATAAATAATGATTCTTCATAGTACTTTGTTATACTCCTTACTCATTATGTTGTGGCCCTTTCGCAAAAGGCCCATGAGGTAGAATGGGTGGGGATGCTAATTCCCATTTATAGATGAGGAGACAGGCTCTAAGAAAGGCAGTGATATTTACTCAGGGTCGCCGGTCATATTCTTATAGTGCCACTATGGAAAGTATCCTTTTGGATAAGGAGAGACCAGTGTGAGAGCTGCTTACTACATATGGCTATTTAAATGTAAGTAATTAAATAAAATTAAAGTCAGTTCCTCAACCACACACTAGTCACATTTTAAGTGCTTAGTCTCCACATGTGGGCAGTGGCTACACATTGTAATCATGGCAGGAGAAAATGGGTTTAAAAAGAATACACATATAATTATTAGTTATGTGTGCAGCCAATTAGAAACATGAAGGTGAAATTTCAGGCTTGTGAATTCTTACTAGCTTTTTGATATCTTATGATTGCCAATATTAAATTATCAGGGTGATTTTCTGATTAGCTTGCCTGTTTCAAGAGCTGAAGGAAGTCACAGATTGTGGAAGGGCCAGTGAATGGCAAATGTTAGAAGTTAATATTTACAGTCACCCCTAAGAATTCAAAATGAAAATTTAATTAGATATTAGAGTGTGGTTAGGGAAGAAGAGACATGTGGATGGTTCAGAGTGTAGCATGGGATACATTACAGATATGGGACAGTAATATAAATGAATAGGCCATCATTGGGAGGAGGAGGTGAACAAGTCCTGGGAAGGGAAGAGGGCAGGGTTGGTTTTCTGGAAGAGGTGAAACTGAGTAAGAGCTATTCCAGATATTCAGAAAGACAAGCTCCTTGGTTCCATTTGTGTGAGGAGGTTTGTCCTGGGTCTTGGCTGCTGGACCAAGAAAGGTACCAGTTTAACTAGCTAAATGGGCATCTATTAGTATTTACATTTTCTTGGCTGTTTTGAGAAGGATTGTTTTTATTCTGATGAAAAACACATTGTACCAACTTTGGAAAGTACAGCAAAGTATGAGAGATTTTTTTAAATCGCCCATGTCACTGCTCTTTTTGACAAAAATTCTTGTGCCAGGCAATGTTTGAAGGGCTTTATAAACTTTAACCTATTTAATCCTTGTAACAGCCCTGTGGAGTAGGTACTGTTGTCATCCCCATTTTATAGACGAGTACTCCCAAGTTACAGAGAAGTTAAGGAAGGTACAAGGTCACACAGTGTGTGGCAGAATTGCAACTTGAGCCCGGCTGGTTCTAGAGCCCAAGTTCTTATCTGCTGTAGTCTGAGCTCTCTCATATTGCACTTGTGGCCTCCAAGGCAACCATAGTTGACATTTTAGCAAGTTTCCTTCCATTTGCTTTTCCAGTTTTTGAATTTGTAGCAAAAACCTCAAATCTCAAGGTTTTTACTTGCTTTTGAAATGTATTGAGGGTAAGTAGCAAGGTAGAGAGGCTCCCTTAGAGGAATGACAAGTCATCTTCCCACCTTCTCTCCTAGGTGCTATCAGAAGCCATCTTTCTGACTTTAAAAAACATCGAGCTGCCAGAATTGACCACTACGTTGTTGAAGTCAATAAATTAATAATCAGATTAGAGAAGGTAAATTTTGTTCTCTTAAAACCCTTTTTTCCTGCAAGTATGAACTTCTTGGGGGGGGAAGAATTACATTTGTGCAGCATTTGTTGTGTATGTCCTGTGTATCTGACATTGGTGTATGTCCTGTGTATCTGACGTTGACAGGAAATGGCCCACCCGCAGAGTACAGGCAACATGTAAGCCTGGGCTGGGTTTCCTCAAGGGCATGGCCCAGGTCCACAAACCTGCCACAGATTCAGCTTCCCTTTTTCTTTCCATGAAGCCTCCCTGGCTGCTGGAAACCCTTTCCACCTTCAGATTCTTTCCTCTTTTGGGTGTCCCAGGCCCAGTCACACAGTGGGGCACAGTGTGTGGTAGTATTTGGCAGCAAACAGATGCTGGTGACCAGGTGTGTGAGGAGTAGTCAGCAGGGCAGGTGTACTGGGTGGGAGGATCCTGCCTGGGATCTTCTTGTCCTGGGGTGGGAGAGTGTATCTCCAATGTCTTGATCACTGTTTTACCTTGATCCTGGAAACGCCTACTGTGTATAATCTGGATCGTGTGGTGGGCCTGGTAGGAACCATAAGTACAGTTCTTTAGGTGTGCTTTGTAGTAGCGCAGAGGTAGATGGCCTGTTTTGTTACCCAGGGGGAGCATGGAGATGGGGAGTCTGTGCTGCTTTCAGTAGCTTGTCCCCACCACATCCTTGTCTATCCCTAGTTATTGTTTAAGTGAGTAACTGACACTAAAGAGGTTGGAAGTGGGTCATGAGAAGGAAGACGCCTTCTAGATGCAAAGCTAAGACTCTGTCACGTGAAATTGCTTCTCAGACTCTGCGGGCTTGGGGATGATGGGAGACTGGAGAAAGGCAGATGTGCTCATTCCTCTTGGTGTGTCTTGTTGGGGAGGGTGTATATATCTCCTGATTAATGCCCCTGGGCACTGTTTTCTCCTTGCCAGCTCACTGCCTTTGACAGAATGAATACTGAGTCCGCCAAGATCCGAGGTACCTCTAGAGCTCTGCTCACATTCCTTCTGTGTATCTGTATCTGACCAAATTCCTTTTTAAAATGTTTTGCTTTTTTATTCGTTTGAGTTTTTTGTTTTGTTCTTTCCAAAGCCATAGAAAAGTCTGTGGTGCCTTGGGTGAACGACCAGGATGTCCCTTTCTGCCCAGACTGTGGGAGCAAGTTCAGCATCCGGCACCGCCGGCACCACTGCCGCCTCTGTGGGTCCATTATGTGCAAGAAGTGCTCGGAGCTCATCAGCCTTCCCTTGGCAAGTAGGTCATGTGGGTGGCAGCCTGGACCTCGGTCTCCTCCTGAGACTAGCTGCTTGCAAGTGATTTTGTGAACCTTTTTGTTTCAATGAATGACCTGTGGGATCTCATTCATTCACTTGTTGATTCCATAAAACTCACTTAGGTGAAGCACTATGCTAGGAACCAGGGATACAATGGTCTGTAACAGAGGTTGGCAAATTTTTTTGCAAAAGGTCAGATAGTAAAAAGTTTAAGCTCTCTGTGACATTTCTTCTTCTTTTTATAAACTATGCCTTTAAAAATGTAAACACCATACTTAGGTTAGGGACCATACAAAAACAGGCCAGACTTGGCTTGCAAGTGATGTTTGCCAACATCCAGTCCAGAAGGCATCCTCCAAGTGGTCCTGCATCTAACAGGAACACGACTCACAAACAATTGCTTATAAAGAGTTAAGTATGATGACAGAAGTTGTGGCAGACACCCAGGACAGCTGACCAAATCTTGGTCAGCTGTGCTTGGAAGTGGCAGGTGGAGGCCTTGAGAGGAGACTCTAGGAGGGAGTCTTCAAAACTGAGCAGCAGGCTAGTCCTTTCCTTTGAGAAAAAAGCCACGAATAGCTCCCTGTCCTATGGAACAGACCATAATGTCATAATATGAGAGACAATCAGTGCCTTGGGGTTGGGGGAGAGTGAGACCATGGATGCTTGGGGTAAGGGAGTGATATTTGAGGATGATGCTGAAGGTGGCTGGGATTGCGGAGGTTGGCAGCACTGTGGGCAGAGGGAGGAGCAGGAGTGAGGACACGGCTTGTGGGAGGCCTGGGAAGGGCGTGGGTGAGTGAGGAGAATGGGGCACGTAGAAGACCTGTTTGAGAATGGTGGGAATGAGGCTACACAGGTCAGGTGGAATCAGATGAGCCAGAACTGTGAAATCAGCTGGTTAAAAGTTGCTCGGGATGATCTTGGGCTCGTGGCCAGTCCTGGGGCATCTGGAGTGGTTTTGCAATCCTGGAGAGTTCTGCCGACTTGGCACATGCTACTGGCTTCAGAGCCTCCAGACAACATGAGGCAGAAGCAAGGCTTCCTCCATCCAGTGCTTGCCCCCAGTGGGCACACATTCCCTTGATACTGTCTCTTGCTCCCTGAGACCGACTCCCTGTCTCATCTAGCTTACATCATAAGCTGTGTTTGGGACACCATTCACCTTTCTTCTCTTTGGCTAATTGACTGACACTTATTAGGTCTGCTCTGGTCCAGCTGGATATGTAGTGTACAAGTATTTATGAGACGCAGTTTCTACTCACAGAGTCATAGATGCCTCAGGCAGCTTGGGGCTACATACAAGTGTCATATGGGAGAAGGTGGAGAGTCCTCTGGGAGGGGTGATGTGGTAGGAACTGTAGGAAGGGCAGTTGTTTTTGCCTCAAGGAACAGGGGAGGGCTGCCCTCTGCTCTGAGCTTTGGAAAGGGGAGAAACCTGTCGGGACCGTCTGGGGAGAGCATGGATTGTGTCAGAGTCATGGCCAGCAGAGGAGGGCCTTAGGTGGTAAGGACAGGTGAGGGGTCTCAGAGCCCAAAGACAGATAGTTGTAGGCTGTCTGGCAGTGGAAGACCCTCCCACCTAGAGCCTGACCTCAGTAGGTGGAGGGTGGGGAGCTGCTCGCCAGTGGGCAGAGCCGGATGCAACTGGACTCCCCTGCTGTCGAGGGGAGTGGGGTCCCTGGAGGCTGCGGGCTCACTGCTGCCTGTCCTGTGTGCTTTACAGACAAGCTCACCAGTGCCAGCAAGGACTCCCTGAGCACCCACACCAGCCCCAGCCAGTCACCCAGCAGCATCCAGGGCTCCCGCCGGGGTAGCATCAGCAGCTTGAGCAGTGTGAGCTCCGTCCTGGACGAGAAGGATGACGACCGCATCCGCTGCTGCGCACACTGCAAGGGCACGCTGCTCAAGAGGGAGCAGCAGCTGGATGAGAGGGAGCACAGTCCCGACATTGTGAAGCTCTACGAGGTGATGGCTCCCTGGGTGCTGCCCTGGGTCTGACTTGCGGGGCATTCTTGGCTGTTCAGCAAGTACATGGCTGCAGATTTTGGAGAATGCTTTAGGAGGTTGTCCCTGTAAGGCATTTTTAGTTTCTGTGAAAGGGCCATCATATGATTTCCTAGCTAGCGCTCAGGGTGAGTCACAGAGTCATCCTGGGTGTGTTGCAGCAAACTTGTTTCCTCACCCTTCCTCGTCCACTTGAAAGCAGGAGGTTGGAGGCTTTGGCGGCCCAAGGGCTCGGGGAGGAAGAATGGTTGCTGTGCAGTGCGGACAGGTTCTGTGGGTGAGGGCAGAGGCTGGAGCTGGTGTAAGGAAACTTACAACTTGAGTGCTGCCCCTTTAAGTCCATTCAGTTGCCTCAACTCTAGTTACCACCAGCGATGCCAGAACATCTCTGGTAAGTGCACACTTTGGGAGTCAAAAAACACGGGATTTAGAGTCCTTCTGAATGACACTGGCTTGGCCTCCTAATGCCAGGTGAGACCTGCCAGCTGGGATGATTAGTCAGTGGGGCTGGGGCCGGGAGCTGGTAGGAGATGAGCTCAGCCAGGGCAGAGGAAGCAGCTTGTACAAAACTGAGCAGAGGAAGAGAGTACAGATCTTGGTCTCATGATGGGGTTATGTCCTGATAAACATAATTCCCTGTAAATTGGAAATACTGTAAATTGAAGTGCATTTAATACAGCTAACCTATGGAGCATCACAGCTTAGCCTGGCCTACCTTAAACATGCTCGGGACACGTTGGCAAAAACATCTAACATGAAGCATGTATTACAATAAAGTTGAATATCTCATGTAATTTACTGAGAAACAGAATTGCTGTCTGGGGACAGAATGGTTGTAAGTATATCAGTTGTTCACCCTCCTGGGAGCTGTGACCTGCCACTGCCCAGCATCACAAGAGACTGTTATACTGCTTATCACTAGCCAAGAAAAGATACAAAATTCAAAATTGAAAGTACAGTTTCTACTCAATATGTTGTTTCCACACTATCATAAAGTCAAAAAATCATGAGTCAAACCATCCTAAGTTGGGGACTGCATGTATTTTTGTCTGGTGGTGACTGAATGGTCACTGTTAATGGCTCTGCATGGCATAATGACTTTGTTTCTAGAATCACCGTGAAAATACTCAGGCTGCTAGAAATGGTGTTCAGCCCTGGGCAATGCCTTGTGCTGGTATCTTACACCACCTGGCAGAGAAGGAAAGTAGCAACTAATTCCTTTTCTCTGTAATGGTAAACTCCATTGGCTTGTGTCCTGCAAGGCCTTACTCCTCTCAGAAACATCTGGTCAAAAATTCCACCTTCACTTTCCTTCCTGCAAGATTTTTGCTTGTTAAATAGATCTTTAAATCAGGAAATTGATGAGAACAATAAAAACAAACAAAACAAAACCTCTCTGCATTTTTCCATTTTAGAAAACTGCACACTTTAAGTGCATCTCTGTTGATGCAGCATAACTTCAGGGTAGGCTCTCCTGTACTTTGAGAGCACCACTCACTTCTTCATTTTTGTTCTTAGAAATTACAGCTTTGCATGGAGAAAGTTGACCAAAAAGCTCCCGAGTACATCAGGATGGCAGCATCATTAAAGTAAGCTATTTCTCTCTTTTCCAGCAGTGACCATTCTCTGGCAGTTTAGGTCACTTCTGCAATAGCTGAAAATGCAAATCTTATCTCTGGCCATGCTTTTCTTCTGTGACCAACTGCAGAGATCTTTGTCATGTCTGTATTTCCATGTGACACATGTATAGTCCTATGTAGCCATGTTCCAGTGACCCCAACTGTTCTGATGGAGTGGGTGTGGGAAGGGCCCTGAACAATAGGCGTCCCTGCTGAGTGCAGCAGCTGGAAGAGGGCGTGGGCAACTCTGTGCTGATGCCTGCTGGACGCATCACCCAGGGTGGCCTTGAGGTGCCGCGGCTTAGAGCAAGCATTTCCCTCCAAGCAGGGATTGGCACACTTTGGTCCACAGGCCAAATCTAGCCTGCCATCTGTTTCCTATCTTAAATTAAGATACAATTCGTACACCATAAAATTCACCCTTTTAAAGAGTACAGTCTGGTGGGTTTTAGTACATTCACAAGGTTGTATAACCATCATCACCATTGTCCTAACTCGAAGACATTTTCATCATCCTAATAGGAAACCCCTACCCATTAGCAGTACCTGCTCATTTCTTTTCTCCCTGGCAGCCACTAGTCTACTTTCTGTCTATGGATTTGCCTATGTTGGACATTTCAAATAAATGGAAAAATATATGATAAATATATGTAAAAGATATACTGTCTTTCACACAGTATAATGTTTTCAAGGTTCTCCCCTGCAGTAGTGTGAGTCAGGGCTTCATTCCGTTTGTACTGAGTGCACCATACGGATAGACCATGTTTTGTTTATCTATTAGTGCATCAGTGAACATGTGGGTTTTCCCAGTTTTGGCTTGCTTCTCTAAATATTCATGTACACATTTTTTGTGGACATGTATTTTTCTCCTGGGTATACACCTAGGAGTGGAGTTCCTGGGCCATATGGTAACTCTGTGTTTAGGTTTTTGAGGAGCTGCCAGACTGTTTTCCAATATGACTGCACCACTTCACATTCCCACCAGCAATGTCCGAGGGTTCAGTTTCTTCACATCCTCTACAACCCTTGTTAGTGCAGGTTGTTTTTATGAACGCAGCTTTACAGGAGCATGGCCAGTTCCGTGTGTCGGATTACCCTTGTAGCTGCTTTTGCACCACAGCAGCAGATTTGAGTAGTTGTGACAGATACTGTCTGGTCTGCAAAGCTGAAAATATTTCTTATCTGGCTCTTCATGGAAAAAATGTTCTGATGCTTTCTTAAGAGCATCACTCCTGTAGATGAGTGATATATGAGGCAGAATTTGAGGTGCTACTCTTAGAATCAGATCCCAGCAATATTTTCCCAAACTGCAAAGAAAAATAAATTATGGTATTGAATGCCCTCAGTTTGAGGATTTTCTGGCTTCATCTTAAGCCTGTGTTGCCCACCTGCCACTTCTCTAGTGATGCATGTGGTATTAGATGTACTTTGTTTAGAACAACAATATATTTCCATTTGCACAGGTACTGTGGCCATATTTATAGTGTCTTCAAAAAGCAAAGCTTGAGTTTTCCTTCATGATGTCAATGACCATGTTCTAAGTGCATTTTGAGGGTCTCACGTGGAAAGAAAATTAATTTGTTGTTTACATGGTCCTTACGGAGTTTCCTGACTTTTGAACCTGTAAATGTCTGACTAACAAAGCATGAATGGCTAACCCTGGTTGGTTTGTGGCAAAAGGCCCCCATCCCCTGCATTTCTCCCTGCCTCTCCTGTCACTTTGGGGCTCTTCTTCCATTGCTTGTTCCCTACCCCATTGTTTCCCAGCCCACAGGGAGGGGAAAAGAGGTAGGAAGGGAATAGAAAAATGGCAGGAAGACCACTGTAGATCCCACTCCCTTTTCCCCGTGTCCTAACAGCTAGATGGTTGGTTGGCCCCTGGGCAGCAGACTGTAAAATGGGAGGGAACACTATTTCTCCAACCTCTCAGCCACACTGTCCTGGCCCCTCCTCCCTTATGTTTGCACCTCTGAGGCCCTAGTCTTCCTCTTCCATTCCAAGAGAACTGGCTCTGAGGAACAGCAGGGAAGGCCATGTTTCTTCTCTACCTGTGGTTCACTGAGCAATAATATTGTCAGTGAGCCTGCTGGCCTCCCTATGAGCAGGTTGGAGGGAGTACCTAGGTGATACATATGGATATACACCTTCCTGAATGGATAATCCTTGGCTTGGAGCCCCTGTCTCATGCTCTTTTCCTCCCCAGAATTTAAACCCCTTCTTCCCAGCCCTGCCCATTAGTTTGCGTTTATAGCAGGACTGCCTTCTCCCTGAACACCAGCCAGCAGAGCTGTATTCCTGGCAATTGGAGCTGGTGCTCAGTGATTTCCTCATGACATTATTACCAAGGGGCTCCTCTCCCTGCATCCTGTTGACTTTGGTTTTGGGTTTTGTGTGTCTGTTTTTTGCTCTGTGCCCCAAACACAACTGTGGGCAAATGGGCCTCCCTTGCCTGCAGAGAAGCTGTCATTGATGAGCATGCTTCCCATGTCCAACTCCTGTTCCTTTGCACAGGCAGATTCTAAAGGGCTTTAAGCACATTTCACCCTCTCATTCATTTGACAGGTATTTATTGAATGCTAGCTGCATGCCACACATGTCCTGGGTGCTGGGGCTGCAGCAGTGAACAGTGTCTGCTCTCATGGAGCTTCACTGTCGTGGGAGCACAGGCCATACCTAAGTGAGCACAGAGTGAACTCCAGGAATGATAGGTGAGCCGAGGCAAATACAATTGGTTTGACATGACTGAGACCAGAGGGAGTGATTCAGATTTGGGCCAACCTTGTGATTTTCTATATGACCTGGAGATACTGAGACAAAGCACAAGAATTCTTAATTCTGGTCTGATGTTCTTTTTGTACCTATGTAGAAAGATGAAACAACTTTATTGAATTTTTAAATTACAGTTCACGCCAGTGTTTTTCCAGCTAGGACTGTCTTACAGATGGTAAAACAGGGAAGTGCAGCCAGCAGTCCTTTCTGCTTATTTAACTTAAATTGCTGCTGCCTCAGAAAGATAGCTGAGTGGCTATTGCTGAGGATGGAGTAGGATGGAGTAATAGCTGCGAGATCTTCTGAAATGTTTCTTTTCTCAGTAAACATTGCTTAAGCTTGGTCCATGTGCTAGTTACTGAGGACACAGCAATGAAAAGCCACATTCACTGTGCTTGGGATTGGCCCTCTGGTGGGACAGACCAGTTCTAAGATCCCACAGTAACTGCTGTCATTCCTCCGAGACTGCAGTTAAGCCACCTCTGGCCTTCCCTGGTGTCCCCTGCTCCTCCCTGGGCAGAGTTATTCTCTCCTTTCTTGATTTGGGGTCCAGGCACTTTTCTCGGGTCGGGAGCAGGTGTTTGTGAGACCCAGGAGAACAGGGCAGTTGGCACGATGCCATGCCAGATACTGCTTGCTGCTGGGGATTCCCTGGTCAGCTCTCCCATTGCTTCTGTTCTCCCTGGGTAGTCTTTGACTGAGAAAAGCCAAGTGCTTTCCACTCTGATTCTAGTGTAGCCAAGTCGGTTAGTAAACCACTTCATCTTATTGGATATAGTGAAGTTGTTTGGGGAAGGTAGGCTGACATGGATTCGGTCACATTTATTTTGGCGATGGTCTTCAGACCTAATCCTCAGAGGCCTGGGTATTATCTGTCCCTGTGATATCTGCATATTCAAAGCAGCTTTCAATGGGTTAGTGCTTATATTTTGAAGTGGGATGAACATTGCATTACATACAAGGATCTGAAATAATAGCACTTGGAGAGAATTAACTTTTATTAAAGGTCTCCCTTTATGAGGCCTCAAACCTTTGGAATCCTACCCTACACTGTCCAGTCAGCAAAGTGGAACTTAGCTCAAACGTCTCCATGATTCCTCCTTAGTGCCGGGGAGACAACCTACAACCTGGAACATGCCAATGATGTGCGGATGGAGGTGCAGAAAGTGTATGAGCTAATAGATGCTTTAAGGTAAGGTCTGTCAGGCAATGTCTTTCCTGTCACCTGGAGCAGAGGAGATGCTGTTTTAATGAATGTTAGGTGGTTATCACCTGATCTTCCCCAGGGTCCTGGTAACTGGGTATGTGTAAAGAGGGGGCAGAGAAGGTGCCAGCTCTGGCACTCAACATATCTCGGTAACTTTTGGTTAAGGATTTCTAATGTTCATTATTATTAAAGGAATAGGAACTGATTACTGACACTAGTTGTGCAGCAGCCACTGGATAGATATTTCCAGAGAATAGCTCATTTGTTCTACCAAAGCTGTGCCATGAGATAGGGATTCACAGCCCCATTTTATAGATGAGAAAATGAACCACAGCTAGTGAGAGTGGTGGAGTCAGGACAGAAACCCATACTCTTTCTTCAGTTCAGCAGTTGCTTTTTAACCGTGGACTGGCCAGTCAATAGAGTTAAATCAGCCCTTTGAAGTGGAAGAAGTGCAGTGATTCAGAGAGAGAACTGGGATGAGGAATCCTGGTCTGTCCATAAATGCAGGACTGACTACATAACCTTGTTGGGCTTGGTGCAAGGTGAAAATGCAGGTCCCTTGTTCAGAATTACTGATGATTTTAAGAGTGATAGCAGAATATTAAACCAAGCACAGGTCACTGACATGAAGCCAGTCCTGTGCATGTGATCAGTCCCTCAATGGCTGAGTGTTTGTTATGCACCCTGTTCTACATCAGGGGCCGTGGGTACAACCAAAGGGTAAGGGACAGGCTTTGCCTTCAAGGACACCAGTGGAGTTGCTAACCCATCTCTTCCACAAATCTTCCTGGCATGAAAACATGGCCCTTGGAGACTTTTCAGCCTTGTTTCTGGGGCTGGCAGTGCCCATTAATTGATACGTTTGTTCCAATTCAGTAAGAAGATCCTAACCTTAGGCTTGAACCAGGACCCTCCTCCACATCCAAACAGCACGCGGCTGCAGAAGATGATCAGATACTCAGCCACGCTTTTTGTGCAGGTAAAGCTATATCCTGGGGTAGCAGAAACATCACACTTGCCTTCCCTGCTCTCCCACCTCACAGGAGGCACACTGTGCTAAAGGCTTGTATATTTTCTGTTTGTACGTTTATTATTTTTAAAAATTGTAAGTGCACTAGGCCAGATAACCTAGGTTTCAAAGAAAAGTAAAAACTGTTAATTCTCTGTCCCCAGTACCATGACACATCATTCTGGTATTTTCTTCCTTTTTTTCTTCATGTGCATGTGTTATATAAAGTAATTATTATTATTGAATATTCTACGTTTATGTCTTTCTTTTTATCACTGAATTTCATATCATAAGCACTTTTTTTTTACAGAGTCCTCAAATAACTGTCATTTGAATGGCTCCAGTATTCTACTTTATATACACCATCCTTACTTAACCATCCTTTTTCAGCAGGCATTTGTTAGATTCCCATTTTTCGGCTGTTTTGAGTATTGCCTGATGATGGCAACTTGTACATAACATTTCTTCCTTGGGCTAAGCTCCTAAGGAACTCTAACTGGCCATTGGTTGGGAGGAAACAGCCAGTTGTTCAAGGGCAGACTGAATGTCAGTGGTGAGATCTGAGTTGTTGCTACTTTAGAAAGCGCCTGTGAGAGCCAGTTTACCACCTTTGGGGCACCATGGCAGGGAGAGCTAGGCGTTAGCTTTCCGACACTGTCCTGCAGAGAATTAGACCCTTTCTCCTTTTGATTAATGACTCTATTCAGTGCTCACTTTGGGAGTACCTACTAGGTACCAGGCAGTCCTCTAGGCACTGGGTATTCTGCCATGAGCAGAAAGACAAACATTCCTTTTCTCATAAAGTTTATACTCTAGAGATGGGGGACAGACAAGAACCAACTGAAATATATAACTTATAAGATGGTGAAAAGTTGTGAATGGAGGCTTACAAATTTAGATGGGTGGCGGGGGGAAGCTTCATTGAGAAGGTGACTAACTGGGATATCTAGCGTTGATCATTACATAAGGAAAAGGCAGCCCTTCTGGAAGCTGACTCTCTGGCCTGATGTAAAGTTAGGTCCTTTCTTGCTGTTAATGTGAGTCACCGAGGGGGGTGGAGTGGCTTAGCTTGGGTGGACCCTCACCATATAGGGCTTAAGGTTCATTTTTCTCCTAAAAGGATTTAGGTGTAAAATTGTGACTCCCTACAGGAAAAGCTGCTTGGTTTGATGTCACTGCCAACTAAAGAACAGTTTGAGGAACTGAAAAAGAAAAGGAAGCAGGAAATGGAGAGGAAGAGGATCCTGGAGAGACAGGTGGGTGAAGTGGGGACCGAGCGGCTGGCTTCCTCCCTGCGGTTTCCTCCCCCCAGATAGATACCAGGGGGTCCTGGGAGGCCGTGGTAAATCAGAATCTCCCACGCTGTCCAGTTTGCATTTGTCTTCAGTTCTGTTCTGGCCTCACTTTAATCTGTAGACACCAAAGAGGTATTTGTTTTCTCCCAGGTCTATTTTTCTTTCAGAGGTTTTATTGTAGAGACTGGCACTTTTCCCTCTAGTACAGGTTGCAGAGAATCCAGACATCAGAGAGTTGTTTGTAGAACATGGAATATGCAGTATTAAATAGAAAATAATGTATATTCCCTGCTGTGTGAAATTCTGGTGTAGTTGAGTTGTACTAGACCTCAGAGGTTTAAGACAAGTGAATGGCCAGTGAATCTAAAATTGAGAAAATCTTAGCCCTTTACTTACTATTACGCATTATTTTTGAAGATGATGAGAAGTCTGCCCCTCCTCTCCCACTAGGAAAAAAATTATGATTTGGCTTTCAGTCCCTAGCGGGGCGATGGGAGTTTCCCCAGCAGGGGGCGTGGCGGGTGTTGTGGCCGCCGCCGCTGGCCTGGTGAGTTTGCTCTGTTTGGCTTTGGTGTCTCCCCAGGCTGCCCTGGAGGCCCAGCGAAGGCTCGAGGAAAGGCGGAGCCACACGGCCCCGCGGGCGGCCAATGGGGAGGTGGCGGCCCTTCGTGGGGGCCCTGGCCCCGTGAGGAAGGCCGAGGGCTGGCTCCCGCTCTCGGGAGGGCAGGGGCAGAGCGAAGTCTCGGACCCCCTGCTGCAGCAGATCCGCAACATCACGTCGTTCATCAGGCAGGCCCGGGCGGCCGGCCGCGCAGATGAGGTGCGCACCCTGAAGGAGAACCTGCGGCAGCTGCAGGACGAGTATGACCAGCAGCAGACGGAGAAGGCCCTGGAGCTGTCCCGGAGGCAGGCCGAGGAGGAGGCCCTGCAGCGAGAACAGCTGCAGATGCTGTGTGAACGCGAGTGGGAACGGGAGAGGGAGCAGTTCCGGGCGGCGTCCCTGCACACGCGGACGCGGTCCCTGGACTTCCGAGAGGTGCGGCCTTTTCAGCTGGAGCCTGGCCGAGAGCCCCGCTTCCACCCTGCCCACGCTGCGGGTCTCAGCTCTTCGCCAGATTGGAGCAGTGCGGCTCCCGAGACGCCTTCCCCCAGCGTAGCCCTGGAGCCCGTGCCAGCGTGGTCTGGGCTTCCGGCCCCTGGCCAGGACTCCCTGCCCCCAGGCCCTGGCTCACAGCAGAATGCCGTGCCCTCCTTCAACCCCTTTGAGGAGGAAGCGCCCCCCGGCCCCCCTGCCGCAGAGCCTGCCTGCCGCCCTTCTGCCTGCGCCCTCAGAGAGTACAATCCTTTCGAGGAGGCGGAGGCGGCCGTGGCTGTGGCAGGGAACCCCTTAGCTAGCCTGGGCAGCCCGGCGCCCAACCCCTTCGACGAGGACGATGAGCAGCCCCACCAGAGGCCCGCAAGCCTCCCGGTTCCTGGCAACCCCTTCGAGGACGCCCCCTGCACCAACCCCTTCGAGACGGACAGTGACGCAGTGCCAGAGGCCGAGGGGCCCATCGAGGAGGAGCTCCTCCTGCAGCAGATCGACAACATCAAGGCGTACATCTTCGATGCGAAGCAGTGCGGCCGCCTGGACGAGGTGGAGGTGCTGACGGAGAACCTGAGGGAGTTGAAGCGCGCTCTGGCCAAGCAGCAGGGTCCTGACTGAGGGCGGGCGGCAGGGCTGGGCAGGTGGATGAGGTGGCCCTGACCCGGCAGGGAGCCGCAGTGATGCGCACACTCCAGGGTTTCCCCACTATAGCTGAATATTTACATGGTAACGAGAACAGGGAGCACCAGCATTTATTTGCCTTTCTTCCTGTTTGTTTTTTTAAATTGGGTTTTCCCTTAGAAAGGGACTTGACATTTTCACTACAGTGATAAAACTAAATGCAGTTCTCAAACGGCTGCCACCCCCTTAAGGGTGCTTTGGCTCCTGCCTAGTGCTTGGTCATTATGCAGTATTATGGGGCAGCCTTAGAAAGTGCCCTTCCTTTCACCAAGACAGACAAGATGGGGTCCTTTCAGCCTTACCCTGCTCTGGCAGAGTCTGTCCCCAGACTTCTATGGGTTCATTTCCCCTGGGGCCTTCTCCACCCTGTGTGGCACATTCCACCCTATGCAGCCATCGGGGAGGTACTGCTAAGAAGTTTAGACCTAGGAGAGCCCAGCACCCCTTTTAAAGAGAGGGTGATGGGGGTGACGTTTCACCAGTCTGTTTTCCCCTCAGCTTAAGTCCTTGTTTGTCTCTTTCAGGAAGTTGAACTCCCAGTGCAGGTGTATCACTGTGAGTTTGATCATGAGCTTTTTAGAAAAAAGGAGTGGCTGACTGGTTGAGGGGGTAGCATTATTTGGGGTACATCTACCCAGATGGCGCTCTTTGGAAACAAACTGATGGAGTGATTGTCTGTCTCTGGAGAAACCTCCCTCTAGAGCTTTGTCAAAATTATTCTGAGCTGGGCTTTTTCAGAGAGCCTAGTCTGTCATTTAGGAATTGGTGATCAGGAGTCAGGAGAGTGGAAACTTCCCTCAGTCAGAAGATAATTTACAAAACCCATTGATCAGCTTCCTTCCCTGTTGGTTCATCCTGTCCTAACCTGGGACACTGGTGAGATATTTTCTTACCAATGTTTAGTACCAAGAAAGGGAAATGTCTGAAGAGGCACAATGCAGGATTGTTCTGATAGTGTCTCAGTCCTTGAACTCTTCACCAGTTAAGGGCATAAAGGGAAATCGTTAATTTAGCTCTGGTGCTTTGGTTTACAGAAACATAACCCTTAACTGACTTTGACATCATGACACCCAAGTGTGCTCAGCTCTAGGTGGAGTCCCTGCAGCTACACTTGTTGATTAATGAACAATACCTGGCCACTAGTCACTTTATACCCCTTATGTAACGTGGGAGTCACACCCACACTGGTTACTGGTCTGAGAGCTGAAATTCATTTTGTTACATTCTGGGAAGAACCCTGTTGTTCCTGGGAATGTCAGAAAAACACTGTAGTGTTGAAGTAATCTGTATTTGTGTTGACACTATTTACATTTGCTTAGCACCTGTCAGATCTTCAGGCTGACTGATAAGGTCCTGTATTGGGGTGTGGGGATGGGGAGTGGGTGGAGGCTTTGTGGAGGAACCTTGGCATTGGGGTTCTGTTTCACAAAGGATGAGTGGGTTCCAGTGTCAGGCAGTTACAAACCCTGCTGATTGTCATGGAGGTTTTAAAAGGTTGTCAACTAAGTGCCTAAAATGTTGCCTGGTCCAGGCTCCTCTTCTTCCTTGAGGCCCATGCCCTTTGTGCTGTTATTACCCAGGAGGGTTTCATGGCTGGCTGTCATGCCACCCCCTGCCCAGCCTGTCTTTTCTCTCTGACTAAAGAGGAAGGCATTCCCTGCACCAAAAAGCAGGTTGTTCCAGAAGCTAAATGCTGCTGTCCATCATAAGTACTTTTCTTATGAGAGTATCTATCTTAATTAGCTGGTGATTTGGAGACTGGTTTACTGAACATCCTCTTTTTCTAAAATCAACCCCAGGTAGCAATCTGTAAGTAACTAAGAGCATTGAGAACCACACATATAAGAAACATTTTTTAAAACTTAAAAAAAAAATCACTAAATATACTAACCCAAACTGAAACCCTCTGATGTGATTGAACCCTTCTGTGGGTGTAGTCTTCCATGAACTCTTCCATTTAATTCTTCCATGGCTATATTCTCCTATAATTGTAGACATGACAGGCAGTAGGATTCTCTAACCTCCGCAGTACCATTTCCTGGAATTCACCCAGGCACAAAGCTGGATCACAGAGATAGGTTAACGTCAGGTAAAAGATGGCCCATGAATTGCAACCACAATGTCAAGTTCTTACCCCATGTGAATATCTCACCCTTCCTGCAGTCCTTCAAGGCAAACAGCTTCGTCTCACCAGAAAATGAGCAAGTTCTTAATCTGGCCCTGGCAGATCTCCCTCTACATAGATCATGTGAGGAAGAGACCTTGGGGATTCAGATACCAAATGAAGTTGGCTTTTCCTTTGTATGTCTTGATTGTATTTTCCCTGTCTAATACACTAAGGATACCTATTCATTTTGCTTGCAGCTCATGATGTCTTTGCTGTTTCGATGCTAAAATGTACCTCTTGAGTCACTGGGAGCCATGTGGTGGGTTGGACATTGGCGTAGTTAGGTGATGGGACTCAACATGAGAACTGGTCTCTTAACAGGTCATGGACTGTGATAGCAGATTGTGCATGTCATCAGACAGTGACGGACAGTTTGAAGGTCACTGGTTTGCATGCACTGCTCTGGGGCCTTGTAATGGGACCTTTTTTAAAACAGATATTAGTGGTTGTGTGTGTGTGTGTATGTACACGCATGCTGCAAGAGAGGATCACCAGATAACATCCCCATACCCCTTCCTTAATGACCCTCTGAGTATCAGAAGAAAGCCCCAGCTCCTGGGTTACTTGTGTGGTTAAGGCCTCTGGATAAAAGGTCCCTGGGCTTTTTACGGGATAAATGGGGTTCCAGTTCTGCCTGTATCCCTTGTTATTCCTGCAGTATGGATTAAAGGAACTGTTTCACTCTAGTGCAAAACCCTTTACAATCCACCATCCCATTACATGCTGGAAGAAACAGGCTCAGAGAGGTTGAGGAACCTTACAGCTGCCGTTTGTGCCAGACACTGTGCTGTATTTTCACACCTCCCTCACTTAGCTCTACCAGCAGGCCTATGGGGTAGGAACTCATATTCATCTGGCAGACGAAGAAACAGGTTGAGAAAGGTTAGCCTGGTTGGGGTCACACAGCCAGTGCTGGAATGAGGATCTAAGGCCTTGTCTGCCTGACTCTGCCCTAAGTAGCAAGGACCACTCGATCTGATCAGGTGTGGCAGGAGCGCTCAAGCATGTGTCTGGCCCTGTCATAGCAGAAACTGGCAGTGGGCAAAGATGTCGGGAGTTGCTAAGTGGGTTTTTGATACTGATGTCATTTGGGCTTTTGAAACAGCCCTCCCCAGGACCTCTGTAGATTACTAAACCAAGAGGGGATGATATTTAGTGCTCACTGTGAGCAGGAGAGAACGCTAAGTATTGTGCATGGATTACCTCATTTAATCCTCCCAGCAACCCAGTGTACAGATGAAGAAATGAGTGTGGTGAGGTTAAGCTTGCCTGGGGCTCTTCAGCTCAGGTCTGTCTGACTCTAAAACCCAAGCTTCCCTGGCCTGCTTCATATACGGACACTCACATTTCAGTTGTGGGATGGTGTATTTCATCCCTAAGAAGCACCTTATGTGGACTTGAAAATCAAAAGCTTTTTTCTGCCTAAAACTTTCAGTAGCCAGGTGCAGTTTTAAAAGTATCTCAGAAAGGACTTTTGGTTTCCGCTCAGGCATGCAAAGAGTTTAGAAGTTGTCACTCTTGTCCTACAACAGTTAAAAACTATACAGAAAAAAAACAAACAATGACTTTTCTTGGATCCATCAGACAACCAAGTTTGCAGGGCAAACTGCAGCCTCAAAATCTGGAGAGAGAGGTGAATCCAGAGTCACCACTGACAGCTGCTTAACATGGAGCAGGAGCCACTCAGCCATGGCTGGTAGGAACACTTTTGATGAACTAGTGGAGGCTGAGTGTGGTCCAGCATGGGAGTGAGAAAGTCCTGGAGACCACAGCCTACGGGATACCCCACACTTTCATGGGTGTTGCCTCCAGGAACCTCTCCTGGTTTTCACAGTGGATTGCTGAGAAAGATCCCCTGGTGCCTCTGGCAGGGTATGGGGAAGAGTATTCTTTGTAAAATAAACTCGGAGCATTCCCAAGGGGCAAGGCTTATCTGCCTTACCAGTGGCTAATCCCACCTAGGGAAGGCCCTTCTTTCACCCAAGTCCCTTGTAGGCTTCCTGTCTCATCTAAATGGAGGGAAGGTGTGATATAATGGGTTATAAAAATATATATATTTGGTCATTCATGTGACCAAGTATGTCTTTTCCAGGTGTATTTTGTCTTCAAAGTTCCTGAAAACACTGCAGTCTTAAAGGTGGAACAGGTGTTTTGTCATGTTAATGAGAGACTTTTGGACCCCCAGGCAAGGGCAGGGGCTGGAGGTTGGATTGGCCAATGGCCAATAATTTAGTCAGGACTATGCAGTGAAGCCCTCACAAAACCCAGGAGAAGAGCTCTCTCACTCTGCTCAGTGGGATCCTGCTCCTTGGTTGGAGAGAGCTCCTATGCTTGGGGAGCCAGAACATCTCCACATGCCACGGAGCCAGGCCTGAAGCTCCGCGAGGATAGACGCTCCTTCCTTTGGGACCTTGCCCTTTGTCTCTCTTCACCTGGCTGTTAACTTGTATCCTTCACAGTATCCTTCATTAAACTGGTAAACATGTTTTCCTGAGTTGTGTGAGCCGCTCTAGCAAATTAATCGAACCTAAGGGGAGGTTGAGGGTACCTCCAATCTGTAGCTGGTAGGTCAGAAGTATACGGAACTGCCTGGGGCTTGCGACTGGCATCTGGAGTGGGGGATGGCAGATGGAGTTTTGTAGGATGGAGCCCTTAACCTGGGAGTCTGGTGCTGTCTCTGGGCAAATAGCATCAGAATTGAGTTGAGTTCTCCAGCACCCTGCTGGTGTTCGAGAATTGCTTGGTGTAAGTATGTGTGGGAAGACCCCCTCCCATGTATTTACACACATTGGAATCAGGTCCAGGTATCCAAATGGAGTTATATTACCATTACTGCTTTGTATGATATTGTTATTGTTATACATATATGTAGGGAAAAATACACCATCGCATTTGGTGTTGGACGAGTGGGAATCACATTTGGTGTAAGACGTGACAGAAGGTAAACAAAAGCTCGTTTTTCCATATACTCCACTACTCACACCCTTCTGACACTAAATATGTGGGTTTTTTCTCACACTGATCAATTCTTTGACAGTGCGTGTCCCAGTTTAACTTAATTCTGACACCAGTTACCTGGAATTTATGTCAGATCCCACAGGTTAAGAGCTCAGTCCCACAAGACTGTCCCCTCACTTCAGATGACAATTACAAATGCAGGACTCTGTTACTTGTAACCAACTGGCTATCAGTTAGGGTCCCCACGACCCTTCCTTGGCTCAATAATTTGCTATTACAGCTCACAGAACTCAGGAAAACAGCATACTAGGTTATTGGTTTATTATAAAAGAATACAATGTAGGAAGAGTCAGATGGGAGACATTCATAGGGTGAGGTATGGGGGAAGTGTGTAGAGCTCCATGCCCTCTAGGGGCACATCACTCTCCCAGCACCATCACCGATGTGTTCAACCTAGAAGCTCTCCCAGCCACTTTGGTTACGGGCATGTTTACGGATACTTCATCATGTGGTCATGATGCAACACCTAGACATCATTGCCATTAGTGGTTAACTCAGCCTCCAGCCCCTCTCTCCTCCTTGGAGGTCAGAGGTTGAGAGGGTAGGGTTGAAATTCAACCCTCTAATCACACGGTTCCTCTGGCAAACAGCCCCCTATCCCTAGGGGGTTTCCAAAAGTCCACTTTGTCATTTTGGAAACTCTGGTGTGGTTGAAAGGGGCTTATGAATATAAAAGATGCTCCTTTTACCTGTATCCCTCCAGAGCTATGTCGAGAATGGGGACCAAACCCAAATATTATGACAAGATGCTCCTATGATTAAGGAAATTAACAATGGTTTTAGGAATTCTGGTCTGGAGCCAGGAACAAAGACTAAGTATTCTGGTCTGGAGCCAGGAACAAAGACTAAATATTTATTTATTATTATATCACAGAGGAGGAATTAACAAGCACTTATGAAGGTCATAGACCGAGAACAAGGGCCTGAAATATTGAGATTGCATCATAAGATATAGAAGCTTCCCTTCCTCACATGGTACCACCACACCAACAGGGCTGCAGTGTAACTGTGGATCACAGCTGAGAGAACTTCAAGACACAGGCTGTCTGAGGAGGAATGTCTAGGGAAGCACACAGTCAGGAGGAGAGGAAAAAACAAAGACAATAGAGAAATTTGAAGCCTTTGCCAGCTACAGCAAACATCAAACACAGCTCAGCTGCTAGCCAGAGCAACATAAATCCTCATGCTAGAAGCTTGTTAACCTCAGTTCCTATTATTTAATATAGCTGATACTGTCTGACCTTCAATAAAAAATTACTAGCATGCTAAAGTAAAAAGCAAGAAAAAAAACAGGCTGATGTGTCTTATGCAACAAGCATCAGAACCAGACGCAGATATGACATAGATGTTGGAGTTATCAGGATATTTGAAATGAGTGATCAATATGTTAGGGAGTCCAATGGTAAAAGAAAATAAAATGCAAGCCCGGATGGGTAACATAAGCAGAGATAAGGAACTCTAAGAAATAGTCAAAAGGAAATGCTAGAAATCAAAACCACTGTAACAGAAATGAAGAATGCCTTTGATGGGCTCATCAGTAGACTAAACACAGCCAAGGAAATAATCAGTAAGCTTGAAGACAGATCAGAAGAAATATCCCTAACTAAAATGCAAAGGGAAAACAACATGGAAGGAATGGGGAAATAAAACATTCAAGAACTATGGGACAATTTCAAAAGATGTAAAATATATGTAATTAGAATGCCAGAAGGAGAAAAAGGAGAGAGTTTATAAGAAATATTTGAAATAATAATGACTGAGAACTTCCCAAAATTAATAACAATCACCAAAACTCAGATCCAGGAGCTCAGCGTAGAATAAATACCAAGTAGGGTAAATAGAAAAAATATACACCAAGGCATATCTTATTCAAACTATAAACCAAAGACAAAATCTTGAAAGGAGCCAGAAAAAAAGAAAATATCTTACCTATAGAGAAACAAAGTTTACAGCTGACGACTCCTCAGAAACCATACAAGAAGAGTGAACTATTTGAAGTGCTGAAAGAAAACCCCAACCTAGAATTCTGTATATGAAGAAATTATCCTTCAGAAGTGAAGCAGAGATAAAAACTTTCTCAGATCAGTAAGTTGTTAACCTTAAAAATGAAATTGTCAGGGTTTGTTTTGTTTAACCAGCAAAAACGGATTTATTCAGAAACAGCAGAGAATTGCAATTCATTATGTGCAAGCTATGTAAAATCAAGCTAAGTCCAACAAAAAAAAGGAAAGTTATAAAGAAAAATGGGGAGGCTGTGAGGGGTTGTTCTTAAGGAAAGTCCACTTTGTGTAAAAGGAAACAAACACTCAAAGGAGGTGTGTTCAGGGTGGTGGCCTCTCCTGGGCTGAGCTGCAAGAATAGGCAATTTCTCGTAGGCGATGCAATGCCCATCTTCCCCTGTTGGGGTCTGTCATTGATGATTCCTTCCTGTTGAGGATTCTTCTTTGGGGTCTGTAATCAACTTTCCCCTTCTCTCCCGATGCCACGTTAGTGAGGTTTCCCTTTCTCAATTTTCACTGCCTACTTCAGAAATGCATCTCATATCCACCCATTGCTAAAGAAGAATTGTGGTCAGAGCTGTTAAGTGGCTGAACCAGTCAAGGGGTAGATCCCAAACTTTTTTTCCTTTCGCAAATCAGATTTTGTAGTCAGTGTTAAAAATGTCAACTGTAAAGATCAAATGAGATAATGCACAAACCTTAGAACCGCGCTGCGCTTATGAAGACCAAGTGGAAGCAGCTGTTACTTCTGTCACCGCATCCCTGTACCGGGCGTACCCTCCCGGTCTGAAACACTGAGGAGCGACTCGGCACAATCTGCCCGGTGCAGTTCACACCCTTCATTTTAAAATGAGAAGTCAAGAGAGAAAAACGGAGTTATTTGAAATTGAATGGCAAGTTATTGGCGGACTTGATATCTGAATTCACTTCTGACGTAATTCCTACTATAATTTTGTAGTCTGAATGATTGAACTTGAGCCTATTTAAAATATTTTCCCGTGGGTAGGCGAGGAGGGTAAGGAGAGTAAGCCCAAGGTAAGTCGCCTGAAAACCTAAACTTTCCAGGAGGGTGCTCTACAGCCAAGCAGACGAGCCCGCGCACCGCACCGCCCCCACGGAAGACGCGGCTAACAAGGACTACAATTCCCAATCTGCCCCGCGGCGCGCGCTGGCCGCCGGGAGGGTCTCCTGTGAGTCTGCGCGGGAAGTGGAAACCAGCGCGGAGTGGACCCGGCGTGAGGACCGCGGGGCGGCGGCGTGTACTGCCGTGGGTTTGCCCGCTCCGCTGGCTCGCGGCCGGTCTCCGCCGCCGCCATGCCTATGAAGGGCCGCTTCCCGATCCGCCGCACCCTGCAGTACCTGGGCCAGGGGGACGTGGTGTTCAAGGACGTGGTGAAGGTCATGACGGTGAACTATAACACGCACGGGAAGCTGGGCGAGGGCGCCAGGTCAGTCCGAGCCCTGCGGGGCTGCCCCCCCAGACCTGCCTTGATCGCCGTAAGAAGGCGCTGGTGACTTTGACGCCTGGAGCAGGCGTCACTTAATCCTGGGGCAGGCCCCCTCAGGTGGGTGCCAGTGCCCCCATTTTACAAACGAGGAGGCCGAGAAGCAGCTTGTTCCAGGTTCCTGCTGAGAAGAGGGCAGCCGTGCCGCGCCGTGCCGGCCGCAGCCGTGACGCGGGGAGCGGAGCACACCTTCCCCTCCTGGTGGGGGACGCGGCCAGCCCAGGGAGGCCGCAGCCTCCGAACCGCCTGTGCGGGGCGGGCTGAGGCCGAGTCGCTCCTCCTCGTTCCAGACGGGGAGGGTCCGGTCCCGGGGCCGGTACGGGGATGCGGTGACAGAAGTAACAGCTGCTTCCACTTAGTGAGTTTATAAGCGCAGCGCGGCTCTGAGGCTTGTGCATTATCTCATTTGATCTTCACAGAAACCCCGTGGTTATCCCCCCACCCACACATGTTGAGTGCTTTGCTTGTCCAGGGTACCACGCCAGCTAGTGAGTGTGGTTCTGAAAGGCATTCTCTCCTGCAGATCAGCACCCTTGTAAATTAGTGGAAACACCGGGATGTTTTTCGGCCTGGGCCAGAGTAGGGCCTGGTTGAAGTGAAGCTTGCAAGTGAAAGGTTTGTATTGAACCTTCAGATACCAGCAGTGGTTTGGGCTTTTCAGGTATTGAGTATAAATTTGCTGAGGGCGTCTTGAATGCTGGGTCCCCGTGTTCTGTGTCGTGAATTCAACAGTGACTAAGAAGGACCTTATCCTTAGGAAACTTTGGGATTGGTGTGGAGTAGATCAAAATGGAGAGAGAGCAGCTCCCAGTTCGGTGGCCCCCTTGGTGAGGAGCTTTGACCACCCTGCTGTTTGCTCTCCACAGGTGAACCCGACAACTTGGACCTGCTTGCACTGGGTCAGATGGGGTGAGGGCTTCTTAGAAGACTTGGTCTTGGGGTGATTGGTGACCCAGAGCGTCCTTCATACCATGCATACCAGCAGTCACAGGACAGAGGCCAGGCGGTTTGGGAAAGGAGAGAGCAAAGCTGGGGGTACCTGTGTGGAGATCCTGCTGTGTCCCAAGTGGCCATTCACCACTTGGCTACATCTTAGCTGTGTTGGGCTCCTTGACGACTTTCTGACTTCTCAAGAAGCCAGGAATTCAGATGTATGTGTAAATCTCTGGTTTTTTAATGGTTAATCAAAATAGGCCTGCAGGCCTCGTACTGGCGTTTTCATAGCCTGTAAGGCAAACAGCCACCTGTGCTTCATTATTCCTAATTGTCAGGGCTAGCCTGTCACACCTGTGCCCTTTGGGATTGGCTGGCCTTAGGCTTCCTGACTTGCTCTTTCTAGCCCCACTTCATTTGTAGGTATGCCTTCAGCATTTCAGCTGTCCTGACCCGGACTTCCCTCCATCCCAAGTGCCAGCGGCCAGTACCACAGCCCCGGGCTAGCCATATTCTTGGGTTGTCTGCTGGCCATGTGGGGAGCTGCCCTTTTCAGGGTCCGAGGCCTGAGTCCTTGCTCACCTCTGCCATGTGTTCTTGCCTGTGAGATGCAATAAAAGCAGCAGCTGGCATTTATGAGCGTCGTCTGCATCCAGCCCTGAGCTCAGGGTGGAGGTGGATTGGATAATCAGGTACATACTGAATAGCATGGTGCAGGCTAGACCTTACAGCCGGCATCTTTCATATAACTGGTTGTGTGACCTGGGTGGGTTACTCAACTTTCCTGGCCTGTTTCCTTAGTTGTAAAACCCCACCTTCCAGGGTCACTGAGGATTCTAGTATAAAGTGTCTAGCAAGGGGCCTGGCATGTATATCAGGTACGCGACTAAAGGTTACCTACAGTTACTAGCTTTCCTCCCATGCTTCAGCAAGAACCATTTAAAAATCCCTGTTGATTTTTTTTTTTTTTTGTGAGGGCATCTCTCATATTTATTGATCAAATGGTTGTTAACGACAATAAAATTCTGTATAGGGGAGTCAATGCTCAATGCACAATCATTAATCCACCCCAAGCCTACTTTTTGTCAGTCTCCAATCTTCTGAGGCATAACAAACAAGTTCTTACATGGAGAACAAATTCTTACATAATGAATAAGTTACATAGTGAACAGTACAAGGGCAGTCATCACAGAAGCTTTCGGTTTTGCTCATGCATTATGAACTATAAACAGTTCAAATATGAATACTCATTTGGTTTTTATACTTGATTTATATGTGGATACCACATTTCTCTCTTTTTTATTATTATTTTTAATAAAATGCTGAAGTGGTAGGTAGATACAAGATAAAGGTAGAAAACATAGTTTAGTGTTGTAAGAGAGCAAATGTAGATGATCAGGTGTGTGCCCGTAGACTATGTGTTAATCCAAGCTAGACAAGGGCAATAAAACATCCACGTATGCAGAAGATTTCTCTCAGAACAGGGGGGGTGAGGTTCTAAGCCTCACCTCTGTTGATCCCCAATTTCTCACCTGATGACCCCCCTGCGACTGTGCCTGTCTTAGGTTGTTCCTCCCTTGAGGAATCTTACCCGTCTCTGGCTAACCAGTCATCTTCC
The DNA here is from genome assembly GCF_030020395.1 of Manis pentadactyla. Taxonomy (NCBI): domain Eukaryota; kingdom Metazoa; phylum Chordata; class Mammalia; order Pholidota; family Manidae; genus Manis; species Manis pentadactyla. The sequence goes on along the minus strand of NC_080019.1, from coordinate 202,932,625 downwards.
GGGGCCATACAGGGAAATGTAAAGTTGGTAAGTGAGAGAGAAGCCTTATTGTTTGAAATGGTTAGCTTTTTACTTCTTTGCATATTTATGCCCTGTGGCTTCTATGCCCAGCATTTGTCTTGAGGTATCTTTACCACTTGGAAGAATTATGATACTCGGTAAATTTGATATGAGGCACAAATTCTATTTAAGGGTTGTAATTAGGAAGGAAGAAGAAAAGCTATAGAAGTAGCAGGCGGAAGAAAACATGGGAAGATTTGATTATTTCTTTGACATATCTTCTTGTAGAGTAACTTCAGCATGTATAGGTTTTAAGCTACTGCTTAAATTGCGCACACACATTAGCATAATAGGAGTATAGTTACATAACCAAAGCATATCTGTAATTACCAGCCATCTCCAGTGAAACCAAGAAAACCAGTTAGGCACCTTAGGCATTTGTGAAAACTTATCTATGATATGGTGGATATTGTCCAACTGAACTTGAACAGTCTGAGAGAAATCAGACAAATTAAAACAACCCATTCCTGGAGACTGTTCACATGCCATATGTTCTTTTAACAATAAATAGTTTGTAGTTGTAAGACTTTGGAGCGCTACAATTTGCACTTCTCCAAATTCTTGGTTGAGTTCCAACAGTATAGATCCAGTCCAATTTTGTTGTTTTACTGTATGCACAGGCCAGCTTAGATATCTCCTTCCTCATTCCCATGGCAGGTCCAGGAACTGGTGGGATGAGTGCATCTACAGCTGTAGCAGTGCGTGGATCTTTGTTGGGGTTTCTTGATGATCATGTTCTGGCATGAGTCTTCCAGAGAGTGCTGATGTTGGAAGTTCTCTTTCATATCGTATCTTAGTTCATTTTTGGGGTAGCCCAATTAGGCTTTGATCTTCTGTATAAATGCAAACAGACCCTTTGCCTACACTTGTATATGCCCTTTATACCATTGTGTAGAACTCATTGTAGGTTACCACACAGGAACTGTCCTTTTTTTTGTTGTTGTTGTGTTTTGTTTTGTTTTGTTTTTGGTATCACTAATCTACACTTACATGACGAATATTATGTTTACTAGGCTCTCCCCTATATCAGGACTCCCCTATAAACCCCTTTACAGTCACTGTCCATCAGCATAGCAAAATGTTGTAGAATCACTACTTGCCTTCTCTGTGTTGTACAGCCCTCCCTTTTCTCCTACCCCCCCATGCATGCTAATCTTAATACCCCCCTACTTCTCCCCCCATTATCCCTCCCTACCCACCCATCCTCCCCAGTCACTTTCCCTTTGGTACCTGTTAGTCCGTTCTTGAGTTCTGTGATTCTGCTGCTGTTTTGTTCCTTCAGTTTTTCCTTTGTTCTTATATTCCACAGATAAGTGAAATCATTTGGTATTTCTCTTTCTTCGCTTGGCTTGTTTCACTGAGCATAATACCCTCCAGCTCCATCCATGTTGCTGCAAATGGTTGGATATGCCCTTTTCTTATGGCTGAGTAGTATTCCATTGTGTATATGTACCACATCTTCTTTATCCATTCATCTATCGATGGACATTTAGGTTGCTTCCAATTCTTGGCTATTGTAAATAGTGCTGCGATAAACATAGGGGTGCACTGATCTTTCTCATACTTGATTGCTGCATTCTTAGGGTAAATTCCTAGGAGTGCAATTCCTGGGTCAAATGGTAAGTCTGTTTTGAGCATTTTGATGTACCTCCATACTGCTTTCCACAATGGTTGAACTAACTTACATTCCCACCAACAGTGTAGGAGGGTTCCCCTTTCTCCACAGCCTCGCCAACATTTGTTGTTGTTTGTCTTTTGGATGGCAGCCATCCTTACTGGTGTGAGGTGATACCTCATTGTAGTTTTAATTTGCATTTCTATGATAATTAGCGATGTGGAGCATCTTTTCATGTGTCTGTTGGCCATCTGTATTTCTTTTTTGGAGAACTGTCTGTTCAGTTCCTCTTCCCATTTTTTAATTGGGTTATTTGTTTTTTGTTTGTTGAGGCGTGTGAGCTCTTTATATATTCTGGACGTCAAGCCTTTATCGGATGTGTCATTTTCAAATATATTCTCCCATACTGTAGGGATCCTTTTTGTTCTATTGATGGTGTCTTTTGCTGTACAGAAGCTTTTCAGCTTAATATAGTCCCACTTACTCATTTTTGCTATTGTTTTCCTTGCCCAGGGAGATATGTTCAAGAAGAGGTCACTCATGTTTATGTCTAAGAGGTTTTTGCCTATGTTTTCTTCCAAGAGTTTAATGGTTTCATGACTTACATTCAGGTGTTTGATCCATTTTGAGTTTACTTTTGTATATGGGGTTAGACAATGGTCCAGTTTCATTCTCCTACATGTAGCTGTCCAGTTTTGCCAGCACCACCTGTTGAAGAGATTGTCATTTCGCCATTGTATGTCCATGGCTCCTTTATCAAATATTAATTGACCATAAATGTCTGGGTTAATGTCTGGATTGTCTAGTCTGTTCCATTGGTCTGTGGCTCTGTTCTTGTGCCAGTACCAAATTGTCTTGATTACTATGGCTTTATAGTAGAGCTTGAAGTTGGGGAGTGAGATCCCCCCTATTTTATTCTTCTTTATCAGGATTGCTTTGGCTATTCGGGGTCTTTGGTGTTTCCATATGAATTTTTGAATTATTTGTTCCAGTTCATTGAAGAATGTTGCCGGTAGTTTCATAGGGATTGCATCAAATCTGTATATTGCTTTGGGCAAAATGGCCATTTTGACGATATTAATTCTTCCTAGCCACGAGCATGGGATGAGTTTCCATCTGTTAGTGTCCCCTTTAATTTCTCTTAAGAGTGACTTGTAGTTTTCAGAGTATAAGTCTTTCACTTCTTTGGTTAGGTTTATTCCTAGGTATTTTATTTTTTTTGATGCAATTGTGAATGGAGTTGTTTTCCTGATTTCTCTTTCTGTTGGTTCATTGTTAGTGTATAGGAAAGCCACAGATTTCTGTTTGTTGATTTTGTATCCTGCAACTTTGCTGTATTCCGATATCAGTTCTAGTAGTTTTGGGGTGGAGTCTTTAGGGTTTTTTATGTACAGTATCATGTCATCTGCAAATAGTGACAGTTTAACTTCTTCTTTACCAATCTGGATTCCTTGTATTTCTTTGTTTTGTCTGATTGCCGTGGCTAGGACCTCCAGTACTATGTTAAATAACAGTGGAGAGAGTGGGCATCCCTGTCTAGTTCCCAATCTCAGAGGAAATGCTTTCAGCTTCTCGCTGTTCAATATAATGTTGGCTGTGGGTTTATCATAGATGGCCTTTATTATGTTGAGGTACTTGCCCTCTATTCCCATTTTGCTGAGAGTTTTTAACATGAATGGATGTTGAACTTTGTCAAATGCTTTTTCAGCATCTATGGAGATGATCATGTGGTTTTTGTCTTTCTTTTTGTTGATGTGGTGGATGATGTTGATGGACTTTCAAATGTTGTACCATCCTTGCATCCCTGGGATGAATCCCACTTGGTCATGGTGTATGATCCTTTTGATGTATTTTTGAATTCGGTTTGCTAATATTTTGTTGAGTATTTTTGCATCTACGTTCATCAGGGATATTGGTCTGTAGTTTTCTTTTTTGGTGGTGTCTTTGCCTGGTTTTGGTATTAGGGTGATGTTAGCTTCATAGAATGAGTTTGGGAGTATCCCCTCCTCCTCTATTTTTTGGAAAACTTTAAGGAGAATGGGTATTATGTCTTCCCTGTGTGTCTGATAAAATTCCGAGGTAAATCCATCTGGCCCGGGGGTTTTGTTCTTTCCTAGTTTTTTGATTACCGCTTCAATTTCATTGCTGGTAATTGGTCTGTTTAGATTTTCTGTTTCTTCCTGGGTCAATCTTGGAAGGTTGTATTTTTCTAGGAAGTTGTCCATTTCTCCTAGGTTTCCCAGCTTGTTAGCATATAGGTTTTCATAGTATTCTCTAATAATTCTTAGTATTTCTGTGGGGTCTGTTGTAATTTTTCCTTTCTCGTTTCTGATACTGTTGATTTGTGTTGACTCTCTTTTCTTCTTAATAAGTTTGGCTAGAGGCTTATCTATTTTGTTTATTTTCTCGAAGAACCAGCTCTTGGTTTCATTGATTTTTGCTATTGTTTTATTCTTCTCAATTTTATTTATTTCTTCTCTGATCTTTATTATGTCCCTCCTTCTGCTGACCTTAGGCCTCATCTGTTCTTCTTTTTCCAATTTCGATAATTGTGACATTAGACCATTCATTTGGGATTGCTCTCCCTTTTTTAAATATGCTTGGATTGCTATATACTTTCCTCTTAAGACTGCTTTTGCTGTGTCCCACAGAAGTTGGGGCTTAGTGTTGTTGTTGTCATTTGTTTCCATATATTGCTGGATCTCCATTTTGATTTGGTCATTGATCCATTGATTATTTAGGAGCGTGTTGTTAAGCCTCCATGTGTTTGTGAGCCTCTTTGCTTTCTTTGTACAGTTTATTTCTAGTTTTATGCCTTTGTGGTCTGAAAAGTTGGTTGGTAGGATTTCAATCTTTTGGAATTTTCTGAGGCTCTTTTTGTGGCCTAGTATGTGGTCTATTCTGGAGAATGTTCCATGTGCACTTGAGAAGAATGTATATCCTGTTGCTTTTTGATGTAGAGTTCTATAGATGTCTATTAGGTCCATCTGCTCTACTGTGTTGTTCAGTGCTTCCGTGTCCTTACTTATTTTCTGCCCAGTGGATCTATCCTTTGGGGTGAGTAGTGTGTTGAAGTCTCCTAGAATGAATGCATTGCAGTCTATATCCCCCTTTAGTTCTGTTAGTATTTGTTTCACATATGCTGGTGCTCCTGTGTTGGGTGCATATATATTTAGAATGGTTATATCCTCTTGTTGGACTGAGCCCTTTATCATGATGTAGTGTCCTTCTTTATCTCTTGTTACTTTCTTTGTTTTGAAGTCTATTTTGTCTGATATTAGTACTGCAACCCCTGCTTTCTTCTCACTGTTGTTTGCTTGAAATATGTTTTTCCATCCATTGACTTTTAGTCTGTACATGTCTTTGGGTTTGAGGTGAGTTTCTTGTAAGCAGCATATAGATGGGTCTGCTTTTTTATCCATTCTGTTACTCTGTGTCTTTTGATTGGTGCATTCAACCCATTAACATTTAGGGTGACTATTGAAAGATATGTACTGATTGCCATTGCAGGCTTTAAATTCGTGGTTACCAAAGGTTCAAGGTTAGCCTCTTTAGTATCTTACTGCCTAACTTAGCTCGCTTATTGAGCTGTTATATACACTGTCTGGTGATTCTTTTCTTCTCTCCCTTCTTGTTCCTCCTCCTCGATTCTTCATGTTAGGTGTTTTGTGCTGTGCTCTTCCTAGGAGTGCTCCCATCTAGAGCAGTCCCTGTAAGATGTTCTGTAGAGGTGGTTTGTGGAAAGCAAATTCCCTCAGCTTTTGTTTGTCTGGGAATTGTTTAATCCCACCGTCATATTTGAATGATAGTCGTGCTGGATACAGTATCCTTGGTTCAAGGCCCTTCTGTTTCATTGTATTAAATATATCATGCCATTCTCTTCTGGCCTGTAGGGTTTCTGTTGAGAACTCTGATGTTAGCCTGATGGGTTTCCCTTTATAGGTGACCTTTTTCTCTCTAGCTGCCTTTAACACTCTTTCCTTGTCCTTGATCTTTGCCATTTTAATTATTATGTGTCTTGGTGTTGTCCTTCTTGGATCCTTTCTGTTGGGGGTTCTGTGTATTTCCGTGGTCTGTTCGATTATTTCCTCCCCCAGTGTGGGGAAGTTTTCAGCAATTATTTCTTCTAAGATACTTTCCATCTCTTTTCCTTTCTCTTCTTCTTCTGGGACCCCTATAATACGGATATTGTTCCTTTTGGATTGGTCACACAGTTCTCTTAATATTGTTTCATTCCTGGAGATCCTTTTGTCTCTCTCTATGTCAGCTTCTATGCGTTCCTGTTCTCTGATTTCAATTCCATCAATGGCCTCTTGCATTCTATCCATTCTGCTTATAAACCCTTCCAGAGTTTGTTTCATTTCTGCGATCTCCTTTCTGGCATCTGTGATCTCCTTCCAGACTTCATCCCATTTCTCTTGCATATTTCTCTGCATCTCTGTCAGCATGTTTATGATCCTTATTTTGAATTCTTTTTCGGGGAGACTGGTTAGGTCTGTCTCCTTCTCTGGTGTTGTCTCTGTGATCTTTGTCTGCCTGTAGCTTTGCCTTTTCATGGTGATAGGAATAGTCTGCAGAACTGGGACGAGTGATGGCTGGAAGGACTTCCTTTCTTGTTGGTTTGTGGCCCTCCTCTCCTGGGAGAACAGCGACCTCTAGTGGCTTGTGCTGCGCAGCTGCGCGCAGACAGGGTTTCTGCTTCCTGACCGGCTGCTATGGAGTTTATCTCCGCTGTTGCTGTGGGCGTGGCCTGGCTCGGGCAGCTACTCCAAAATGGTGGAGTCGCGTTGGAGCAGGAGCTGCTGGGAGGCTATTTATCTCCGTAAGGGGCCTCCCTGCTCCCTGCAGCCCAGGGGTTAGGGTGCCCAGAGGTCCCCGGATTCCCTACCTCTGTATTAAGTGACCCGCCCTGCCCCTTTAAGACTTCCAAAAAGCACCCGCCAAAACAAAACAACGACCACCAAAAAAAAAAAAAAAAAAAATTTTTTTTAAATAAAAAAAAAAAATTTTTTTTAAATTAAAAAAAAAAGGGTGGTCGCTTGTTTTTCTTTATTCTCCGGTGCCAGCCTCGGGCCTCTGCTCACCGGTCTTCCTGCCCTGTTTCCCTAATATTGGGGTCCCTATCCCTTTAAGACTTCCAAAAAGCGCTTGCCAAAACAAAACAGCAAAAAAGCAAAAAAAAAAAAAAAAAAAAAGAAAATGGTCGCGCGCTTTTCTTATGTCCTCCAACACCCGGCCTCCAGTGCCTGCTCACTGTTCTTGCTGCCCTGTTTTCCTAGTATCGAGGGCCCTGCACTCTGGCCCGGGTGGCTGGGGCTGGGTGTTCGGCAGCCCTGGGCTCCGTCTCCCTCCCGCTCTGCCTATTCTTCTCCCGCCGGGAGCTGGGGGGATGGGTGCTCGGCTCCCGCTGGGCCGGGGCTTGTATCTTACCCCCTTCGCAAGTTGCTGGGTTCTCTCAGGTGCGGATGTGTTCTGGATATTGTCCTGTGTCTTCTGGTCTTTATTCTAGGAAGGGTTGTCTTTGTTATATTTTCATAGATATATGTTGTTTTGGGAGGAGATTTCCGCTGCTCTATTCACGCCGCCATCTTCCGCCCCTCTTCCCCCGTTGATTTTTATCCCAGTAGTTGTTGGTGTGAGGAATGCCCATGTGGCTATGCCCCATTGGATTTATATGTAGTTCTGTCACATTGGCTTACTCTGCGCTGTGTGCGTGTGTGTGTGTTTTGGGGGTTGGGGGGTATTGAGCAGAGGCATCGTAGACCCAGGAAGGTAAATCCAGCTTTTGGGCTTCCAGTCCTGTGCGCTCTCTGGTCTGCAGGCCCTAATCTCCATTGCGCCCCTGGCAGCAACAACTTTCAACTCTGATAACCATTTTAATTAGGGTTTGCCCTCCATGTAGTTAAATGCCATACTTTGGGACCTACTTCTCACTGTCCTGGCTGGAGGCATTAATGTTGACTTGTTGCTGTGGAAGGTAAGGATTTCGCCCTTTCCCCACTACTGCCATTCCCTACCCACCCCTGACCTCCCATCCTCCCAATACAGTCATTTCAGAATTTTGGGTAGAGCAGTAGAGCAGTATCAGTGTTTAAATCAGTAGGACTTTGTGAACACGATGCAGTTGAGCTGCAGTACCATGTACTGTGGTTATTTTTCCTTTTTGTTTTTTTCCCCTGGAGTTGTCATTGCTTTTTCCCCCCTGGAGTTGTCATTGCTTTTGTTTCATTTGCAGATTCTGCCCCACTTGAATCTCTCCACATAATGGTTACACAATCAGGCTTTTGGTTGATTCTACCAGTTTCATCTTAAAAACGCTGAGGGCACACCTACAAGTGAAGTGGGGCTAGAAAGAGCAAGTCAGGAAGCCACCACCATCACTGGTTGCCAGTACCAAATTGTCTTAATTACTGTCGCTTTGTAGTAGAGCTTGAAGTAAGGGAGCATAATCCCCACCCCACCCCACGGCCCGCTTTATTCTTCCAACTCCAGTCTGGACTCGTTGCCCTGCATCACCATCATCTTGGCATAAACATTGAGGCCCAGGGTAACTTGTCCTGGGAATTGGTAAAGCCAGGTGACCGTCCTTTGTCCCATGTACCGCTCACACCTTTCTGTTGTCTGACATATGGGGCAGAGGGATGCATTTAAGTTAGGATCATTTGGCAAGTCTTTAATGAAGAGGCTGTGGGAGAGGATGGGGAAAAGAACCCACAAGGGACAGTGCGAGACCCCAGGTCTAGGCTTGCAGAAGTGAGGGGAGAATGGTTGTTGGAACCTGTGGACAGACAGACAGGAGGGCTGCCCAGCAGGAGCCTGGGACTGTTGGAGGTGAGCCAGGGGAATACATACCTTGACTGCCCCCTCCTTCCTGTCTTTTGCCAGTGCTCCCGGCTGACCAAAGCAAGAGGGCAAGGAACCCGTTTTGTAGCCCTTATAGGTCAGCCATTCTGGATGGAGAGGGATCCAGACGTGCAGTTGTGTCCTAATGTATTTAATCAGTCCGTGAGTTGGCATCTAAGTTGTTTCTGTTCCTTCGCTGTAATGGTGCTGCAGTCAACCTCACGCACGTCTGTGCAGAGGGGAAATCACTGGCTTGGGATCTTTGCTTTTAACATTTTGCTAGTTCCAAATTGACCCGCCAGAGAAATTAAACCAATTTATGTTCCTAAGGAAAGGCTTCCTCACTTCTGCCACTTCTTTGGTAATCTGCAATCCAACAGGTGAAAATAATTTGAGTTCCTGTGACTTTATTGAGAAGGTACTGAGAACCTCTTCACCGGCCATCTAGGTTTTGGCCTTTGTGGGCTTTGCCTTTTGTTTGAGTTATAAATCCTACTGATGATGTATAAAACTGTAACAGGGAAATTAGCCTGCTGTTTTGAGTTTCGTAAACATTCTTTTGGTCTGGCCCTCACTGATTTTGTTTTTGGTAAATTTTGCCATGCAGAGGTTTTAACGTCATAATTGAAACCATCCAAGTTTGGGGTTTTCCCCTCTCTTAGATTGTAAGACTGTCCCCCATGCTTGTTTCATGGTCTCATTTATTTATTTATTTATTTATTATGTGTATCTAAGTGCTTTACTGTTTTTTTTTTTTTTTTACAAAAAAACTGAACGAAATACTGTCTGTTGTTAACAATGTTAAAGCTGGATGGTGGATACACAGATACTTGTTTTATTATAGTCTACACTTCTCTATTTTTATTTATTTTTTATTAAGTTATTATTGATATACACTCTTATGAAGGTTTCACACGAAAAAACAATATGGTTACTACATTCACACCTGTTATCATGTCCCCCCCATACCCCATTGCAGTCACTGTCCATCAGTGTAGTAAGATGCCACAGTCACTACTTGTCTTCTCTGTGCTACACTGTCTTCCCTGTGACCCCTCACACCATGTGTGCCAATCATAATACCCCTGAATCCACTTCTCCCTCCCTCCCCAACCGCCCTCCCCCACCCCTCCTCTTTGGTAACCCCTAGTCCCTTCTTGGGGTCTGTGAGTCTGTTGCTGTTTTGTTCCTTCAGTTTTGCTTTGTTGTTATACTCCACAAATGAGGGAAATTATTTGGTACTTGTCTTTCTCCACTTGGCTTATTTCACTGAGCATAATATCCTCCAGCTCCATCCATGTTGTTGCAAATTGCCAAATTTGTTTGTTTCTTATGGCTGAGTAGTATTCCATTGTGTATATGTACCACATCTTTATCCATTCATCTACTGATGGACATTTAGGTTGCTTCCATATCTTAGCTATTGTAAATAGTGCTGCAGTAAACAGGGGTGCATATGTCTTTTTGAATCTGAGAAGTTGTTTTCTTTGGATAAATTCCTAGGAGTGGGATTCCTGGGTCAAATGGTATTTCTATTTTTAGTTTTTTGAGGAACCTCCATATTGCTTTCCACGGTGGTTGAATTAGCTTATATTCCCACCAGGAGTGTAGGAGGGTTCCCCTTTTTCCACATCTTCGCCTGCATTTGTTGTTCTTAGTCTTTTCGATACTGGCCATCCTAACTGGTGTGAAGTGATACCTCATTGTGGTTTTTATTTGCATTTCCCTGATAATTAGTGATGTGGAGCATCTTTTTATGTGTCTGTTGGCCATCTGAATTTCTTTTTTGGAGAAGTGTCTCTTCATAACCTCCGCCCATTTTTTAATTGGGTTATTTGCTTTTTGGGTGTTGAAGCATGTGAGTTCTTTATATATTTTGGATGTTAACCCCTTGTCGGATATGTCATTTACAAATATATCCTCCCATACTGTAGGATGCCTTTTTGTTCTGTTGATGGTGTCCTTTGCTGTACAGAAGCTTTTAAGTTTGATGTAGTCCCATGTTCTCATTTTTGTTTTTGCTCCCCTTGCTTGAGGAGATGCATTCAGAAAAAAGTTGCTCATGTTTATATTCAGGAGATTTTGACTATGTTATCTTCTAAGAGTTTTATGGTTTCATAACTTACATTCAGGTCTTTGATCCATTTTGAGTTTACTTTTGTATATGGGCATAGACAATAATCCAGTTTCATTCTCTTGCATGTAGCTGTCCAGTTTTGCCAACACCAACTGTTGAAGAGGCTGTCATTTCCCCATTGTATATCCATGACTCCTTTATCATATATTAATTGATCATATATACTTGGGTTTATATCTGGGCTCTGTAGTCTGTTCTGTTGGTCTGTGGGTCTGTTCTTGTGCCAGTACCAAATTTTCTTGGTTACTGTCGCTTTGTAGTAGAGCTTGAAGTTGGGGAGCGTAATCTCCCCCCACTTCATTCTTCCTCCTCAGGATTACTTTGGCTATTTGGAGTCTTTTTTTGGTCCATATGAATTTTAGAATTATTTTCTCTAGCTTGTTGAAGAATACTGTTGGTATTTTGATAGGGATTGCATTGAATCTGTAGATTGCTTTAGGCAGGATGGCCATTTTGACAATATTAATTCTTCCTATCCATGAACATGGGATGTGTTTCCATTTATTGTTACCTTCTTTAATTTCTCTCACGAGTGTCTTGTAGTTTTCAGAGTATAGGTCTTTCACTCCCTTTGTTAGGTTTATTCCTAGGTATTTTATTCTTTTTGATGCAATTGTGAACAGAATTGTTTTCTTGATTTCTCTTTCTGTTCATCATTAGTGTATAGAAGTGCAACATATTTCTGTGTATTTTCTATTCTGCAATGTTGCTGAATTCAGTTATTAGATCTAGTAGTTTTGGACTGGATTCTTTAGGGTTTTTATGTACAATGAATTCAGTTATTAGATCTAGTAGTTTTGGACTGGATTCTTTAGGGTTTTTATGTACAATCAATTCAGTTATTAGATCTAGTAGTTTTGGACTGGATTCTTTAGGGTTTTTATATACAATATCATGTCATCTGCAAACAGGGACAATTTAACTTCTTTACCAATCTGGTTGCTTTTTATTTGTGTTGTCTGATTGCCATGGCTAGGATATCCAGAACTATGTTGAATTAAAGTGGAGAGAGTGAGCACCCTTGTCTTGTTCCCAATCTTAAGGGAAAGGCTTTTGGCTTCTTGCTGTTTAGTGTGATGTTGGCTGTGGGTTTGTCATATATGGCCTTTATTATGTTGAGGTACTTATATACCCATTTTGTTGAGAGTTTTTATCATGAATGGATGTTAAATTTTGTCAAATGCTTTTTCGGCATCTATGGAGATGAACATGTGGTTTTTGTTCTTTTTGTTGATGTGGTGGATGATGTGGATGGACTTTCTAATATTGTACCATCCTTGCATCCATGGAATAAATCCTACTTGCTCATGATGGATGATCTTTTTGATGTATTTTTAAAATTCAGTTTGCTAATATTTTGTTGAGTATTTTTGCATCTATGTTTATCAGGGATATTGTTCTGTAATTTTCTTTTTTTGTGGTGTCTTTGCCTGGTTTTGGTATTAGGGTGATGCTGGCCTCATAGAATGAATTTGGAAGTAATCCTTCCTCTTCTACCTTTTGGAAAACTTTAAGGAGGATGGTATTAGGTCTTCACTAAATGTTTGATAAAATTCAGCAGTGAAGCCATCTGTCCAGGAGTTTTGTTCCTAGGTAGTTTTTTGATTACCAATTCAATTTCAGTGCTAGTAATTGGTCTGTTCAGGTTTTCAGTTTTTTTCTGGGTCAGCCTTGGAAGGTTGTATTTTTCTAAAAAGTTGTCCATTTCTTCTAGGTTATCCAGTTTGTTAGCATATAATTTTTCATAGTATTCTCTAAAAATTCTTTGTATTCCTGTGGTGTCCGTAGTGATTTTTTCCTTTCTCATTTCTGATTCTGTTTATGTGTGTAGACTCTCTTTTTTTCTTGATAAGTCTGGCTAGGGGTTTATCTATTTTGTTTTATTGTCTCGAAGAACCAGCTCCTGGTCATTGATCCATTGGTTATTCAGGAGCATGTTGTTAAGCCTCCATGTGTTTGTAGGCTTTTTTGTTTCCTTTGTGTAATTTATTTCTAGTTTTATACCTTTGTATGAAGAGGCTGGTTGGTACAATTTCAATCTTTTTGAATTTACCGAGGCTCTTTTTGTGGCGTAGTATACGATCTGTTCTTGAAAATGTTCCATGTGCACTTGAGAAGAATGTGTATCCTGCTGCTTTTGGGTGTAGAGTTCTGTAGATGTCCATTAGGTCCATCTGTTCTAATGTGTTGTTCAGTGCCTCTATCTCCTTTCTTATTTTCTGTCTGGTTGATCTGTCCTTCAGAGTGAGTGGAGTGTTGAAGTCTCCTAGAATGAACGCATTGCATTCTATTTCCCCTTTTCAATCTGTTAGTATTTGTTTCACATATGTAGGTGCCCCTGTGTTGGTTGCATAGATACTTATAATAGTTATATCCTCTTTTTGGATTGACCCCTTTATCATGTAATGTCCATCTTTGTCTCGTGACTTTCTTTCTTTTAAAGTCTTTTTTTGTCTGATACAAGTACTGCAACTCCTGCTTTTTTCTCTCTTAGTTGCAGGAAATATCTTTTTTCATCCCTTCACTTTTAGTCTGTGTATGTCTTTGGGTTTGAAGTGAGTCTCTTGTAGGCAGCATGTAGTTGGGTTTTGTTTTTTTATCCATTCAGTGACTCTATGTCTTTTGATTGGTGCATTCAGACTATTTGCATTTAGGGTGATTATCGATAGGTATGTACTTATTGCCATTGCAGGCTTTAGATTCATGGTTTCCAAAGGTTCAAGGGTAACTTCCTTACTATCTAAGAGTCTAACTTAAGTCACTTAGTATGCTATTACAAACACAATCTAAAGGTTCTTTATTTTCCCCTCCTTTTTTCTTTCTCCATACTTTATATATTAGGTTTCATATTCTGTACTCTTTCTGTATCCCTTTTTATTACCTCTGGTGACAGCTATTTAACCTTAGGAACACTTCCATCTATAGCGGTCCCTCCAAAATACACCATAGAGATGGTTTGTGGGAGCTAAATTCTGTCAGCTTTTGCTTATCTGGAAATTGTTTAATCCGTCCTTCAAATTTAAATGATAATCTTGCTGGGTAGAGTGTTCTTGGTTCGAGGCCCTTCTGCTTCATTGCATTAAATACATCATGCCACTCCCTTCTGTCCTGTAAGGTTTCTGCTGAGAAGTCTGATGTTAGCCTAATGGGCTTTCCTTTGTATGTGATCTTATTTCTCTCTCTGGCTGCTTTTAACAGTCTGTCCTTATCCTTGATCTTTGTCATTTTAATTATTATATGTCTTGGTGTTGTCCTCCTTGGGTCCCTTGTGTTGGGAGATCTGTGCACCTCCATAGCCTAAGAGACTATCTTCTTCCCCACTTTGGGGAAGTTTTCAGCAATTACTTCCTCAAAGACACTTTCTATCCCTTTTTCTCTCTCTTCTTCTTCTGGTACCCCTATAATAAGAATATTGTTCCATTTGAATTGGTCACACAGTTCTCTCAGTATTCTTTCATTCCTAGATATCCTTTTTTCTCTCTGTGCCTCAGCTTCTTTGTATTCCTCTTCCCTAGTTGCTATTTCATTTATCGTCTCCTCCATCATATCTAATCTGCTTTTAATACCCTCCATATTGCTCTTCAGTATCTGGATCTCTGTGCTAAATTCATTCCTGAGTTCTTGAATATTTTTCTGTTCCTCCATGAGCATGTTTATGATTTTTATTTTGAAATCTCTCTCAGGAAGATTTATTAATTCAGTCTCACTCAGTCCTTTCTCTGGTGTTGAGATTTTGCTTTGAACCAGGTTCCTTTGATGTTTCATATTTGTATGTGGTGCCTTCTAGTGCCCAGAAGCTCTACTCTCTTGAGCTGCTCAGCCCCTGGAGCAACGTTGGGAGTCGCAGGGAAGTGGTGCGGTGCGTGGGGCGGGGGTGGGGAGGGGGAGGAAAGAGCTGTTTCTTGCTTTCTGGCTGCTATACCTGTCTCCACTGCCAGAACCAGTGGGCTGAACACATAGGTGTAAGCCTTTATGCTTTGTGTTTGTAGCTGCTGTAGGTGGGGCTTCCCTCTCGCTGGCCTGACACCAGGGCAGGAGCTGCTGGTTTGTGAGCCAGGTGCCGGCTAGCCAGGAGGAAGTCACAGCAGGCTGCTATCATGGTTGGTTGTCTGTAGCTGCATAGCCAGCCAGGAGGATGGAGCACCTGAAGATCATTTAAGTTCCCAACCTGCTGGGCAGGGTGCACCCGGACAATTTTGTCTACTTGTCCTTTCTCCTGAGCAGTAAGCTCTGTGCAATCCTTGCCCCTTTAGCAGCCCTCTTGCTGTTAGGAAGTCTCTCAGACTTTTTTTTGTCCCAGAGCAGCTGGGTATGGATCCCTGTTTTCCACAAGTGGCTGGCATCTCAGTCTCTCCAGGTTATTCCACCTGTCTTAGCTTTCCATCCCCACTAATCACCAGAGCACCATGCAATGTAGGTTTGTGCTCCCAGAGCAGATCTCCAGGGCTGGGTGTTCAGCAGTGGCAGGCCTCCACTCCCCACCTGCTCTGTTTCTCTTCCTCCAGCCCGTGAGCTGGGATGGGGGAAGGGTTGGTTCCTGTTGGGTCATAGCTTTGGTACGTTACCCTGTTTCATGAGGTCTGCTCTGTTCTCCAGATGTATGCGGTCTGGTGCAGCTTTCTTTCCTGTTGCTCTTTCAGGATTAGTTGTATTAATTATATTTTCATATTACATGTGGTTTTAGGAGGAAGTCTGTCTCACCTCTCACGCCGCCATCTTTCTACACTTCTCTCTTTATCTTGACATACGCAAGACTGTAGGGATGCTGTGCTTATGCAGTGAGCCATCTAGAAATGTTTTTGACCTGTCTCATCTGATCTCGTTGTTGAAAGGACTGAGATACCAGCCAGCTATTCATGACCTGTCTCATGAGAGCTCAGCAGCTGGCTGATGACGGTCAAGCACACAGTCCTGGCCTGAGTCCACAATGGAAGGTTGGTGTCTTTTGCTTGAGGACTGCTCAGGACAGTGCCCTTTGGAAGGACACCAGCCAGATGTCCAGGCCCATTCAGCTGGTGGACAGCAGCTGCTCTGTTACTTTGTTTGACAAAGCTGCATTCCTGACCTGTGGAGCTCAGTGGCCAGGGCACCGTCATGCAGACAGTCCTAGGGAGGGTAGTGGCACCTCAGTGTCGCTCCAAGAATAGGGCTTCATGTCTCTCAGTTGTCTGTGGACTCCCAGCACCCTGGCCTGCCCCCAAACAGTGTGGTCCAGTGTTGCCTCTCGCTTCTTGGCTCTTGGATCTCCAAGACAGCCTCCCCACCTCTGTCCTCTCTGGCTGTCATCTCATTTATTTTTAAGTTGCGGTGTGATTTACGTGAGGTATGCGCGTACCTGTAAGTGTGCAGCCTGAGGAACTCACACAGATGAATAGGCCCTAGAACCAGCACGCAAATCAAGATCTAGAACATTTCATAGTTTTATTTTTACATTTATGCTTAGGCTGGTTTTAGAATAGCATGCAGTGGGGGGTAGGGACCCAGAGTTCATTTCCCTCAAATGACAAACCAGGAGGGCCCAGCACCTGCCATTCAGAGCCATACCAATAGATTCCTGGGAGCTGCTTTTCTCAGCCTTTTGAGGGGACAGGGTCCCCCAAGATATCTGACAAAATCCAGTAGACAAATCAACAGGTGCCAAAAAATTTAGATGAAAAATTGTTTCACAGCTTTAATTTCTTCCTTCTTGCAGGAAATTTGTGTTTTTCAACATACCTCAGATCCAGTACAAAAACCCTTGGGTGCAGATCATGATGTTTAAGAACATGACACCATCACCCTTCCTGCGGTTCTACCTAGGTGAGTGTGGGGCCTCTGCCATTATCAACTGCCCTTCCTCCCAGCCCTCCCTACCGCCCAGCAGTCAGGCTGATGTCACTTGTGCTCTTGTCACTGCCATTACTTCTGTCACTGTGGCCCTTGGACCAGGAAGCATCACCAAGGCTGCTGGGATCTGGGCCCTTCTTCCCTCGGCCCACCCAGTGCCACCTCCTGTTGTCCCTCACATCCTGCATGCCCACACCACGGACACTGGTTTTGCCAAACCCCCTTGTCGCACCTATTTTGATGCCTTTGCTCACACTGGCTCCTCTGCCAGAGATCTGCTTCTACTTGTTCTTATTTAAGCACAATTCTTTTTTTAGTTAAGGTATCATTAATATACAATCTTGTGAAGGTTTCACATGAGCAACATTGTGGTTTCAACATTCACCCGTATTATCAAGTCTCCCCATACCCCATTGCAGTCACTGTCCATCAGCACAGTGAGATGCTATAGAGTCACTTCTTGTCTTCTCTGTGCTACACTGTCTTCCCCATGACCCCCCTACATTATGTATGCTAATCATAAGACCCCTTAATCCCCTTCTCCCTCCCTCCCCACCCACTTCCCTTTGGTAACTGCAAGTCGCTTCTTGGAGTCTGAGTCTGTTGCTGTTTTGTTCCTTCAGTTTTGCTTTGTTGTTATACTCCATAAATGAGTGAAATCATTTGGTACTTTCTTTCTCCTCCTGGCTTATTTCACTGAGCATGATATCCTCTACCTCTGTCCATTTTGTTGCAAATGTTAGGATTTGCCTTCTTTTTATGGCTGAATAGTACTCCATTGTGTATATGTACCACATCTTCTTTACCCAATCATCTGATGGACACTAAGGTTGCTTCCGTTCCGTATCTTGGATATTGTAAATATTGCTGCGATAAACATAGGGGTGCATATGTCTTTTTAAATCAGGGATCTTGTTTTCTTCCAATAAATTCCTAGGAGTGGAATTCCTGGGTCAAATGGTATTTCTATTTTTAGTTTTTTGAGGAACATCCATATTGCTTTCCACAATGGTGGAATGAATTTACATTCCCACCAGCAGTGTAGGAGGGTTCCTCTTTCTCCGCATCCTCACCAGCATTTGTTGTTCCTTGTCTTCTGGATAGTGGCTGTCCTCTATCACATTGTGGTTTTAATTTGCATTTCCCTGATAATTAGCAATGTGGAGCATCTTTTCATGTGCCTGTTGGCCATCTGAATTTCTTCTTTGGAGAAATGTCTCTTCATATCCTCCACCCATTTTTTTAATCGGGTTATTTGGTTTTTGGTTGTTGAGGCATGTAAGTTCTTTATATATTTTGGATGTTAACCCCTTATCGAATATGTCATTTACGAATATATTCTCCCATTCTGTAGGATGCCTTTTGTTTTTCTGATGGTTTCCTTTGCTGTACAATAGCTTTTTAGTTTGATGTAGTCCCATTTATTCATTTTTGCTTTTGTTTTCCTTGCCCGAGGAGATGTGTTCAGGAAAAATTGCTCATGTTTATATTTAAGAGATTTTTGCCTATGTTTTCTTCTAAGAGTTTTATGGCTTCATGACTTACATTCAGGTCTTAGATCCATTTTGAGTTTACTTTTGTGTGTGGAGTTAGACAGTAATCCAATTTAATTCTCTTCCATGTAGCTGTTCAGTTTTGCCAACATGAGTTGTTGAAGCGGCTGTCATTTTCCCATTGCTTCATCATGTATCAATTGGCCATATATGTGTGGGTTTATATCAGGGCTGTCTATTTTGTTCCATTGATCTGTGGTTCTGTTCTTGTGCCAGTACCAAATTGTTTTGATTACTGTGGCTTTGAGGCAGAGCTTGAAGTTAGGGAGCATAATTCCCCCATTTTGCTCTTCCTTCTCAGGATTGTTTTGGCTATTTGGGGTCTTTTGTGGTTCCGTATGAATTTTAGAATTATTTATTCTAGTTCACTGAAGAATGCTGTTGGTATTTTGATAGGGATTGCATTTATCTGTAGATTGCTTTAGGCAGGATGGTCATTTTGACAATAGTAATTCTTCCTATCCACAAGCATGGGATGTATTTCCATTTATTGGTGTCTTCTTTAATATTTCTCATGCGTGTCTTGTAGTTTTCAGGGTATAGGTCTTTCACTTCCTTGGTTAGGATTATTCCTAGGTATTTTATTCTTTTTCATGCATTTGTAAACAGAGTTGTTTTCCTGATTTCTCTTTTTGCTAATTTATCATTAGTATATTAGAATGCAACAGATTTCAGTAAAAGTCCATTATATCTCAGCTTGGGCACCACTGCTCCCCAGAGGCTCTCCTGCACCCTTAGATTGGGCCCCTGCCCCTCTGTCCCAAAGCCCCTCCCTCTCAGTGTGGCCACACTCTTGTGACCAGTGCATGGGTGTAGTGTATTTGCAGAAAGTGCTTAGGGAACAGTGTTAAGTGAGGCTTGTGCTTGGATGTCAGGAGCATGTGTTTGGCCAAGCTGTTGCGCAGCCCTCCTGCCCTGAGTGCGTCACGTTCCGTTTGCTTTATTTCCCAGGTGTAGGCAAACATTCGCCTCACACAATTCCGAGAACCCAGTGTAGTGTAGGTTGGGGGATGCCTCAGGGGACAGCGTGATGATGCTCTGAATTCATTCAGTCAGTGTGTGGATTCCCTGCCAGGAGCCAGGTGCCAGTCTAGGTGCTCAGGGTCAGAGAGCCACACAGATCTCTGCCTGGCAGAGAAGATGTTCCAGCAGGAGGAGGCAGGTGGACACAAAGCTGCATAAGAGTAGTGGAAGAGCAGAGCTGTGAAAAGTGGAGCACGGTCAGGGGCTGGAGAGAAAAGAGGTGGTATGGCAGTAGTATTCTGTGTTTGCGTTTAAAGAAACTTTACCGTGGTGTAGAGCACCCATGCTGAAGTGCACAGGTCTCTCGTGCATAGATTGACAAGTCCTGACAGTCATTGCAGACCTGTGTCATGATGTTCCCAGTGAGGACACAACATTCCTGTTACTCCAGAAAGTCCCTCATGCTGCTTTCCAGTTAATTCTCCTTCCACGAGGGGCCACCACTGGTAGGGTTTTTTCACCACAGATTAGTTTTGTGTTTCAGAACTCCATACGTATAGAATTTCACAGTACATTCCTGTCTGTTGGGCTCTTACTCACCACATCCCTGATGAGTATGTGGCCATGTGTGCGCACCAGTGTGTGCGTGTTCTCTGCTGAGCAGCATTGCACTGTAGGAATATACCACGGTTTCTGTATCCAGTCTGTGCCTTGTTGATGATCTTTTGGGTTTGGTGGGATGCCAAGACAGACATGTAACTCTGAGCCTTACTGGAGATGAAAGAGGGGTGGGTGGCACAGGGAAGGTGTGCTGATGACAGAGCGGGCCTGCTGCCCATGGAAGGGGCTGGGGAGGGAGGTGGTTGTGGTAGCAGAGTCCCGAGTCCCAGGCCTGGGACAGGGCGAACCTAGGCTCAGCTCTGGTGCCGCCCAGGATCCCAAAGACACTGTGGCTGGGCCTCTGTGGCCATCAGCGGTTGCTTCTGCCTTGGGCTGCTAAGGTGAGATGCATGGCAGTAGCTTCTTGTGCAAGTTGTCTGTGTGGACATAGGCACTTGGTTCTCCAGGGAAGTGGCCTCAGGATGGGATTGCTGCATCGTAGAAAAGGTACGTAATGTTTTAGGAACAAAATGGTTGTGCACTTTGCCCTCCAGTCAGCAGGGTGTGAGGCCTGCAGGCTGGGCATCCTCACCCAAACTGGCAGTGGGGTCTTGCATTCATTTCCTGCAATTGCTGTAACAAATTACTACAAACTTGGTGGCTTCAAACATGGATTTCTTATCTTATAGGTCTGGAGGGTAGATGTCCAACATGGACGAAAATCAGGTGTTAGCACATCTTGCACTCTGGGGCAGATCATTTCTGCTCGCCATCCAGCTCCTAGAGGCTGCGCTCATTCCTTGGCTTGTGACTCTGTTTGCTGTCTGCCTGCTCTTCCCTAGGCATGTCCCTGTGGCCACTGCCTGGGCAGGCCCTCCCACGTGCAGGACCGCGGACTAAATTGGGCCTGCTGTGTATCTGGGGGCACCCCCCACCTCCAGGCCCTTGGCTTTTATCACATCCATGGAGCCCTTTAGGCCGTGTACGGTGACATATCCACAGGTTCTGGGGGATTAGGACTGGGACATCTTTGGGGGCCATTATGCAGCTCATCACATTGAATGTTGAATTGTAGCCATTCCAGTAGGCATATAACTCATTGAAGTTTTAATTTGCGTTTCCCATGAGTATCTTCATGTGGTTATTGGCCATTCATTTATTTCTTTTGTAAAAGAGTCTATTTGAATCTGTTGCTCCATTTGTTTTGTGCCCATCTTGGCCTGTCAATAAGCAGTTTCATGGCTGGACCAGCCCTTATAGTTCTTACTATGATTACAAGATGACGGTCAGGAGCAACCATCACAAAACTTTGATGGGAAAAAAAAACACTCATTCCTCACAGGACCCGGAGCGTACATGGCCCGCCTGGGGCCGCACAGTGAGGGCTTGGGCTGGAGCGCACTTGCCGGTAGGGATCTGCTTTACTGGGCCTAGTGTAGGGGCCCAGGGCTTCACAGGCTCGCTCTGTGAGCAAGTATGAAACACACAGGCAGAGAATTTAAGTGCAGAAAGAGGAGACAGGTGGCCCAGATGGTCAGTATTGACATCAAGATCTAAACTAAGGAGCCTCGCCATGGGGAGGTAGTCACAGTGGCCACGGTGTGTTCGTTTGCATTTTGAAGAGGGCGCCTGAGCCATCAAAGGTGGAGCCAGGCACTTGGACTCCAAAAAAGAGCAAAGGCCTACTGGCAGGGCCATGCTACACCAGTACGTACAATTGGGCTGTTTTCTTACTGAACTTAATATATTCTGGAGGCAAGTCTTTTCCTCAGATATGTGTACTGTGAATTTTTTCTTGGTCAGTGGCATTTCATTTTCTTAATGGACTCGTTTTGAGGAGCAAAATTTTAATTTTGATGAACTCCAGTTTATCATTTGTTTCCTTTGACATTTAGTGCTTTGTGTGTCTGAGAAATCTCTACCTGCCCCAAGGTTGCAGAGATTTTCTCTCATGTTTTCTATAAAGCATTAGTTTTAGATTTTATGTTTAGGTCTGTGGTCTAGTTTGAGCTATTTGTGTATTAAGTGAGACAGAGACTGAGGCTCATTTTTGGTTTTTAGATTCGGGCTATTCAGTTGTTAGAGCACTGTTTGCTGAGAGACTGTCTTTTCCTTATTAAATTTCTTCGGCATCTTTGTCAAAAATGAGTCAACCATGAATGGATAAACAAAATGCAGTGCCCACCGCTCCACCACGAGGAACCGTAAGCACAGATATGGGCTACAGCATGGACGGGCCTTGAGAGCGTGAAGCCGAGGAGAGGAGGCTGGCCCTGCAGGCTGTCTGTCATGTAATGTTGTTTACAGGCAGGCCCAGAGGGGGCTGGGATGGGGTGCTGTGGGGAACAGGAAGGCACTGATCAATGATTTCTGTGTGGGGTGATGAGAAAGTTCTGGAACGGGATGTGGTAATGGTTGTACAGCACTGTGAATGTGCTAAAACCACCAAATTATACACTTTACATGGTTAAGATGGTGAATTTTATGTTATATGTTTTCTGCCACACGCACAAGATGACTTGACCATGTATTTCTGCACTTCATCCTCCACTGATCTGCATCTGTCCTTGTTATTATACTGCGTTGTCTTGGTTTTTGTGGCTTTATAAGTCTTAAGATGAGGTAGTATAAATCTAACTTTGTTCTCTTTGTTTTTCCAAAATTACTTTGGCTGTTGTAGGTTTTTGCGTTTGCATATTAACTTTATCATTTTACCCCTTCACTTATTTCAGTCATCTCAACCCCTTCCTCATGGTAACCACCAGTCACTGCTCAGTGTTTATGAGTCTGTTTCTGTTTTGTTCATTTGTTTTGTTTATATTCCACATATAAGTGAGATCATGTAGTATTTGTCTTTCTCCACCTGGCTTATTTCACTGGGCATAAATACCCCCCTAGGTCAGTCCGTGTTGTTGAAAATGGCAAGATTTCTTTTTTATGGCTAATATTCCATTGTATTATGTACCGCATCTTTGTCCATTCCGTCTATTGATGGGCACCTTGGTTGCTTCCACAACTTGGCTGTTGTATGTAATGCAGTGATAAACATAGGGGTGCATGTATCTTTTTGAATCAGGGATTTTGTTTTCTTTGGGTAACTTTGTAAAAGTGGAGTTACTGGATCGTATGGTGTTTCTAATTTTAGTGTTTTAAGGAACCTCCATACTGCTTTCCACAGTGGCTGCACAATTGACATTCCCACCAACAGTGTAGGAGGGTTCCTGTTTCTCCACATCCTCGCCAACACTTGTTATTTCTTGTCTTTTTGATAGCAGCCATTCTGCCTGGTGTGAGGTGGTACCTTACTGTGGTTTTGATTTGCATTTCCCTGATGACTCGCAATGTGGAGCATCTTTTCATCTGTCTTGACTATCTGTATGTCATCTTTGGAAAAACGTCTCTGTTCAGGTCCTCTGCCCATTTTTTAATTGGGTTATTTGTTTTTTTTCGTGTTGAGTGTGTGAGGAGCTCTTTACATATTTTGGATATTAGCTCTGTAGTAGATGTCTTGTTTGCAAATATATTCTCCCATACTATAGGTTGCCTTTTCGTTTCTTGATAGAGTCCTTTGCTGTACAGCAGCTTTCTATGTAGTCCCACTTGTTTATTTTTGCTTTTGTTTTCCTTACCTAGGGAGATGTATCCAGAAAAAAATTGCTCATGACAATTTTCAAGGTTCTTGTTTTCTCTTCCTTTGTTGTATTCCATTGGGTTTTTTATTTTGGATGTAAAATTTGAAAAGAGGAAATACTAAGCTATGTTGTTAAAGATCAGACAGGTGATAGAAAAAAAAAGGCCATGAGGTTCTTTTTCAACCTTTTCTGTATGTTATTTTTAACAAGAAAAATGTCTAAAGTGAGGCAAGAAATACAGAAGGCAGATAAGGAACATTCTCCTGTGTGTTCTCATTTTGACTCTGGTTTTGCTGCCTTAGGTGAAACCACCACCAGCCCCAGTCTTGAAGGAGTGGCCTGTGAAGATGCCATGGATTGTCCAAGCCGCCTGTTAAGGAGTTTTTACAGCTCCCAGTACTTGAGGGTGTGTGGTGGCCTGTCAGTCTCCCAAAGGGGAGGACCTCTGGTGGTATCCAGACTTTCAGTCAGGGTGGTTGGAAGACAGATTCCCAGGCAGCAGCTTTCACAGTACGTACATAGAAACAGTCCCACGGAACCACAGTGTAAGGCTGGTGGCCACCAGTCTTTCTAGGAGACACTGGCAAGCTGGGGCGAGGCAGAGGGAGAGCGTGGTGGCCTCCACCCACTGGCATTCCCAGCATTGCAGGCTCCTCCCCGCGTGCTGGGCCTGAAGCCTGCGCCTCAGCCTGAGGCTCAGGACCAGCACGTGGGCCTCTCTCACAAAGTGGGGGGTGTTTCAGCCGCTGTCTGCAGTGCCCTGGGGTGGCCACCTGCCAGGAACTTTCTCTCCCATTGGTAGAACCTGGCGATATCCAGGAGCCCAAGCCCCCTGCCCACCAGGGCCAGGCGATCAAGGAGAGCCCCCTGGGCAGCAGCCACAAACACTAATGCAAAAATGGCACCTGCTGGCTGTTGGGAGGCAAAGAGGGCATGAAGGTGGGGCTGGTGGGGGTGGCTTACAATTTAAAAAATGGCACTTGCTGGAGGGAGTGGATAAGCTGCCTATTGGTCTGCATTCCCAGCTCAGTATTAAATTAGATGCTTGCCTCTCAGGCCAATACTTTGATATAAGCAAATGAGCCTCCTTCACTTGAAGTCCCCCCATTAGCTGCCTCTGAGCTGCCCTCAGGGCTGGCCTCCTGGGTCTCCTGGGCAGGAGCCCTGTTGGCTCAGTTAGAAGTGTTACCGGCTGGACCACCTGTGTTTCCATGAGTCTGTCTCCTCGAAGAAAGAATTGAAGAGACCAGAAAGCAAGAAAAAGCAGAGAGGAATTTGTTGGGTTAAAGGGGGAAAGTACACGGAGACAGAAGAGCGAACTGTCTGGAAACCAGCAGCTGCTACCTACGTTTTATGAGTTTTATGGCTTCATGTCTTATATTTATAGATGCTTAGTCCACTTAAGACTGTTTTATGTGTCATGTAATATAGTGGTCTGGTTTCACTGCCTTGCTTGTGGCTTGCTTTTCCCAGCACCAGTTATTGCAGAGACTCCCTCACTGCATATGCTCAGCTTTGTTCTTTCTCAGGATGGCTTTGACTATTCGGGTTTCTTTGTGGTTCCTTGTAAATTTTAGGATTATCTGCTCTAGTTCATTGAAAATTCCTTTGGTATTTTGTTGGGGATTGCATTGAATCTGTAAATTGCAATCTGTAAATAGCCACTTTTTTGGGGTCAAATATTTGTTGAAATATTTTGTTTTTTAGTTGGAATGTGTGTTAATGAGTTGTGAGAGTTCTTTATGTAGTTGGGATACAAGACTTCTCAGATACATGCATCATCATTTGGTGTCTTGAAGCACAAAAACAATGTTGATGGATTTTATCAAATTTGTATTTCATGGATATTTTTGATATGACTTCTAAATATCTTTGCCTAGGTAAACTTACGAAGATTTTCTATGTTCTCACCTAAAAGTTTTAGCTCTTACATTTAGGTCTCTGATCCACTTTGAAGTTTTTTTTTTTAATGTTGCAAGTTCAGGGTCTAAACTCATTTGCATGTGGGTGTCCGCTTGTTCCAGCACCATTTGTTGTAAACTGTTTTTCCCTCATTGAATTGTCTTGGAATCTTTGCTGAAAATAAGTTGACCATAAGTATAAGAGTTTATTTCTGGACTCAGTTCTGTTCCATTACACTTTTGTCTTTTCTTATGCCAGTACCACCTGGTCTTCGTTACTGTCAATTATAGTAAATTTGAAATTGGAAAGTGAACACCCTTGCATTTTCTTGCTTTCTAAATTTTTTTGTGGTTGTTTTGGGTCCTTTGCATGAATGTTAGGCACAGCTGGCAGTTTTTACAAAAACACCTAGGATTTTGATAGGGATTGCATTGAACCCATACACCAGTTTGGGGGAGAATTGGTATCTTTAACAACATTGACTCTATCCATGAACATGGAATTTCTTTCCAATAAAATAGTATGTTTTGTACTTATGTAAAACTTGTCTGCTCATGTTTGAAGAAATACGGAAAAAGGAAGGGTAACATTATGAATTATGTAGACAGACATATTTATCATTAAAATGTTTCTCCACTAAAAGCAAATTCCAAATCACTACCATTTGAGGCTGAGGAGTGCACTGAGAAGTGCAAATTCTCAGCTTTTCTTCTTTCTTTTGCTTCCTGTTTCCAGATTCTGGGGAGCAAGTTCTTGTGGATGTGGAGACCAAGAGCAATAAGGAGATTATGGAGCACATCAAAAAAATCTTGGGGAAGAATGAGTGAGTTGCTGGGTTGACCAGGAGGGGAGCATATGTCTTAGCCCAGAGATTCTGAGAGCGGAAAGGAGTGTGTTGGGGGGATTCGGGAGGGTGGGCCCTCTGACGTGGGCCTCAGACACTGACTGGAACGCAGGAGCTGCCGAGCCCTTTCCATCCGCCTGGCTGCTCACCAGGCATGTGACCATCACTGAGCCTTTCTGAGTCTAACCCCCTCTGCTGTGACGTGGGGATAAAGATGGTTGGTCCCTCCCTTCTGGTTCTTGGGAAGCTGAGGTGCTGCCCAGAAGCCTAGCAGCTGTGACCACTTCTGTCCTTGGGAATCCCAGCTTGGTGCCAGTGGGTGTCTAGCCCCAGGACCTGCTATGCTGTCTTTTTCGATACATGAAGGAAGGAGTGGGGAGATGCCAAGAAAGGCTGTCTTGGGGGAAACACACAGAGGCATGTCTAGGCTCCTTGTCCTGACTGTTGAGTCAGAGCTGGAACCACCTCTTGGTCGGGTGCCTCCCAGGTGACTGTCTGCTGTGGGGCCTGGGGCTGCATACCAGCAGAGGGCCTCTGCCGTCTCTGCTCCCTCCTCCGGGAGCCTGTGAGGAGGGGGGATAGGCCTGGGGAGTGAGGAGCAGGTTAGGAGGCCCAGGAGCCCCCATCTCCCTGGTTGATGGTGAGGTTCCTGGAGGCTCAGAATGATGGTGTCTATACGTCGTTGCTGTCTGTCCTCTTTGCCAGGAAAACTCTCAAGGAGGAGGAGGAAGAGAAAAAAGAGCTTTCTCACCCAGCCCACTTTGGGCCCCGGAAGTACTGCCTGCGGGAGTGCATCTGTGAGGTGGAAGGGCAGGTACCCTGCCCGCGCCTGGTGCCATTGCCCAAGGAGATGACGGGGAAGTACAAGGCAGCGCTGAGAGCTGGTGCTCAGGACTAGGCTCCCGGCCATGTGCAGGGAAGCCTCTGGGTGTCCTTGGAGACTCAGAAATCTTTTTGCAGAAAATGGGTCCCCTGCACACACCCGTGTAAAGGATGGGGCAGGGTGGTAGGGGGCGGGGCGGAATCTCTGCAGTTGAGTTGTTCAACCTCTTGGCTCCATTGGGCCAATAAAGTGCTGTTTGTTTTCCAGGAGCGTGGTGGGCATAGATCTGGTGGGCCTGGTAGGAGGGCCTGCGTGGGGAGAGGCCTTTGGGATGGGAAAACCTAGGCCACAGCCTGTTCACACCACCGTCTCAGCCTTCCCCTGGTTTCCACTGGCTCTCCACCTGGACCCGGGTTGGGTCCAGCTGCAGCCATCTTGGCTGGCAGTGTGGACACCCCCTCCTTTTAGATTCTTAGGTGAGCCTTTGTGTGGCGCTCACCTTTTCCCCTCCAGCCAGACAATGCCTTCCTCCCGAGGCCAGGGATGAGGAGGCCCGGCCAGCTCCACACCTGGCAACAGTAGGTTCACAGGCCAAGAGGAGGCAGGAGAAGGCATTGCCTGGCCGGAAAGGCCCGGAGCTGGGCTGGCAGCGTCTCACTTGTCCTGCTGCCCGGTTGGGCCTTGCCGACTCGGGTTGGGGTCAAGGGGCTGCTGAAGGGCTGCGTGTTAGTTCCTTCCTCACAGGACAGTGACACTGCTGTCACTTCAGTTACTCAGGAGACAGCAGGGCTGTCTAGGGTCATATCAAGAACAGGTTTGCTTGGTGGAAAGTGAAGGACCAGCAGGAGCACAGGCCCACAGCAGCGGGTCAAGGAGACTGGCCTGCAGGATGTAGCCGAACAGTGGGGCTCAGAGCAGGGCAGGGGGAGGGGGCCTGAGCTCCGCTGGCTGGAGCCGTGGCTGGGCCGTCTGTGAAATGGGGATAGAAGTGGTATCTGCTTCTGACGAGTTAGCCATGGGAAGTGATGTGCAGCCGGGATGTTTTACATAGATGTTGGGGATGATCCCATTACATTGGGAGAAATGTGGCCCCTTTTACATTTGGTGCTCAGGGTCCAGCTTACTGTGATTTCGCACCTGACCTGTGTTCAGGGAATGACGTGTGTAACAGGCAGGCATTCTTTGACAGCAGGCTCACTGGAGTTGTGTCTGATGGCAGTCAGCACTGGGGCACCTCTCCCCTTCCCCATATTGGTAGAGAAAGCAAGCCTCCATTCCTGTCTGTCCTGTGGGTGCTGGTTCTGGCTCCTGCAGGGAGCTCATAACCCAGCCAGCTGCTGGGCTTCCAGGAAGTACCCCTTCCCTCCATGGTCCATGGGGACCAACAGTGGTTGCTAACCAGGAGGCTCACCCTGAACCAAGATAGGGCCCCCTCTCCAGCCTGCCGGTGCCTGATGGCATGTTTGCATGGACCAATCCACAGGCAGCGGGGACAATTCACCAAAACAAACACCACTAGGGGCTTTACCTTTTAAAACTTTGTCTTCCATTTCCTATTTTTTACCTAGTGATTAAAGATGGGTTTAAAAGGTACAGAAATGGGAGAAAATTAGTAGAGAAGACTGCTGTGAGGGCTTTGTAACTGACACTGACTCTTAATTATTTGCACTAGTGGTTGTCAGATGGTTTTTGAGAGCAAGGTCTTATGGAGTGACTGCTTTTATTTTAATTTTGAGACCCTGGTAGAGCTGTTCTACCTGTTTGGCTGCCAGTGGCTTCTCCAAGAATCTGATTTGGGATGTCAGAATCCTTGCCTGTAAGATAAGCTCAGAGGATATAACAAGCAGGTGCTTTCTAATTTCTGAACTTTAGGAACACATTTTACCCTAGAGAGCAAACGTCCTTACAGCCCAGCCACCTGTGTGGCTCCAACTTCACACCAAGGAGCAGCCCGGCTGGAAAAGGCCCCGGCTGCCCCCTAAGGTATTTCCTGTCCTGTGGACCATCTCATGGGCCCCAAGGGCGAAGTCACTTTGAGGTGAGGTGGGAGTGCCCCAGTGGGGAAGGCATTAGTGTCACAGCTATAAGGAGAAATGAGCAGGCTGCACATTAGTCTTTAATTTACTTTAATAGTATAAACCTCATTTAGGTAGTATTAAGCCACAACAATAATGCCACATTGAAACAGCATTTAATAAAATGCATAAAGCTAATTCATGCACTGCAATACTCTATATACAAACACAACAATGCAAATTCTTCTTCAAGACTGAAGACACTGATTAGATATAAAATTCAGTTTAAAAAGAACATGCTGTTTTTTAAATGCCTTCACATAAAGCTGATTTCAAGCAACAGCTTCGACAGGTTTTAAACCTGGAATTACAATGTAATGGCATAAACTATTTTCTGTATTGTGAAGGGCAGAGGTTACATAAACGGTCCCAAGAAAATCTAACACCCGAGTTTTCCTTTAACAGATGTCTTTTAAAAGGGCTAGTAAAGCAGCTACATTGAACAGAGAGGTCCAAACTACAGGTAAAAACTATGGTTTGTACTATGAAAAAGGTGCAGCTTTTCAGTTATAAAACTAGTTGAACACTGGTTTACAAGGAATTGGGAGAACAGAGACTGTAGAAAAATATTCCAGCACTTGAGTTGTATGTGGCAGCAGCATCTGAGTGCGTGAGTGCTCTGGTCGTTAAAATGACGGACTGCACTTCCCTAGAGAAAAGCCACTCCTCATGTAAAGTCTGCTACTTCCAAATGTTACCAAAGAGTAAGCTTTAATTTTTCACAGCAGGTTAGTTGCTGAGTGTCGCCGAGCATTTTGTCTACGCTGTATGTGTAGAGACGCCACAGTTACTGGCTTCTCAATTCCAGGATGGCTGTGCATTAAAAATGCCTGACATCCCTACCCCCGAGATCCTTTCTCTTAAGTTCACCGTTAATTATTCTCGAGATTGCTGTTAGGATAGAGAGCCCCAAAGGGAGACTTTTTTAAAAGTTCATTTGGAGACTGGACAGCTTCCACTTGTATTTTATTAGAAGCCACCTTCCATAGTGTGATTGTCACGACAGGCAAGGATGGGGGCAAAGTCAGTCAGTCACTGTCAGGTGAGGCCAGCGAAGCAGCAGGAGCTTTACCTTAAAATGGGGGGAAGCTGGAGGCCAAATGGCCCACGTCTCACAAAAGGCACTGAGTACTGTGGTCTCAATGAAGTGTTCTCAAACATTGCAATAGCTTATTAGAAAGAAAAAGCAACCTGTGGCTTGTGAGCTTGCAGTTATCCAGTGACGGCTTCCAGCCTCCCCACCAGTCACCGTGGGCAGCTACAGTGGGGCCTTGGCTCCGGAGTACCCTCAGTTTAAAGGTTGATTAAGGGGAAGGTTAATCAGAATGGACCTGGACAAGGGAAAATCGGCATTGGTAGCTTTAAGGGCACACATGATTTTAAAATTTCAGATAAAAATGGCATTTTAGTATGGATAATTTAGTCAGTGGGTTTTATTTGCATGCTATCGTTACAGAAATCACTTAAGACTTGTAACTTACATGCCAGAAAAGTCATCAACATTCATGCTTATTTTCAAAGATTACTTGGTAGGTGTTTTTTTCTGAGTGGCACTGGGGAGACAGGACTCTGTGTAGCCACAGGGCAGCACCATGGTGTGCCAACTTGCTGTGTCCTGCGGGTGAGTGTCTGGGAAGCCGGTGGCTCCACCTCCCACTGTCTTTCCAGGCACACAAGAGACAAGCAGCTAGTTCTGGACATCAGGACAAACTGTCTTCCAGCTTCCTGGCCCTTGCCTGAACCTAGAGGATGTAGAGCAGTGTCATCCTCTCAGGACCCTTCTGTCCACCATGTCCCTGGTGGGGCATGGAGATTCTGGCTTCCTGGGCTTTCCCAGCCAGGCTCCACCCCAAGGAGAATGGCATTCAGAAAATCTCAGCAAACCCATCCTGCTGAGGGACCTGGTAACCCACATCGACTTACTCCAGGAGCTCTGAGAGACTCTGTAACGTGACAGACTGTGGAGACATGGCTACACTTCTGTACACATCATATACACCTATGTACATGCTATATA
Source organism: Manis pentadactyla (assembly GCF_030020395.1). NCBI lineage: Eukaryota > Metazoa > Chordata > Mammalia > Pholidota > Manidae > Manis > Manis pentadactyla. Next base: position 202,901,735 of record NC_080019.1, on the reverse strand, counting down.
CACTGTACAGATAGAGGATATATAAACACAGGTACATTCATTCAGTCTTAGAAGCCCATAAACCTGGACACGCACAATGCCATTGAAGGGACCAGGGCTGGACACGCAGAAGTGCGTGCTGGTGGGAAGCACACGTGGGGAGGTCCAGAACCCTGGAGACAAGAGACCAAGCCCACTGGCTGAGCGGTTGGCTTTACAAATGTACATCATTAAGTCATCTTCGAAGAGCCACGTAATCTCGAGAATGGAAGTGGGACGAAGAAAGCATGTGGGCAGGTTAGACCTTTCAGGACCTAACAGCGGTGCCCTCCCGGGATAGCAGCCTCAGAAGAGTTCCCTGCCCAGAAGGCATTTCCCCTGGAAAGTGCTTAGGAAGCTTCTGGACTCTAGTCTGATCAGGTCCTGGCACTTGGATCCACAGCCAAGGGCCGCTTGTCAGGAAAGAGCAAGGCTCTGGTGCTGGAAAGTACCCCAAAGGATTACAGTGTATTTTCTCCCCAGAATAAAATAACTACATAGAGCTAGAGCCCTTCTAATTCTTGGCTCTCTGCTGTGGCGAACCCCCAAAGCAAGTGAACAGCTAAGTGTACAGTGTGGCCACCCTCTGTGAGGGTGGTTGGCCTCCAGCCAGGAGCCCCAGAGCAGACGTAGCTTCAACTGCTCTGCCTCAGAACAGTACACGTTTAATACACCGACAAGCTACCCAACAAGCCCTTGAGGGCAGTTACGTAACACAACTTAGAAGTGAGCACACCGAAGTATAGGAGCCAAACCACCAGCGAGCCACCGCCTCAAGCCAGACAAAGTAACCCTGACACACACACACACCCCCAACCCCACCCCCACCCCCCCCTCTCAAATTAGAAGGGTGGTAACATACTGCCTTCAACAGACTCTCCATGAATATTTGCTGGAGTAATTTGGTCATTTTCTAAGTCTCTTCCCATCTCATTACATATAATAAGCTCCATAAGTTTCAACGCAACTGACTGGCATTGCCCAAGAAAGTGCTGGGAAGAGCTGTCTGTGTCGGAACAGCGGTGCACCTGTCCCTCCTCAGGCCACTGGCTCAGTACCCCCGGGGAGTCAGAGGGCAGGGGGCTGTCACTTCTCTACATCTAATTTCACAACCTGGCAACAAAGGTTAAAGGCTTTAATTGTTGGCTTTGGGCTTACTTCTCTTAATCAGCTTGCAAGGTGGAACGGACGTGCCATCAAAGGCTTGAAATGATGTGTAGCAGTGAATGCAGGTTGTGTGGATATGATCCTTAAGGAGAGGCTGCTTCCAGAGTAAGGCCAAGGGGATCGGGGAACTGATGGAGTGTTCAAAACCCAGAGTGGCCCAATGGGATTGGCCATCGCCAGCAAAGGGACAAGGTAAGGTGCAGGACCGGCTATTATCAGCAACTCTCCAAGCAAAAGAAGGTTTCTAGGGCTCCCTGTTTTTGCCCAAATGTTCCCTCCTCTCCTTTTGCCTGTTACCTTCTCTTCCCAGCATCTCTAAATGGTGGCATTGTCAGAACCTCAGTCTAGGTCTTGGCTAAGCTGTCCCCGTATCTTGGGCACCCTGAGCCTACAGCCTAGCCAATGGACATGGCAGTAGCAGGGCCTGGCCCCTGGCAGTGACGGGAGAGGGCCAGCATGGACCTCCCACCATCCCGGAAAGCAGATCTGAAGGAGGTGGCACACATATTCCCAGGGAAATGCTACCTGATCAACAGACTAATGCTTACCTTCAAAAATCAAAGAACAGAAAAACAGGCAACTTACTAAGATGCATGAATGCGCTTTAAAATGCCCTCTACAAAATCCTTCACAAGCAGAAACAGACCTGCCTTAAATCCAGTGTCTTGGCCAGTTCTGTCTTTAAATCACTTCAAAGTTAGAAAACCAAAAACTTCGACTGACAAAATTAAATCCTTTCCATCATTTTATAATGGGCATCCTCATTATTTTCCAGAATTTCTTTCCAAGCCATGAACTACAAATAAATCCAAACAGGAATTTAGAAGTCAGAGATACTCTCCCTGCTTAATCCTGTTAATGACCTTCATCAAGTGCTGCTAGCACTTCAGAATAAAGCAGCCTGTTTGCCATAAGCCTGTGGCCGGGCAGCCAGGCTACCACCACAGCATGCGAGGCACCACCTTGACCGAAGGCCCAAGCCAGACAAGGGAGCATCCACGAGGCAGGGGTATCATTTGATCAAAGGGCTAAGCCTGCAAATTCAGCCTTACATTGTGTTCCTTAATCTGGACTATGCAAAAAGATACGAAGTACCTGACTATGACCCGTCTTGGACATGTCACCTGAACAGGAAATCATCCAAAGGAATTTATGGGCACGCTTGAGATATAACCACATTCTGTTCTGATAAGTGATGGTTGCTATAACTTATGAGAAAGAGGATAACTTTGGGAATTAAAGGTTGTTTTTTAAGGAGCAGGCAGCCTGCTTCTGCATCTATCACCTAAAACACTCCAGAGGTGGTCTGCTGTCACACACCAGGGGGGTGTCAAAGTGCACTGTGTCAGGACAATGGAAAAACTTGCAGCTGAGCTGTTCAGTCTGGAGACATTTAAGGTCAACAGAGAAACCTTCCATTCAGCTTCATCAACACAGCCATGGCCAGGCAGCAGGATTCTGCACACCCCAAACAGGCTCATAGTTCTGACCAAACTGCAGAAACAAACCCTTGTCAAAGGGGTGTCAGGAATGGAAACCCCTGAGAAGGGAACTCCCGCACTCTAAGGGGGCCACACGCCACCTGCACAGCATGCAACCACCCCAGACTGTACTCAGGAATTAGTGTCAGGTTCAAATGTCCACCTTGCACTTTCTGGTTGCAAGGCTCTGTCTGCAGCTTCTGCAGGGATTGTTCTGAGAGCTCGACCTCAGGAGAGAGCCCAGGTTTGGAGGAGCCTCCAGTGCCCACCACAGACCATGACAAGCATCAATTCAGTGGCTGAAGAAGCTTCTGGTCTGGGCCACCACCGACTGCTACCACCCTCCACTGACTCGTGAGACAGATAAGCTGCATTCGTTCACAGGAATCTAGTTCTTCACCTCCAGTGCATGCACACACTTAAGAATGGTGCCTTCTTTACACAAATGATTGTCTCCTGTACCCTATTGAGTTTTCACAAAAATTATTAGCATTTCGGCAAAAGACATATACAGTTTTCCATTTGCCCTGCCCACAGGCAAGATGTTGCAACAATACACATTGATAAGTGCTTAGAAAGTGCTAATATTATTACCCTGGTAATTAGTAGCTAGTAATTCCAAGGACATTTTTTATATACATACAGATACTGTTCTTTTAAGTTTTGTTTTCTTTAATACTAATCTCCATTATAAAACTTTGTTTTTTGCCCTTTGAGAATTTCTAAATACAAATTGAATTAAAAGATTGTTTCAAAATCTGCTTCATCAAAAGGCATTATAACATTTCTTATGGTAGGAAAGGATCCTACTAGTCTTAGTTGCTGTGTCTGGCATTAACAGTTATGAAGAAACTGGTAAGGAGATGACTAGCATACCCGAGACCTTTGCACATACCACAGTGCCCTCTGTCCTGTCTGTGAGCGGGCCAGGGAGGGTCCTTGGGCTTCTGGGCCACTGAGGGGTGCACACTATAGACTGGCCCCAGTGATCTGGCCGTTGTACTCTGCCGTCTCCATCTTGAGGATGTAGGGGATTATGCTGTCTATTGAAACATTGCCAATGAGACCAGTAAAAAATAGTTCTTCTGTGATGTTGGAGCTCATCAGCCTGAGTGCCGGCAGGCGGACGAGAATCCGGGCTAATCTGTAAGAAGCAGGATCATTAGAGAAAGGAGGTCAGCCACCCTCAGACGTTACCCCGGACAGGCTCCCAGGGCCCCGCCTGCACTGCCACGGACTCAACCAAGCAAATGGTTTCTCCTCTGATTTCAATGGTTGCTCCGATAGGAATTTACCAGGAGAAAAAAATCAAAGGAGTGAATGGCAAGATGTACATACAGGTATGTTCCCTTCATTTTTTACAATGACTCCCCACACCCACCAGAAAGAAAAACTTGTAAATCTATCAACAGAGGATAGGCTAAAAATACAGCCTGGTGTGTCTCCATATAACAGATCACTACATAGTAAAGATCTACATACTGAGTAAAAGATTGTGAAGCAGCAGGTATAGCACTGTCTCATTTGTGTGTGTTTATTTGTGTTCACATGTAAAGGATTGGAAGGATGTTTACCAGAACCTCTGGGTATTGGGATTGGGAGTTTACCTATTAAAACCTGTTCAGTACTGCCTGAATTTTCAGTGTTCATTTAAAGCAACAGTTTTCATTTTGGAAAGACCCTGTGCAGGAGGGCACCCCATGGCCCCAGGCCACTGGATACTGTGGCTGAAGCAGACCCCCTGCAGCCCACACACACAGCCTGTGTGCACAGGATGCTCCTGCGCTGACAGCTGAGTCGGGCAGCAACCTGGATTTTCACCAGTAGGAAAATGTTAAAGAAGTTATGGCATCTCCTTAGCCACAGAAAATGCTGGAGTATGTATGCTCAGTGAACACTAAAAAGGTTATAAAACCTTACTTGGTATTTTACGATTCCAGTTACACAAACATAAACTATTTCTGTAAGTAAATACATGAAATGTTCACAGCTATCTCTGGACAGTAGTATTTACATGGAGTTAAAAGTTCTCTTTTTGTTTTCCAGAAGTTTCTAGTTTTTTTTTCCTGCAGTGCACATTACATATATGCTGTTTTTGGAAAGGGGAACTATATTCTTATTATGCAAGCAGCATTCTACCACCATCACCCATTCATAGCCACTGATCTTGAAGGGCACACAAAGGGGTTACCAGCTCAAACCTGGAATGGCTGACAGGCTCTGAAGGGTCAGCAAGGATAAATCAGGGAGGACTTCCTGCACTGTAGCACTTGTCAAAGGTTTGCTAAGATTTCTATCAGCAGAGATGCAAGAATGGGGAGGAATGGGAGGGTTCTTCAGGAGAACAAAGTACGAGAAAAGACAGAGGATGGGAAAGACTTAAAAAAAGAAAGGAAGTGACCCATTCTAAGGCCTTTGGTAACTAACTCTCTCGAGTTTCTGAGTCCTATGTCCCATTTTTGGCCCCAAAGCATCTGGCTCACCACTTTATCCCCCTGGGTCCCTGACTGGACTGGAAGTGACTCAGGATTTTTTTCAGAAACTTCTACTTTCAAAGGCTGGAGAGTTTCTGTTGTGATTCTCCTGTGCTGTGGCTCCACCAGTGGTCTCCAGAGGGGCATTCCCAGCCTCTTCTGGCCCCAGGGCGTCACATGGGAGCAGGCCCATGGCCACCTCAGGGACGGCCTGCCTGGATGTCTGGGCTCTGGGGTGAGCGCTCTGTCAGCCCCATTCTATATGAGTTGAGGCTGAAGTTACTCCAGATTGGTGGTGAGGTCTTTAGTGATTGCAGTAGAAAATGGGTTCTACTTTGGCAAAAGCTGTGTCTGGGCCATGGCGGTGTGCCTAACTAGAGGCAGGCTCTCAGCCGGCAGGGCTGGCCATAGACCCCCACAACTGAACCAGAGAAATGGCCCCCAGATCCTGGGGCATCTGTTTCACGGGCACCTGTAGACTGAAGCCTGCACTGGGGACACAAATGGGGGAAGGTGCAGTCCTGCATCTTGCTGGTAAATTTTGCTCCAGTGTTTATTTTCAGGAGACAAGGTGGGAAGGGAAATGTTTACTTAATAATGGCCCCAGAAATTCATAAAGCCTCCAGTGGGTCAGTAGTGATCTTGGGGAAAAGAGCTTTGTGCTCCTCGGCTAGAAAGCCTGCCTGGCATTCTGCTCTGTTTCAGAACAACTTTCTTGTTCAAATCTGCATTAGAAGGGCCCCTTTATACAGCTATTGCTGCACAACCATTACAAATAATACAAACTAATTATTCATTCACCCAAATAAAGGGACTTAAAAAAAATCAGTTTATCTGAGGGTAGTGGTTATTTTATACAACTTACTCACTGCTTTACAGGGGCCAGACGTGGTTTCCCTCAGTGAGACCCCTCCTGCCAAGCCCTCTGGCTCTGCCTCTTCAGTGGGTGTGGCCCGAAGGGCAGGCTGCTGTCCTGGACAAGCAGGGTCTCCGGGAGGACTCCCATCTTGGCCATAACATCAGCCCCAGGGGGGACTTCAGAGCATTAACTCCAGCCCCTCAAATAAAAGAAGGGCAACCCTGGGTCTCGCCCACAGTTTACTCAGCTACACTGGAATGGCCTGGCCATCCGGGCCCTCCCCACCTAGCACTTTGCACGCCTCATTGCCCCTGCAAAACCAAGACTTACACATGGGCTCTGGTGTGCTCCTAGGAAAGGGAAGGCTACCGTGGTCTATGATGGCACCCACGGCTCCTGCCGCACCCCTTCCCGCCCTGGTAACAATGCAGGTATGTGTCTCTCACCGGTAGGTGTCTTCTGAGTAGGTTTTCTGAACATAGTCCTGTAACTCCATCTGTGCCTTTTCTTGGAATTTTTCAATCTGGCTTGTGCTGGTCAAACCTGGATGATCTGAAATGAGAAAAGTGCCCTGGACCTCTGTATTCAGAAAGCCTCACAGATCTCTTAGTGCTATTCCTAGTCAACCTTCTGACAGATTTCTCAGGTACAACAGATTGCACTCTGAAGGCAGATCTGATTTCCATATTACTGTTAAAACCCTGGTTTCTGTTCAGTGCCCATCAAGGCCTGCAGTGTCCTGGGAGAGGGCTGAGCTCCTGGGCGGCCACACCAGCCTGGTAAGCCCCGCCTAGGCTAGTTCTGGACTTCTGGCTTCCTACTCTAGAAAACATCATTTTAAAACTATCACATGAGATTAGTAGTTACTGTTTACCATTTAGATATTTAATCACACAATTCCTCCCAGTTTTATTATTTTGGTGTTCACAACTGGAGGGCTGGGGAGGAAGTGGGAGGTTCAGCTGTATTCAACCCCAGCTGCCAAGGACACCGGCCAGGACAGCAGCCCCTGACCTCTGGAGGCTCTGGGAGAAGCGCTCGGGGAAGGGAGGCAGGCAGCCCGGTCCTCTTACTTCCCTCCTACAGTCCTGCTGCCTGTGTGTCTGCTGTGAGCACACTGTCCCATGTGCCCTGTGGCAGCTGCCACTACACAGCCTGGTAAGTGGGTGTGCTCTGTGTTGGACTACACGGGCCAACACAACCTGACCAGCAAACAGTGAAACCAGTCAGAACAAGCAAGGACACCAGGTAGCAGTTACTTTTTTGTATGCTTCAGTCTTGTCCAACCAATGGTTTATGTTGGATTCTAACAGACTGAAATCACCAGGCACAAGAGCATGTTCCCCTGGGACTATAAAGGCCAAGAACTTAGAAGAGGCATGTATTCTGTTGGCTGACAAGCATGCCTATTATGAGAACGTTTGGTCACATACAGTCTGGCAGGGCTGTGCACCGTTGACCTGACAAGTTCATGTTCAGGAAGTACCAGCGGACACAGGTGGGGAGTGGTCTGGAGTCTCTGCCCGCGGCTTACCTGGACTAAAGAGCACGATGGCCTTCAGGTAGGCGTACTCATAGCCGTCGACATCCAGCTTAGCCATGCTATTGCAGAACTCCTGCAGCTTCCAGATGTGCTCCATGACTTGCTTTATCCGGTCACCGGAAAGCTTATCTAGAAGTCAACGTCACAGAGCCTCTGAGAAAGGCTTCTAAGAACAATTACACGACCTTCAAGAGTCCACAGATTGAAAGGAGTGGGAGAATCTATGTATGTGATTTAATCATCATGACAATACTTGTTTCAAGACAATAGTGCCTCTACACTCAGTTAAAAATGAAGGAAACTAAAGCTCCTCTAGGAACAAACCTAACTTAAATTCAATAAAAATGTCATAGAGTTTTTAAAAGATCACCCTAAACCAAAGGGGTAAACCAGGAAAAACACATGTGTGACCAGGTAGCTCCCGCTCCTAGATACAAACACCTACAAGGCCCCACTAAAAGGGCAGCTCGATTCCAATTCGGCTGCAAGTGTAGATCTGCGGTGTTATCTCAAACCCTGTGTGTGTGCACTTCACACAGGGTCTGCAGTGTGTGGTGGATCTGCAGCAAGGGGGAACGGCCCTATCTCCTAGTCCCAACATGGCTGGGATTTACCACCAAATGTGAGATGGTTGCCACAGATTGTTCTGGAAACTGTCCTGAACTAGGGGCTATAGGTGACTCAGGTTTGTGCCCCAGCTCCTCTACTTGCTGTTTCATTTGGGGCAAGTTAGGGACCTTACTGGGCCCTCAGTTTCCCTACCTGTAACACTAAGAGAATGGTGTCTAAGCAGTTGTGAGGATCTGTGTGCTATTACACATGAAAGGGGATCTGTTGTGAGATAGTAGAAAACAGGTATCCTGGTCTTTGCCTCTGGGTTCAGGCACAGAGCTCCTGAAACTTGCAAGCTCCTAAGTGGTAAGAACACCAGGAGTATCTCCTGTCCTGCTGAGGTAATGCTGGGTGGCTGGTCAGCAGGAAGGCCAAGCCACGATTAGAAGCTTGGACTTCCCAGCACCACCCCTCATCCTCCAGCGAGGGGAGAGGGGCTAGAGGTGGAGTAACTGATCATGCCTGCATGAGGAAGCTCCATAAAATCCCCTTGGTAGGGGGTTTGGAGAGCTTCTGGGTGGGTGAACACAGCCACGTGGGGACAGAAGTTCCTGTGCCCAGACCCTGTGCTCTGTGTATCTCTTCATCTGCATCCTTTATCATGTTCTTTAATAAACTGGCAAATGTGTTTCCCTGAGTTCCGTGAGCTGCTCTGGCAAATTACAGATCAAACCTCTGATCTGTAGCCGGTTGGTCAGAAGCACAGGCAGCAACCTGAGCTCTGGACTGGTGTCTTGAGTTGTGTGTCCCCTGCCCCCTCCCGGGGGACGGTCTGGTGGGACCGAGCCATTAAACTGTAGGGTCTGGTGTAGCCTCTGGGGAGCTCAGTGTCAGAACTGAAACTGCAGGACCAGCTGGTGCTGCATTGATTTGCTGGTTGTGACTGTGGATGGGAAACACCCCCACCCTGTGGGTGGTGAGGAAGGCACATGGGAAAGGCCTAGTGGGGAAGAACTGGGTTCCCCTACAGATAAAAACTGCAGTTTCTCCCACTTAGGCCTGTCAGTAAAGATGAAAATAAAAGCTGTGATTATTTTGAAAACATTAAATGCCTGAATGTATCAGGAAGCTGATACCTTTTCACAATTATCTTTTTTTCCCTTTCACATTCATTATATGAAAAATCAGGTAGAAATTCCAATGTTCTGACTGGTAAAGATTCTAGGATTTAAAAGTTAAACTGCCCTCTATTGCTGGATTTTCTTTCCTTTCTTCCTTCCTCCCTCCTTCCCTTCCTTCAATCGTCAATCATTTAGATTTATTTGTAGGAGAAAATCCAAGGGGAAAAGTATCTTTAAATTCAGAGGGATCCATTCTAGTAACAGACACATTATTATACCTTTGATAAGCAGAGGAACTGCTTAGTATTTTTCTCTGACTCCTTCAGGAAGTGCTCTTGAAATTTTTCTTTTGGCTTTAAAGTGGGGTCACTTGGATCTAGGCCAGGCTGCATACACCTCCCCACCCCCAGCCCTACCTTCCTGGATGCTGTTCTGCAGGTGGTTGACGATGGCCGCCAGGATGGTGGAGAGACTCATGACCTGGGAGCACTGCGCCAGGCCGAGGGTGAAGAGCTCGTTCCAGCAGGCCCGCACCAGGCTGGTGTTGCAGTCTTGTCTGGGAACATGGGGAGACGGCTGCAGGGGAGCTGGCACTTCTCCAAGCCCAGCATGCCCCAAATAAGCGGACTCAGCAAGCGTCTGTTGAAAGTCTGTGCTATGTCCAGACTCCTCCAAGGATACAATTGTCTGAATCTCTTAACTGAAGTCCCTCTGAAGATAAACAGCCTATTCTCTTAAAAAAGGTTTGTTAGACTCAGGTAATGAGAACTTGTAGTAGGCACAACGGAACTGTCATTTCCCATGATTGAGGAAATCTGCAGCAGTCCTGGTGTGGCTCTGTCTCAAGAGGCTGCAGCACTCAAGGGACAAAGCTGAGCGTGGCCTCTGAAGGCAGGAGACATGCCTTACACCCATGCTTAAGAACTGAGGACCTGCCAACCTGCAAGGAGAAGCTGGGACACGATGGGCTTTCAGCCCTGCCCTGGGGAATTTATGGACAGCTCGACATGGTTGGTGCGCTGCAGAACCTTATGCCCCTATCTCAGAAGCCCCCAAATGCAGCATCTCTCTACTTAACTCAAGATCTCAGGATGACTCCTGACTTCTATTCCACTCCACCCCTGGCTCCTAGCACCCAGTCCTTGGCACATGGAGATGGCCTGATAAAAGGTCTGAGGAACGGTTCAGCTTTGGAAACCATGGTCCCTGGCTAGCAGTCCACTGACGGTACTTAGTAAGAATATCAGAGTCACTTGAATGAGACCATAGGAACAAACTGGAAGGGCACTCAGAAACCTTTGAGGCCATTCCTAGAGGGACAACCTTTGCCCAAGGACACATACAGAGATAAAGGCCACTTACCCCAGAGCCTGAAAGGCAGGGATTGACCTGGCCCAGTGCATGGAGAGGAAAAGCAGGCGGGATGCAGACTCGCAGATGTAGTGCACGTTGAGGTACTCCGGCATTGGGCTGGGCATCGTGAGCTGGGGAGGAGGAGGCACACAGCACAGGTGGTGACGGAGAGACAGGGCATGGCTTTGTCAACACGAGTCCCTGTTGCGTCTCAACCACGCAGCAACCTGGGTCACTGACACTGAAGCTCCTGTGCAGACCCTTCCTCATGAAGTGTGTGTCCTCTGTACGGGGGTTGGGGGCTGGCTCTGACTTCCCATAGTTTCTTGCCCAGGGAACTGGGGTCTGATGACTCTTGTGATGGGGACCTCCCAGCTCACCCAAAGACACATTCTTGCTGCAACTAATTGTTATTTATTCCAAAGCTATTCCATTTTGAGCCATAGTTCAAATCTAAATCAAATTGAGGGAAGAGGGGCCATGTCACAGACTAGCAGGCCTTTGTAGGTGGCCTCAAGGTAACAGCAAGAGCTGAGCAGAATACAGGGTAGGAGAATGATACCCCACACTGGAATGGCCAGGCTGGGGAACTCCATTGTCTAGAAGGTATATTAATGCCATTAAAAGTGAAATCCCATTGGTGACCTATAGTAGGGACCCATCTTCCTAAGTGGCCAGGTATCTCTAGTGAAGAACACCGAGAAGGAGCAGGAAGACTCAGTCTGGGGGCTGAGAGGGCACCTGGGAGTGTCCCGCAGAAGCGAGGCCAGTGGAGGAGCACGGGGAGGACGAGGACCTAATGGGGCTCCTCACAGAGCTCTGAGACCTGTTTGCTGTGGCTCTGGTTAGGCAAGTGGTTAGGCCCCATGGTTGGGAACAGGGGTGGGCTATCTGCATGCAGAAAAGGCACCTTATGAGCTTATGCTGGAGCCCAGCTGGCACTGGAAGGCGGAAGGCAGAACAGTTAGCTAACAGCCCTTGCCAGTGAGCACCAAGTCAGCCCCTCTTGGCAAGGGCAGGCCATACCTCTTCACGGTAATTTACCTTCAGAGCCACATGGTACTGTGAGCAAAAGACTTGTGAAAATGCTTCCTAATGGAATGTTATTTCAGAATACAACATTCTGATCAAAATCCACAATAGGACAATGAGCTCACTGCAAAGTTTGATCTTTAAACTGCACACCAGCTTTGGTACAGAGCTCCTCTCCCAGCAGGCTGGGGAGGCTGCGCCACTCACCTTAAATGTGACATGAGTGTCTGAAAGGAGGGGGCCTTCGACCTCTATGATGGGCGTGGCCTGGTCTCTGCTGATGACATGGATGCCCCCTCCTCCACTGGCATCTATCCCATCCCCCAGGCTGGGGGGCGAGGAGCTGTCTGTGGTATTAAGTGCTTTAGCTAAGGTATCAAATGCCCTGTGAGCAAAAACGAAACAAGCAAGTTGTGAATCCAGAGTTTAGGGGGACCAGAACTCTGCCTCCTGAGGGAAGGGGTACCAGTGAGTTTTTGTGTACTGTCTATACTCATCTTGGGCACTATAAGCTGTACATTATTTATCTTCACAAAACATTCCTGTTTTTTATAACTACTCTCCAAGGTAGAATCTCCATTTTACAGATTTGAAAGCTGGGCGTACAGATGTTTGTTTCCCAAACCACCCATTCTCTTCCACTGGCCCCAGGTCTCGATTTGGCTATCAGACCGCAAGCGACCATGAGGACCAGCGCACACAGGCACGTGGCCCCAGCCATGCACCTGCCTGGCCTGGCAGATGGCAGGATTGGCCAGACCCCTGGGAGAGGAGCAACTAAATATACAAGGGGCCAGTGTAGAGGAAAAACACCCTCAGCAGCCAGTCTCAGATGACTGGGGCCAGCTCATGCTACCACCAGCTCATGTCTGTCTAATACCCTGATGGATTTAAGCTCTACACTCACTGCCTGGAAAAAATATACATAAGAAAAATAGGCTAACGTAGAAATGGGGAAAGGGATGAAATATTAATATTCGGGCACAATAAGCAGTAACTAACATAAGTAACATCTGTGAACTGAAGGGTTTTCCCCTGTGAAGTTACTCAATTTCCTTTCTTCATTGTTTGGAATGAAAAGCAATTTTTGATCATTTTAAATCATGTAATACAAGTGGGTGCACATTCCCATAGTCAAAATTGGAAGAAGACAGGTGTTCAGGGACACTGACAATTCCACAGTCCTTGACTAAAGACAGGGTGGAGTCAAAATGGTACCACCCACCCTCACAACAGTGACTGAGTGCGTGGCAGGCGGGGAGCCTCCCACCCCGCAAGGGCCGTACCGAGTAATCTCACTTGCAGACTGGTCCTCTGGCTGCATTTCCGAAGCATCACCATTGTTGAGGGACTCAGTCAGATTGGCAAGGGAGGTCACTACATTCGCCAGTGTGCCCAGAGCTCCCTGGCTTGTTTCAGCCTATTAAACAAAAAAAAGACTACATTAAAGATACACACACACACACAATGTGTAGCATGGGTTTAAAAACAGTTTCTGTGTGAGTGTGACTACAAAGGGCAGGACTAGGGAGAGCTTTCTGGTAATGGAATGGTGCTGTATGTGAACCTGTGGTGATATTTACATGAATGTACATGTGTAACAAAATGACATGAGAACAGGTAAAAGTTGGATGCCACCAAAATTTAAACTTTTTTATCAAAAAGACATTATACCAAGAAAGTAAAAGCACAACCCCCACACAAAAGACAACCCACAGAATGGGAGGGAATATTTGCCAATCACATATCTGGTGATGGTTTAGTAGCCAGGATATCTAAAGAACTATTACAACAGTAATAAACAGACAAGCCAGTTAAACATGGGCAAGGGATTCAAATAGACATGTCTTTCAAAGATAGGCAAATGGCCAATAAGCACATGAAAGATGCTTAACATCACTGGAAAAGCAAATTAAAACCACAATGAGATACCACTTCTCACCCACCAGGATGATTATAATAAAAAAAGACACAATGACAAGTGTTGGCAAGGCTGTGAGGGAATGAGCCTCATACACAGCTGGCAGAAATGTGCTACAGTGCAGCCGCTCTAGACACAGACTGGAAGTTCCTCAAAAGGTTAAATATAGAGTCGCCGTATGACCAGCAATCCTACTAGGTGTATCCATGAGAGAAACTAAAACATGTCCACAAAAACATTTGTACACAATGTTCACAGCATTATTCATAACAGACAAGAAGTCCAGACAACGTAAATGTTTGTCAGCTGACGAATGGATAAATACATGGTATAGCCATCCTGCCACAGCACACATGAACCCTGAAAATGTTACACTAAGAGAAAACTGCCACCACAAGAGGCCACATACTGGATGAGTCCTTTCATATTAAATGTCTAGAATTGACAAAACTATTCAGAAGGGAGATTATTGGTTGGCAGGGGTTGGGAGTGGGAGAAGGGGAAGTGATGCTTACTGGGTTCAGCTTCTATTTGGTGTAATGAGAATGTTCTGGAATTAGTGGTGATGGTTGCACAACCCCGTAAATCACTGAACTGTGCACCAAAGGGGCAAGTTTTCTGGTATGTAAGTTACACTCAATTAAAAACCAAAGATATACTCAAATAAGCCAAGATATGTACACACAAATGTCGATTGTGTCTTGATTTCAAAAGTCAAAAATCAGTATAAAAGACCATAAACAGAACTGATTAATAAATCACAGAACAACTGTATGATAGAATATTGTGCAGCTGCTAAAAGATGTGGGTCAACATGACAGAAAGATGAAGGGACATAAAGTTGAAGAGAGTGAAAAAAAAAGAAAAAGAACACTACCTGCCTTCTGGGTCTTGAAACCGTCCTGGGTTTCCGCAGGACGGAAGCAGCAGGAGAAGCTGGGTGAAGGCTACATGGGCTCAAGTGTGAAGGCTATGGAATACCTTCACATTTATTCAAAGTAAATCATGTTCAATGTATCTTTATTTCAAAGTCACAAGTTTAAAAAACAGCTTCTGGAAATAGCTACCTTTAGGTACTTTGCATATATTCTATTACCCATGACATGTCTGGGGCAGTGCTGCTGCCTGCACTCCACAGAGGAGGGAACGGGCTGGAGCATGAGTCGGACTCTGCAGCTCTTAATTATTCATTAAATAGGTCCCTTCTCCCTTGTCCAGTGGCCACAGCCAACTCCGAACAGTTAACATTTATAGAGAACTCACTGTAGGCCCTGTGCTTTATAAAACAAACTCACTCAAGTTTCCCAGCACCCCTGTGGTGGGTAGTCCTGGAGGAAGCAGAGACTAGTAGAGAGGGCCCGTGGCCACCTAGAGCAGCGCTGGGCGTGGAACCCCAGTCTGGTACTGTGGGGGCTGTTACTCTCCGCCTCTGCCTGGGCAGCACAACAGAACAGTTGCTGTGAAATCTCTTGTTAACCAGTTTTCAGGTTATTCACCTCTTACCTCCAAGCTTACAGTTTCTCTCCGCTGCACTATGCAGTCAGTGACTGTCCTGAATGTCTGCTGAGTGAAAGCAGAGAGCCAGATGCTATTCCTGTGTCACACACATCACCACTGCCCAAAAGACAAAGCTCTGAGGCCCATCAGGTGGAGGCAGCTCTGTGCCAGCCAACGACACTCCTTTTGCCTTTTCTTTCCCAAAAGAGGATGTTCCTCAATGCACACTGCGGGCATGTGCACAGGTAAGACAGAGGTCTGCAGGCCTAGCTCTGGCTCCCAGGCAGCACAGGGCCAGTGCTCTGCTAATGAGTTGCTCCTTTTCAAGAGGGAACATTAGACCTTAGCCATAGCTTGCTGCTACTTTACTACCATTGGCTTATGTCAGGAACAAGAGAGGCAAAATAATGATGGGTCCCTTGCCTAGATACCCCCACCCCATTATCCTCACAGGAGTTAGCCAGTTGTCTCTCTCTCTCTCGGACTGAGAAACACCTCTGTCCACAAGTTAAATTCCCTATGGCTGAGCTACTCTAGTAGTTTTGGAATTGTTAGAATTCTGGCTAAACTTCCTCCTGCAGCTCACCTAATAAAAAGGAACTAGGGGCTTTGCAAAAAGTCATCTTAGGATAAGTAGCTATTTTCTCAGCATGCCCAGCCCTGATTTAGTTTCTGAAAAATGGGCATGCCTGAAATAAATCACGGAATGTCTACAGAGGAAGTGAACAGATGCAGAAAGCCACGCTTTCAATTCAACACAGTCCCTGAAGGCCATGAAGGTGGGTGCACACATTTAGAGAAGCAGACTGCACTGCAACAAAAGGGTGGAGAAGGTGTAAACAGAGAACATCACCTTGGAGTCCGTGGCCAGGAGAACTGTGCCATCCTCACGTATCAAAGGCTGCTGGATGTTCACAAGCATCCCTGGATCAAGAAGACCTGTTTGTCTAAGACAAAGAAACCCAGAGTAGCTTCCAACACTGAAAGCACTGCATGGCCACGCTCCAAGTCCCCATCCCTTCCACACCTGCAAAGCGGCCTGAGTAGTAGGAAAGCTCTAAACTCTGCCACTGAGTGACTCAACAATGCAGTCACTCTCTGCACTGAGATGTGCCCAAAACTGGGTCCACAGCCTGTCTCTGGGCTTCCACGCTAGCTGCAGACTTTGGCTGCTCTGCTGAATAAAGTTCACTTGGTTTTCAGAATACCACTAGGGCCCTCTCAACTCTAGTTCTTGTTAACAATACATTTTGAATTCGTTTCCCTCTTTCTGCTCCTTTCAAATTAAGTTCAATATATTACACTTAAAAGAATGTGTAAGTTATCTTACAGCACTTTCTGGGATCCACCAGGTACCCGGGCCTCTTGTCCATACAGCAAAGAAGCCTCAGCCTTGAATTATACAACTGGCTTTCCTGTGTGAATAATCCTCAACTTTTGCACATGGTCTGAGCCCCTGAGATGGGAGGAATTCTGACCCCATCTTTATAATCAGTCATCCTCAGGCCTGCCGAAAGGTGTGACTGGAGCAGCTCCAAAAACGTTGGGACAAGGCCAGACAAGGCTGAGGCCATGGCAGGCAGGCGGGGAGCCATGTGAGCCCCTTTCCAAGGAGTACCCGTGCCTCCTCTGATCGGCCCCCAAGGCTGAGTGTAGTATCGCCCTTTGTCAAAGCAGGGACTGACCTTGCTCCATCTTTATCTGCCACAAACGTGGGAGTGGCTATCAGAGGACTCCTCAGGTCCTTCCGGATATAGATTTTCTCAGTGGAAGCAGCACAATTGCTTGGTTTCTCCCGTTGCACATCAAAAGGCTTCCGTTCACTCTGCACAGCTTAAATCACAACATAAACAACCATGTTTAGAGGAAAGATTCAAATGATTAAAAACCATGTCCTTCATGGTAAAGTGAGGGGTTTTCCTTTGTAAGCCCATTACTGTAGGGATGATAAATGCTGGTGCAAGATACGTCTAGCTCTATTTCACAGTGGACTTTCTAGCCAAAGGAGAGAAAAGCTCAACACCAGCAATGCCATGTCAATCTAAAGGCATGAAGAAGAGCTCAAGGTGGTGGCTCTGCTCGCTGAGAAGCTGCAGCCTGGCACTTGCATGGTCTTAAGAGGACCTGCGTCGGGCCCTCCGGGTTTTCACTTCTTGCTGCTAACAAAAGGGACTCTCTTCAAGATAAGAAACACCCACCTTCAAACGAACCTTAACAGGGAGCTTGTCCAAAGCCACACATTGTGAAGAAATATTCTAACATCCAACTCAAGCCTGCACAGCTTCTGCAAACTGTCAGTTTTATATAAAGCTAGCAATCTCTCCCTTCAGCAGTCTGGTGTACGAGCAGGCATGTGTGCCCAAAACAACGGAAGAAAATAAAGACCCCTCTCAAAGAGAGGATGGGTGAACCCCAGAACCGGGAAAGAAGGAAGGTGGGCTCTGCTTCTCAGATGGGGGCCTTGCGGCTGAGAGAGGCTACACGCCTTCCCCAGGCCTCAGAGCTCCTAAGTGGCAGAGCTAGAGTCTGACCGGGTGTCAGCTTTGCCCGGAGGCCTGTGTTCTCCCCTCTCCCCTGTGTGCCTCCCAACTTCCCCGGCGTAGGTTCCCACACACACCGTGGGCGCTGACCAACCCCAGCAGCACTGGTGATGAATACCCAGCTGACCTGGTAGGTAAACCAAAATAAAGCCTCAGTGGGCATTTTTCTTACGGAATTTAAAGCCTCTCTCCCTCCTCCTTTTACTCATGCGATGGTGGTGAATGCTGTGACTCACATTCCATCTTCATGCCCATCTCCAAGCACTTCTTCAGCCGGCAGAACTGGCAGCGGTTACGGTGGTGTTTATTGATGACGCAGTCCTGGTTGCTCCGGCAGCTGTACGTCAGATTCTTCCTTACACTCCTTTTGAAGAACCCTTTGCAACCTTCACAACTGACAGCTCCATAGTGACGGCCTGAAAGGAGAGGACAGCAGGGAGAAGTCCACTCAGGCCCTGCTTGTAAGGCAAGCCTACCAGCTGGCAGCATCTGGTGTAGTGTCATATGCCAGCAGACGGGGGACAGCCAAGGCACAAGCAGAAAGCATGGTGCCCAGGTCCGGCACATGATTTTTTTCACAACCTCAAAGTAGCCCTGAGTTCATGAGGAAAAAACATAAGCTCGGACAGGTTATGTGACAGCTGGTAAACGGCATGGCCCGAGTGCTCCGAGCACACGGAGGACCTACCCGAGCAGGGGCACACTGATGATGCTGAAGTGCATGTCCACTGTGTGCGCCTGGGTCTGGCTCGGCCGCCTGGGCTACTGAAGCCACTCAGCTCTCCTGTCCGCCAAGGGGGCACCCAGCAAACACCCACGTGGGTTTTTTTAAGTGCAAGGTCCTGCTCCTGTGTTTACTCCCTGTGTGGGAGTCTGGTTCTGCAGCCCAGACATACCCTGGGGGGAGTGGAATGGGGGAGGCAGAAGCGTGGGGATAACGGCTGCACAGGCCCGAGGGGGCAGGAAGGTTCCCCGGGCTTCTCCGTGGTAGGCACACACTTTGGAAACACAGCCCTAGAAATTAAATCCACTTACTAAACACAGTTCTTTTTCTCATCTTGCTTACTTTGGTGTTAACATTAAAAAGAGCTCCTGCCCTGCTGTCAGTTTACCCTTCTTATTCACAAAATGCTTCTAGAGGCCTGCACCTCATCTGTTCCCTGTTAAATATGCTCTTCTAGTTCTATCTTCTGTGACCCCACGTCAGAGCTGCTCTGCCAGGAGGGTGCATCTCCTAGGATCATCATGTCTGGCGGCTGTGGAGCACCCCAATGCCGTAAACACTAACACATACGGCTGTCCCCCAGTGTGCACTTGGGAGGGCTCCATTTTCTCTCTTTAAGAACAGTCGTGCTAAAATTATCATGCAGATATTTTTTTTCTCATAGTATGTTTCCTTGGGCTCTGTAGCCTCAGAGTAACCTCTGATATCTGGGGAGAATAGCACTATAAGCCTGTAAAACCAGGCCATTTGTTGCCCATAAGGGGACTGGCAAATGGGGAAGCCGAGCAGATTCTGAGGCCTCCTCATTATATTCGTGCTCTGTTCATTTGTTCAAAAGTTTGCAGAGTGCCTGTCCTTGCTGAGCAAGAAGATGAAGACAGAGAGGTGGAGGTGTCAGGCACGGCTCTTGCTCAAATGAAACGAGCACACACTGTGGCAAGGAAGGCAGGCTGGTCAGAGAGGTCTGTACCAAAGGGCGACGAGGACAGAGGCAGAGCTGGGCCCTGCCTACGCGGCAGGGGAGGGCCTCACAAAAGGGCTGGGACAGGCTAGGTTTTGCCCTGTTCAGGACAGGGTATGGGAGCTGAGGCAGGGCACCTGGCGGAGCAAAGGGGGCTATGGCCTGGGAGCAGATACCTGCCTGTGCTGTCGTCCTAAGAGGCTTAGTCCAGCCTCTTATTTTTGTTGTCGTTTTTGTCTTTAACCAAGACCACGGTGTCCAAGGTTCCTGAAAATTTTGTGACCACAGAATGAAGTGGACCAAGCAGCCATCCCAGAACTTAGTTCCATGCCCCCAGCATCACTGTACTTGGGTTATACTGTCCTAAATAATTCTCCATACCGTCCTGCCTGGCTCACTCACCTTCCACGGGTCCCCAGGGTTAGCAGGCTGAAGACTGAACTTCTGGGCCAGATATCTTCTCTAGTGTCCTTGCCCCCACTTGCTAACCATGGAAGGCCAGCAGCTCCCCACAAAGACCCCACGGGTATGGACGCAGGATGCTGCGGGCCCTGTCCACCAGCCGGAATGCCCTTCTCTCCCCAACATGCACACCTTCAGTCTCCAAGGCTCACAGGTGTGGCCGCCTCTAGGGACCTTCCCTGACCCTGGGACTCCAGCCAGAATCGCAGGCCCCCCTCCTGCATCACAGCAGTTTCACATCCTGTGTTATAAAGAGGGGACGGCAGAGACAGTCACAGTCAGGGTGAAGGGGGAGCAGACACAGTTCATGAAGGAGTGAAGCACTATGTAAACAGAAATGACCACTTTCCCAGCAGTACATAAATATCTGACATGCAACCAAGGTATACAAACCACAAAAATAGTTCCTTCTTTTATTCTAAGAATCTGACAAACTGGTCTGCTTATATAACCAACCCAGTAAGAATAGTGGAGCCCATGTTTTGCAACCGACAAACCTGCAGAAAATACTCTCTCTCCATTAACCTCCCATCCCACATTTATTCCGCGCTGTGCACCCAGCATGGCCGAGGGCTACTTACCAGAGGCTTTGTCCCCACAGACCACACAGTACTCCACCACCTGGGGCCGCTGGACGTCGGCCTTCCCCAGCAAACGCTCCACAGAAGCAGAGTCCGTGACGATCTAGTAAGAGTCAGGAAACAAGCAGGGTGCTGATTAAAATAAAAACCATATCACTAAACAAAGTAATGTTTAACTATGAATTCTTAATCTTGGGTTTCTAAGCAGAAGAACCCTGGGCAGAACTGGGAAAATTCCACCCACTAACTCAGTCTGACACCCAGAACGCCCTGCTGCTCATGTGGGTTGTGCTCAGCAGTGGGGCGGGCTGGGCTGTCCATGGCCAGGCGCTGGTTTCCCCCTGTCGATTCTCCGGTCTGGCCACCACGGCCACCCAGGATGGGGGCCAAATTGGGAAGCACATACAGACGGTCTAACACGAAGATAGCAAAGGTCTTTCTAGCTGCCTCTCTTCCCACAAAATAGCTTAGAAGTGTACAGAGGGGTGTACAAGGCAGAGAAACAATTGTGTTTTTTAAATTAAATAACTAGGTCTCTCGCTGAGGCAGCTGGGAGAGGAAGGCCTAGACTCCTGCTTTCTCCTTCATCTGTAGGAGGCTTTCTAGGTGACAGACAGCGCTCCTTCTAGGAAGAACAACTTCCCCGGTACCAACAACAGACAGCAGAAAAGAGCTGTTCTTAACATAATGTACCAAAAACAAGCCCAAAACGGTTATGTGGGGGAGGATATACAAATATACAAACGAAGTGTGAGGCACCATTCTAATTGCACTATGAGGTGTCTCAAAAGTACAGTTCTGAAAACTGAACAGTGGTGTTCTGAGCTCTTATAAGAAAAAAATACTTTTCTTCCTTAATTTTTCCTCACAGCAGAAAGTCCTCCCAAAACACATGGATGCTTAGCAGCATTACTCACAAAAGCCAAAAGGTAGAAGTATTGTAAGTGTCCAAGGATAGGTGAAAGGTAAACATGGTGTGGTCTATACACAATGGATATGCCCCAGCCTTAGAAAGGAAGGCCATTCTGACATAGCTATGAGGATGGGCCGAGGCCACTGGGCGCAGAGAGACGGCCTGGTCACCAAAGGACAGACACCGTGGGGCCAGCGCTGCTGTGAGGCGCCTGGCGTCGTCACAGTCGCAGCGCCAGGAAGTGGGATGGGGGTGGGCAGGGGCTAGGGGTTAGTGTTTAAAGGGGGCGGTTTCCGTTGGGAAGATGGAAAGTTCTGGACATGGATGGTGGAGATAGCTGCGCACACTGTGAAGGGACAATACCAAGGAACTGTATACTACAAATGATTAAGAAGGCGAATTTTGTATTTCACCATAAATCTTTGAAAAGTAAAAAAAAAATTAAAACCAAACAAAAACTTGAATGGTACCTAGACCCTGACTGAACATGTTCCATGTCCGGCCACCATGGGACACTGGCCTTGAGTCTCTGTTCCTCTAAGTGATGGGCTTCCCAGGAGCCCTGCTTTCCCTTCAAGCCCTCGCCCCTTTCCCTCCGGACCTGCCCCAGCCCCACCCAACCTGTCAGAGTAGACAGAACCAGGGCAGATGGGGGTAAGAATGCAGGGGCCCAAAGGCAGCCGTCCAAGGAGCAAGGGCAGAATGAAGAGCCAGGACCAGGTGTGGCGACCTGGATGAGGCTGAGGTAGAGGTGGGAACAAGTCAGTCCTCATCTGGTCACAGCCCTGGGTGGTGCCCCTGAAATATCATGGGCCAAGGGCTGCCACCATGTGGCCTTAGTTAAGAACATTCTCCAGGGACCGCATTGCCTGCTAGCTCACCCCAGCCTACTGTGGGCCACTGATGTCTCCTGCTCAAGTTCCATCCCACCCAAACACTGCAGCTGGCTGCCTTCTGGGCCTTGCCACTCACTCTGCTGCTTTAGCAGCAATCTGCCATGTTTGCAGGACTCCAAAGGACCATCTAGGGATGGACTGGGCCTCCAAAGCAGAGGTAAGAGTCAGAAACAGGTCTGGGAGCAGAAGTGCAGAAACAAAAATCTGTCCACAGGCCTTACCTGGATCCTGCCAGGAACAAGGTTGTCTGAGGTGGTAAATATAAGCTGCTTGGCACTGGATGTCTCCGGGGAGGCCAGGATCACCTTCCCAGTTCCAGCTCCATCTGGGCTGGTCAGGATGAACTGCTGCTTGGGGGACCCGGAGGCGTCCACTGCGGTCACTATCTGGATCTTCTGTCCTGTCTGCTGGTCTGTCACAATCTACAAGACACAACATGGAGGCTGCTCTCAAGGAGCATCGTGCGACCCGTGCACTTGCAGGTGGCATTCAAGGCGGTGAATGCTGGTGACATCCTGGGGTCAGTTTTGGTCCAAGATGGTTTCACCAATGCGTGGTGAAATGAGAGAAATAAAAACGACACTGAGCTTTTCAGAATCCAACTTTCAGACAGCTCATTTTATTCTAGGATGCTACCATTCCTACTATTTTTAATTAAAATGGCCTTTGGGATGTGGGGTGGGGGAGAATTGGAGGAAGGTGATCAAAAGGTAGAAACTTCCAGTTTTAAGATAAATGAGTATGACGGAGGTAATGTCCCACATGCTGACTGCAGCTACCACTGCTGTGTGGTGTATTTCATAGTTGCTAAGAGAGTAGATCCTAAGTTCTTGTCACAGGGAAAAAAACATTTTTTTTTCTTTTTTCTGTATCCATATAAGGTAATGGATGTTAACCAAACTTACTGTGGTAATCATGTCACAAAATATATAAGTCAAGTCATTATGTTGTACACCTGAAACCTATCAAGTGCCATATATCAATTATATTTCAATAAAACTAGAAAAAGAATAGCCCGTTCTTTTATTAAATGAAGACAATAATAAACACTATTTAACTTAAAAAATAATACTATCCTTGTCCTGGGCATAATAAAAAAAATGTGGGCAACCCTAACTTTTTTGAAATGCTTCTAACCAACAAAGCCCCAAATCCTGGGCCGACTGTGTTAAGGCAGAGTGGTTTCCGAAGGGAAGGGCCTGGACATAATCTTGCATTGGGGTGAGAGTGTGCAGGAGTCCCTTGCTGACACACACCCAACTTCTCTCACATCCTGACTCAGAAGTCTTTAAGGACAGAGATGACACCTGATTCAGGGCTGTGTCCCTGGCCTGGCACCTGGAGAGACTTTAGTGAAAGTTGGTGGCAATGCTGAAGGCGGCGGGTGCTGACTCTGGACAAGTCCTGACCCTGCTTCCTCGGGGCTCCCTCCTCAGGAGCCCAGCTGTTGGGGAGCCTGCCCCTTCCCGGCATCCCTGCCCTGCCTCCCGCCAGCACCCAGCATGCCCGAGACACTGGGGACCCTCACTGCAGACACTGCCGGCTGGTGGGGCTGGGTATGTGTGTGGACACTCCAGCTGGAACTCAGCTCCCGACAGCGTATTCTGGGCAGGGCTGGCATCTGCACCACATCTGATGTTACTGTGTCCCATGGCATTCCAAGGCTCATGGAGCAAACCCCCAGAATCTAATATGAGAGCTTTACCAACTTCCCGTATGGAAAATCAGACAATGCTGGTTGGTTCAATAGCAAATGACAGAGGCAAGAAAAATTCAACCACTTAATATGTGTTTCCCAGGTACCCACGGTATGTCAGGCTCCGCCCCTGGTTCTAGGCATAAGGGCATGAGCACAACAAAGGCGTGATGCCCTGGGACTAGCTTTCCAGGGAGGAACGGACCATGAACACTGGCATTATGGAGCGTCAGTCAGTGGTTTGTGCCACGGAGAAAATAAAAAGCAGAGGAAGTAGCCAGAGCATGACACTGGGAGGGAGGCAAGTGGGCACCTTGTGGAAGAAAGGCCTCTCCGAGGGGTGACACTGAGCAAAGACCGCATGAAGCAAGAGAGGAAGCCATGCAGAGCTGTGGCAGAGAGTGACACAGGCTAAGGGCACAAGTGCCAGGCCAGGAAGGCCAGAGACTGGGAGAAAGGTGTGAGAACAAATCCTTAGCTGACGGCTGGGCAGGAATCCCAGCCTATCATCTTTTCCAACAGAAGGGTCAGAAGATAACTTTAAGGTTGAAGAAGAAAGGATTTAGAGAGAAGGAAAGGACGTATGCTTCACTGTTACAGCTTGTTGGTTGTACAACCCAGAGTCCCCTGAAAAAGACAGGAAACCTTGGAAAAAGAATTCTCCTTTAAAACCCTCTCCTACCCAATGTTCCACTGAAAGACTGCAGACTGACTGCCACATGCTTCTCTCAGATGCCAGGTAAGAAGGGACTCCTGCCTCAGTGAGGCCCTCAGAGCCTGGAGACCCAGGAGTCAGATGTTTGACTTCCTTCTCATGTCTATTAATTATTATTTCCTTCTTAAACTGTTTTCCCTGTTAAGAAATGAAAGTTATGTTATTGAGAAGGGTCTTCAATTACCAGCTACAACTGGGCAAGGGTAAGTCCTCCAGCCTGGCGCGTTCAGGTGAGTGCTGGGTCCGAGCACACATGGCAACTGGCGTGTCCCCTCCTTGTGCTAGTCCCCAGACCTGGTTGAGACATGGCAGATACGGGGCAGGGGGTGGGAGGTAGGAGTGACTGAGTTTAGACAGGGACAGCTACTCTTGGAGGCTGCGTATAACATATCCTACACAACCCACACTATTCTTTTATTCCCTGAGAGATTCAGGCTTATATAAGGTTCGATGAATTAACTGCAAACTCTTTTTTTGTTTATCCTTCCTTCCCAAAACATTTACATTTCTCATTTAGAGAGATCACATCCATGAAAAAACTAAAACTATAAGCAGGAAAAAAAATCCCCCAAATACCCTATTGGAACCCTAGGGTGACCATTAGGCAAACAAAGGCCTTGCTAACAAACATGAGCAGGTAGTCTTCTGGTTTAAGGAGACCGAGGCAACATCAATTTGAGGATGTATCCAGACTCGTTATCATGTAAGTCTCCTATGGAGGAGAGGTGTGGTGGGCAGAACTATGTCCCACCAAAAAGACGGTTAAGTCCTAACCCCCAGGACCTGTCAATGTGACCCTACTGGAAACAGGGCCTTAGCAGATGAAATCAAGCCATGCTTGAGGCCAGACTGGATGGGGGCTGGCCCCAAACCAATGACAGGTATCCTTACAAGAAGGCCATGTGGCAGCTGAGGCAGAGGCCAGAGTGACAGAGCGGCAAGGACGCCAGGGAGGCCGGCAACCAGCAGCAAGGCCGGGGCAAGGATGGGTGGGTGCCTAGAACCCTGAGAAAGCTCAGCCCTGCCAACATCGTGACTTCAGGCCTCTGGCCTCCGTAACTGGGAGAAAATTAATTTCTGTTGTTTGAAGGCAGAGGTCTGCGGTGATTTGTTATGACAGCCCTAGGACACTAATAAAAGAGGCAAAGCTTACTTTTTACTTGGAACAAAAATGTTCATGTTCCCGATTTGCAAACAGTAACTGTTTATCTCGGGGAGGAGACTAATACAAGACGGGATGTCTTGTTTCCTGTGTGATGCTTAAAGCCCTGCAGAGCATGGCTACAGAGTCAGTGCTCTGTAGCACTTGCTTTGAAGAGGTGCATTTGTTCCAATGTGATGGATGTATCAGGGACTAATTTGAGTGTAAGGTGCATCTTGGGCTTGTTTTTGTGCAATTTCTGTACCCCATATAAGTGCAGAAAATGACACCCTGGTGAAGGGCACTGTGGGAATGGCTAGCTCAACATATGGTGCAGCTGCTTCTGATTTCAGGTTGCCCTTTGCACAGTGCTCACAACTCAGGGCTCCAATCCCCCTCCCTGCACGGCAAGGGCAGGTCTCTTTCAAGGTAAGGTGCCATATTTAGTGTAGGCATTATGGATTTCTTAACCGTATCACATATGTAAAGATGTAGTTTTTATTATATTCATACTTTTAAAAATATTCATACCATATATTCACTGACATGTTTGTGAGTGTGGTGTGTGCCACTACCTCCATTTTCCCCATAACCCCCATGGTTTCCACTGCACAATTCTGCACAGTGCAGGCAGTTTCAGGAATGCACATGCCACATCATAGCAGAGCTGACTACTCCTTCAAGACCAAGGCCCTCTCTAGTTCTACCCCAAAAGGTGTCAGATTGATGTGATCTGACATACTGTCATTCTCCTCCATACCTACTCTCTGCTGCAACCAGGCTGGGCTCATCCTTTCTGTTTTGTCTGATTGCCGTGGCTAGGACCTCCAGTACTATGTAAAATAACAGTGGGGAGAGTGAGCATCCCTGTCTTGTTCCTGATCTCAGAGGAAAAGCTTTCAGCTTCTCGCTGTTCAGTATGATGTTGTCTGTGGGTTTATCATATATGGCCTTTATTATGTTGAGGTACTTGCCCTCTATTCCCATTTTGCTGAGAGTTTTTAACATGAATGGATGTTGAACTTTGTCAAATGCTTTTTCAGCATCTATGGAGATGATCATGTGGTTTTTGTCTTTCTTTTTGTTGATGTGGTGGATGATGTTGATGGACTTTCGAATGTTGTACCATCCTTGCATCCCTGGGATGAATCCCACTTGGTCATGGTGTATGATCCTTTTGATATATTTTTGAATTCGGTTTGCTAATATTTTGTTGAATATTTTTGCATCTACGTTCATCAGGGATATTGGTCTGTAGTTTTCTTTTTGGTCAGGTCTTTGCCTGGTTTTGTTATTAGGGTGATGTTGGCTTCATAGAATGAGTTTGGGAGTATTCCCTCCTCTTCTACTTTCTTGTAAAACTTTAAGGAGAATGGGTGTTATATCTTCTCTGCATGTCTGATAAAATTCCGAGGTAAATCCATCTGGCCTGGGGGATTTTTTCTTGGGTAGTTTTTTGATTACTGCTTCAATTTCGTTGCTGGTAATTTGTTTGTTTAGATTTTGTATTTCTTCCTTGGTCAGTCTTGGAAGGTTGTATTTTTCTAGGAAGTTGTCCATTTCTTCTAGGTTTTCCAGCTTCTTAGCATATAGGTTTTCACAGTAGTCTCTAATAATTCTTTGTATTTCTGTTGGGTCCGTTGTGATGTTTCCTTTCTCGTTTCTGATTCTGTTGATGCGTGTTGGTTCTCTTTTTCTCTTAATAAGTCTGGCTAGAGGCTTATCTATTTGGTTTATTTTCTCAAAGAATCAGCTCTTGGTTTCATTGATTTTTTCTATTGTTTTATTCTTCTCAATTTTGTTTATTTCTTCTCTGATCTTTATTATGTCCCTCCTTCTGCTGACCTTAGGCCTCATTTGTTCCTCTTTTTCCAATTTTGATAATTGTGACGTTAGACTATTCATTTGGGTTTGTTCTTCCTTCTTTAAATATGTCTGGATTGCTATATACTTTCCTCTTAAGACTGCTTTTGCTGCGTCCCACAGAAGTTGGGGCTTAGTGTTGTTGTTGTCATTTATTTCCATATATTGCTGGATCTCTATTTTAATTTGGTCACTGATCCCTTGACTATTTAGAAGCGTGCTGTTAAGCCTCCATGTGTTTGTGAGCCTTTTTGCTTTCTTTGTACAATTTATTTCTAGTTTTATGCCTTTGTGGTCTGAAAAGTTGGTTGGTAGAATTTCAATCTTTTTGAATTTACTGAGGCTCTTTCTGTGGCCTAGTATGTGGTCTATTCTGGAGAATGTTCCATGTGCACTTGAGAAGAATGTGTATCCTGTTGCTTTTGGGTGTAGAGTTCTATAGATGTCTATTAGGTCCATCTGCTCTAGTGTGTTGTTCAGTGCCTCTGTGTCCTTACTTATTTTCTGTCTGGTGGATCTGTCCTTTGGAGTGAATGGTGTATTGAAGTCTCCTAAAATGAATGCATTGCATTCTATTTCCTCCTTTAGGTCTGTTAGTATTTGTTTTACATATGCTGGTGCTCCTGTATTGGGTGCATATATATTTATAATGGTTATATCCTCTTGTTGGACTGAACCCTTTATCATTATGTAATATCCTTCTTTATCTCTTGTTACTTTCTTTGTTTTGAAATCTATTTTGTCTGATACTAGTACTGCAACACCTGCTTTTTTCTCCCTATTGTTTGCATGAAATATCTTTTACCATCCCTTGACTTTTGGTCTGTGCATGTCTTTGGGTTTGAGGTGAGTCTCTTGTAAGCAGCATATAGATGGGTCTTGTTTTTTAATCCATTCAGTGACTCTATGTCTTTTGATTGGTGCATTCAGTCCATTTACATTTAGGGTGATTATCGATAGGTATGTACTTATTGCCATTTCAGGCTTTAGATTCGTGGTTACCAAAGGTTCCAGGTTACTTTCCTTACTATCTAAGAGTCTAACTTAACTCACTTAGTATGCTGTTACAAACACAATCTAAAGGTTCTTTTCTATTTATTCTCCTTTTTCTTCCTCCTTCATTCTTTACATACTAGGTATCAAATTCTGTACTTTTTGTCTATCCCTTGATTGACTTTGGGGATAGTCAATTTAATTTTGCATTTGCCTCGCAATCAGCTGCTCCACCCTCCCAACCGTGGTTTTACTACCTCTGGTGACAGCTATCCAACCCTAGGAACACTTCCATCTGTAGCAGTCCCTCCAAAATAGACTGCAGAGATAGTTTGTGGGAGGTAAACTCTCTCAGCTTTTGCTTATCTGGAAATTGTTTAATCTCTCCTTCAAATTTAAATGATAATCTTGCTGGATAAAGTAATCTTGGTTCCACGCCCTTCTGCTTTATGGCATTAAATACATCATGCCACTCCCTTCTGGCCTGTAAGGTTTCTGCTGAGAAGTCTGATGTTAGCCTGATGGGCTTTCCTTTGTATGTGATCTTATTTCTGCCTCTGGCTGCTTTTAACAGTCTGTCCTTATCCTTGATCTTTCCCATTTTAATTACTATGTGTCTTCGTGTTGTCTTCCTTGGGTCCCTTGTGTTGGGAGATCTGTGGATCTCCATGGCCTGAGACACTATGTCCTTCCCCACATTGGGGAAGTTTTCAGCAACTACCTCCTCAAAGACACTTTCTATCCCTTTCTCTCTCTCTTCTTCTTCTGGTATCCCTATAATGCGAATGTTGTTCCGCTTGGATTGGTCACACAGTTCTCCCAATATTCTTTCATTTTTAGAGATCCTTTTTTTTCTCTCTGTGCCTCAGCTTCTTTGTATTCCTCTTCTCTAGTTTCTATTTCATTTATTGTCTCCTCCACCGCATCCAACCTGCTTTTAATACCCTCCATCGTGCTCTTCAATGATTGGATCTCCGACCTGAATTCATTCCTGAGTTCTTGGATGTCTTTCCGTACCTCCATTAGAATGTTGATTATTTTTATTTTGAAAATCCCTTTCAGGAAGAGTCACGAGGTCCATATCATTTAAATCTTTCTAGGGAGTTGTATTAGTAATTTTACTCTGGACAAGGTTCCTTTGGCGTTTCATGTTTGTATATGGCGCCCTCTAGTGGCCAGAAGCTGTAGTCTCTGGAGCTGCTCAGCCCCTGAAGCAATGTTGGGGGTCGCAGGGGAGCGGTACTGGAGGCTGGGGGGAGGAAAGAGCTGTTCCCCGCCTCCCGGCTGCTGTGCCTGTCTCCACTGCCTGAGCCAGTGGGCCGGTCACACAGGTATAAGTTTTTGTCCCAGAGCAGTCAGATATGGATCCCTGCTTTCCACAAGCAGCCGGAATCCCGGTCTCCCCAGGAACTCTGCCTGTACTAACCTTCCAACCCGGTAGTCATGTGAGTCTCCTGAAAGCACCATGAAATGTAGGTTTGTGCTCCCAGCGCAGATCTCCGGAGCTAGGTATTCAGCAGTCCCAAGCCTTCCACTCCCTCCCTGCTTCGTTTCTCTTCCTCCCGCCTTTGAGCTGGGGTGGGGGAGGGGCTTGGGTCCCGTGGAGCCACAGCTCTGGTACGTTACCCCGTTCGCTGAGGTCTGCTCTTTTCTCCAGGTGTGTGCAGTCTGACTCCATCCTCTTTCCTGTTGCTCTCTCAGGATTAGTTGCGCCAATTAAATTTTCTAATTGTATCCAGTTTTAGGAGGAAGCCTCTGTCTCTCCTCTCACGCTGCCATCTTTAATCCCCTATATTGACGCAGCTTTTAAAACAAGATTCAAGGCTCAGGAGAAGTGAGTCAGATAAAGGTTTAGGGAAAAGTGTGTTCCAAGTAATGGGAAATATTCTGGCACATGGAAAGCCCTGCTATCAGGCCCATGTGCAATCAAGAGAAGCCCAGGAGCCTACAGCCCTGATGGGAATTAGGATTTCATTTTAATACAAGGGGAGCCACTCAAGGGGTTTTTTCCTCCATCCCCAAACCAGGTCTTCAGGTTTCTTATACTATTTTATATCTACCTAACTTATACTATCTACATACATACATTATATATGTAGATATGTATTACATAAAATGTTAGGTCATTACAGGTCAGGATATATTAGAGCTAACAAAGGATACTAGCAAAGATCATTAAAGTAAAAGTAAAAAGGTTAAGAAAAATCTGTTAGAATTTTTTTCCCTTATGTAAAATGGTGAATGGATCTTTTGCTTAAAAAAACAACTTAACTCATGAATAGTGAGTATTGCTCATTGGCAAATATCAAACAATTACCTTCTCTTTTAGCTCCATTAACTCAATCCCTGGAAAGTTTAGATGGATAAAATATTTGACAAAGGTTTCCTCCCTGAATAACATAAACCAGTGTTTTCTAAATACTTTCAGTGTCTTAAGTGAGGGAATGATGGGAGTGCTTTACATTTTCAACTCATCTTCCTGGATGCTGGATCAAAAAAATACAGAACAAAGAAAGTAGAAGCTGATGAACTGTTAGGATGCTGCTGGAATATTCCAGGTAAGCACTGAAGGTGGTAGCTCTGGGTCCAGGGAGAAGAGGATCACAGGTACAGCTGGATGGAGAAGTGACAGCACGTGCAGCTGGGTAGAGATGCAAGGCCCGGAGAATAAAGGGTTAGGAATGACTCTCAGGTTTCTAGCCTGAACAGTGGGGTGGTGGAAGGGCAAGGGTTGGTTAGAACTTAGAATTGTTGCTGGCTTGCCAATATGAGATGCCCAAGTAGATAAGTAAACTAACAGACAGATGAGTCTGGGGTTCAGAGAATACTTCTGGTTTCAACGTTACCATGTAAAGAGCTTGGAAGTCATCATTCCAACCTTACTCTCAGAAAATGCTAGGCAAATTGGAAGTCAATGACTTTCCTTGAGCTCATCAGAGAACTTGCAGGGCCAACTCCATCCTGAAGTCTAGCGACAGGTGAAGTTGCCCAGTCTGAGATCTGCTCACCTGGAGCAGAAGCCAAGCTGGCAGGACACTCAAATGGTACCTGGATGAAGTGCTGGAGACTTAGTATGGACCAGCACCGGACTGGGACACTTCTGGGGGGTCACAGTCGTAGGAGGGCCCTTCACACTTCTGTGAGTTTTAGCTCTAGGGATCTCACTTGGTTTTCAAGGTAAAGAGATGAGAAAGATCCCCTCATGGCTCTGGCAGGGGAAGGGGAAGAGTAACTGTTGTAAAATAAACTCAAGAGTGTTCTTTAGAACAAAGGCCTATTTCCCAGGAGAAAAAATTTTACCAGAGTCTTATCCCACCTGGGGAAAGGACATTTCTCAACTCTAGCCTTCCTATATCATCTATGCAGGGATGTGGGAAATTAAGAAACACTCAAGAAAGTCACAGCCCAAGGACACAAGCCTGACATACTGAGATTTTATGATAAGATTGGTATGCTTCCCCTCCCCACATGGTACCACCACACCAACAAAGCTGCAGTGTAACCATGAACCACAGCTGAGAGAGCTTCAAGACACAGGCTCTCCGAGTAGGAATGTCTAGGGAAGTTCAGAAGGATAGGCAAAATTAGAGGAATCTGAAGCCTTTGACAGCTACAGCAAACATCAAACATAGCTCAACTCCTAGGCACAGTAACATAAATCCTCATACTAGAGGCTTAGTTCCTTTTACCTATTATAGCCGATAGTGTATGGTCTTCAACAAAAAATGTATAAGGCATGCCAAAGGCAAGGAGAACACAATCTGAACAGACAAGGCAATGCTATGACACAAATGTTGGGATTATCAGAAAAGGAATTTGAAATAATCATGGTTAATATGTTAAGGTCTCTAAAGGAAAAACAAGACAACATGCATGAACAGATGAGAAATATAAGCAGAGATGGAAATTCTCAGAAAGTAATAAATGTTAGAAATCAAGACCACTCTAACAGAAATGAAGAATGCCTTGATGGGCTCATCAGTACACACCCAAGGAAAGAATCACTGAGCTTGAAGATAAGGCAAAAGGAACCTCCTTAACAAAAAATGCAAAGGGAAAAATGGAGTGGTGGTGGTGGGAACCCAAAACAAAAACAAATGGCCCCAAAACCATGGGACAATTTCAAGATCCAACAAAACGGGAATGCCTGAAGGAGAATGAAGAAGAAGTATCTTAAGTGGTAATAGCCAAGAACTTTCCTAAATTAATGAACACCAAAGCACAGATCCATGAAACTCAGAAAACATCAATAAATACTGAAAAGCTAACATCTAGGCACATCCTATCTGTAAGGCCAAATACAAATTAAAATTTTTATTTTAATTCCCTGTTGAAAAATATGGGAAAAGACTACTCCCCATCTCCCTTTCCTTTTAGGATTTCTCTGTCCTTTTTCATATGTATATAAATCTTTATAATGGTTAGATAAGCCTTCTGCCAGTCTCCACTCAGGAATGCTTTCTCTAAGACCTGGGAGCCATCCTTTTGAACGCATCCAGAGAGAGAGCTCCCTTACCTCCCAGTCCTGTGGGAGAGTTAAAACTTAACTTGGTGGGCACCTTGCCCTCATCTGCAGTAATTCCTGTCATAAACATGTTAAGAAGTTTGTCCTCTTCTTCTTCTTTCCCAATAAAGTCAACCAGCTAACACAGGTAGTCTCCCCAATTTCCAAGATAAAGTTAGTGTAAGGTTGGAGGCACCGGAGGGAGGGGTGAGCACATCGAACACTGATGACGTGTCAAAGTCCCCAGCTGCTGCCCCCTCCTGACCTGAAAAATGTGCCTTAGGCTAGCCAATCCTCATGCCACTGTAAATCTAAGCTCTGTCTCCCCCTACCTTCTTTTTTTAAAATTTATTATTATTTTTTTATTTTGGTATCATTAATCTACAATTACATGAAGGACATTATGTTTACTAGGCTCCCCCCTTCACCAAGTCCCCCCCACATACCCCTTCACAGTCACTGTCCATCAGCATCGCCCTACCTTCTTTAAAAACTTGCTGCCTGCCCTGCTGAGCATGACTTCCCCGGCCTGTGATAGCCAGACCGGAGAACCTCGCCTGGGAATTGCGCTCAAATAAACTGCCTGGCCCTTTGTTGCCTCTCATCACCTGCTTATTTTGGCTAGAATTTGTCTTACAGTTAGGATCTTAAAAACATGTATGCAATGGGATATACCTGCTTCACACTATAAAAAAAAGAAGGGTGACCATTAATATATGATCAAAGAGCCATGGTTTTGCAATGGGGAAAAGATAGCATCTTCAACAACTGGTGTTGGCAAAACTGGACAGCTACATGCAAGGGAATGAAACTGGACTACTGTCTAACTCCATACACAAAAGTAAACTCAAAATGGATCAAAGACCTGAATGTAAGTCATGAAACCATAAAACTCTTAAGAGAAAACAAAGGCAAAAATCCCTTGGGGAATAGAAGCATGAGCAACTTTTTCCTGAACACATCTCCTCAGACAAGGGAAACAAAAAATGAACAAGCAGGACTACGTCTAAATGAAAAGCTTCTGTACAGCAAAGGACACCATCAGTAGAACAAAAAGGCATCCTACAGTAGGGGAGAATATATTCATAAATGACTCATCTGATAAGAGATTAACATCCAAAATATATAAAGAACTCATACATTTCAACATCCAAAAAGCAAATAACCCAATTAAAAAAAAGGGTGGAGGATCTGAACAGACATTCTCCAAAGAAGAAATACAAATGGCCAACAGGCACATGAAAAGTTGCTCCACATCACTAATCATCAGGGAAATACAAATTAAAACCACCATGAGATATCACCTCACACCAGTTAGGATGGCCACTATCCGAAAGTCAAGAAATAACAAATTCCAGCAAGGATGCAGAGAAATGGGAGCCCTCCTACACTGTTGGTGGGAATGTAAATTGGTACAACCATTATGGAAAGCAATATGGAAGTTCCTCAAAAAACTAAAAATAGAAATACCATTTGAACCAGTAATTCCACTTCTAGGAATTTACCCTAAAAAAAAAAAAGTTCCCAATTCGAAGAACTAAACCCTATGTTTATTGCTGCACTAGTTGTGACAGCCAAGATAATGGAAGCAACCTAAGTGTCCATCAACAGATGAATGGATAAAGAAGATGTGGTATTTATACACAATGGAATACTATTCAGTCATAAAAAGAAAAGAAATCCTCCTATTTGCAACAACATGGATGGATCTAGATTATGATCTGTGAAATAAACCAGGCAGAGAAAGACAAATACCAAATAATCTCATTTATTTGTGGAGTATAAAAAAGAAGCAAAACAGAGGGAACAAAATAGCAGTATTCTCATAGACAGTGAGGGGGACTAGTAGTTACCAAGGGGGAGGGTCTGGGGTGGGTGGGTGGCCATGGGGGAAGGGAATAAAGGGGCACAATAATTTGCAATCACAATATAAGCTGGTCACGGGGACAGTAGTACAGCACGGAGAATACAGTTAATGATCCCACAACATCTTACTACACTGATAGATAGTGACTACGCTAGAAGGGTTGAGGATTTATTAATATGGGTAACTGCTGAATCACTGTGTTGCATAATTGAAACCAACAAAGGTTGTGTATCAATGATACTTTAATTAAAAAAAAAAGAGGGTGAACTTTTCTGTCTTTGCAATTTCTTAGAGGATTGCCTGTAATGCACATCACACTGTGGCTTGATGCTTATTCAATAAATAAAACAAAAACAAAAACAAAATACCAAAACCTGTTTTCTGTCTTTCTCCCTTTTTGTCCCTTTGTGGAGAGGCTTTCTGGGTTGACAGAAGATTTTTGTTCTTTTAATTTTATTTCCCCAACATATACAAAGAGCAGAAAACCAAAGACAAAAAGAAAATATTGAATGAAGCTAGAGTGGGGGAAAAGAATTCCACCTTACCTATAGAGAAACGATTAAGGTTTACAGTAGATTTCTCATCAGAAATCATGCAAGCTGTAAGAGAGCTGAACAAAATATTTCAAATGTTTAAAGAAGTAAACCATCAAACTAGAATTAATATTTGACAAAAAGTATCCCTCAAAAGTCAAGTAAGGTTCACTAGTGGGTGAATGGACCAACTGTGGTATATACATACAATGGAATATTATATAGCCATAAAAGAAAAGTACTGATACTTGCTACAAATATGGCTAAATCTTGAAAACATGATAAGTGAAAGAGGTCGACACAAAAGGTCATATATTTTATGATTCCATTTATACAGAATATCCAGAATTATAAATCTACTAGAGACTGAATGCAGAGTGGTGTTTACCAGGGGCCAGATGCAAGTAGGAACAGAGAGAAACTGCTTAATGGGTAAGTGGCTTTATTCTAGACTGATGGAAATGTTCTGGAACTAGATAGAGGTGGAGGTTGTATAACACTGTAAATGTACTAAGTGTCACTGAACTGCTCATTGAAAAATGGTAAATTTTATGTCATATAAACTTCATTTAAAATAATTTTAACTAACAAAAATGTTAAGGAGAAATAAAGACTCTTTCAGACAAACAAAAACAAAGGAAATTCATCACCAGCAGACTGCCCTGTTAAGAAATGTTAAAAGGTTTTCTTTAAGCATAAAGTAAATACTGTACAGACAGGTTTGAAACTTGGATGTACATAAAGAATGGAACACCACAGAAGGGATAAATGAAGGTAAAATGAAATCTTTTTTTTCTTATTCTTAATTGACCTAAAAATAATTATTTAAATTAAGTTACCAACAGTAACAATGTACTGGGTGATTACAGGATGTAGATCAGTGAAATGAATGACAGCAATGTCACAAGGGGTGGGAGAATTGGGAATACTGTATTTTATACATTACATCTGAAATATAACAGAATATTGTCATTTGAAGGTGGACTTAGATTAACTTAAGATGTATACTGTAAACTCTAGGGCAACAACTCAAAACGTGTAAAGAAGTTTATTTGATATGCTAAGAGATGAGATAAAAAGGATCACATGAGTTACTCAATCAAAACCAGAAAAGGCAGAAAAAGAAGTCTCTGGTAACAACTAGAAAACAGTTGCACACATGGTTAATGTTAATCTAAATGTACCCATAATCTCTTTTAATGTGAAAAGTCTACATATACCAAGTAAAAGAGAGAGTCATTTGGATAAAAAAAGAAGACCCAACTATAAACTGTCTATAGGAAACCCTAGACATAGAAAGATTAAAAGTGAAGGGATGGAGAAAATACCATGCAATCACCCACTAGTGAACTCTACTTCACTTTTGAGAGATACTTTTTGTTAAATATAAATTCTAGTTTGATGGAGTAACTGTATTAATTTAATTAAAAGACAAAGTAGACTTCAAGGAAAATATCAGGCACAAAGAGGGGCATAGCATGATGATAAGAGGGTCAATTCCCCCCAAAGACATAACAATCCTAAACATCTATGCACCTAACAACAGAGCATCAAAATACTTGATGCAAAACTGACAGAATTGCCAAGGAGAAAGAGAGATAAACTATTATAGTTGGGGAGATTGCTTCCCTGTCAGCAATGGTGAGATCAAGCAGGCAGATAATCAATAAGGATACAGTTGACCTGACAGCACTACCAACCAAACTTGATACAACCAACATTTATAAAATAATCCACCTAACAACAGCAGAATTTGCATTCCTCTCAAGCTTACACATAATGTTCACTAAGACAGGTCATATTCTGGGCCACACTATATACCTTGGGGGAAAAAAAAGGAATCATGAAGTATGTTCTTAGACCACAGTGGAATTAAACTAGAAATCAATAATAAAGATAGCTAGAAAACTCTCCAATTATTTAGAAATTAAGCCACACATTTTTGAATAACACATGGGTCAAAGAAGAAATCTCAGGTGGTCTGGGCCACAGATAACTATTTGGGAGTCATTTGTATAGAGAGACAATTAAAACCATGGGCTCAGCTTGAGAAAATACAGAGCAGAAAGAGGGTCCAGAATGGAACCCTGAAAACTCCACTGTTCAGCAGACTGGCAGAGAAGGTATAGCTAAGAACTACAGATAATACCATAAAAGTTAGCCTAGAACTATATCCTGTTTTATAAACTAATTCCTATAAATTTTCTGAAATGAATCCTCCTATAAATATATATAGTTAGCTAATTATCTGGAGTATTTCAGAGCAGTGGTTCTGGAGACATCTAGAATTTTAGTATATGTATTTTTACTTGGATCATAAAGCACATTTAATGTAATAAGATCATCATATTAAATTAGACCTAATTTTAAAAAAGCTCATTGGTTGAAAAGTAAATGAGGTAGGAGTACAGGGAAGGGAAAGGAGTACTTTCATATTTATAATCTCATAAAATTTAAGTATTAGCTTAGATACTCAAAAACAAAACAATTTGTTTATTGTAATACATTACATATGAATAACAGAAATGCAAAATTCATACAGCAACAACATATTTTTTACCTAGCAGACTGAAAAAGATTAAAAAGTACACACAACACAATATATAGGTAAGTGTGTAGGGAAATAGGCATTCTCCTATCAGGCTGGTGGAAGAATAAGCTGGCACAATCTCTAAGAAGGCAGTCTGCAAACTACTGTCAAAATCACATATGAACACACAGCTAATATCATACTCAATGGTGAAAAACTGAAAGCTTTTCCTCCAAGATCCAAAAAGAGGATGCACACTCATTACTTTAATTCAACAGCATCGTACCAGAAGTCCTGGCCCTTGCATCAAGCAAGAAAAGAAATAAAAGGCACCCAAATTGGAAAGGAAGAAGTAAAACTGTCACTACTTGAGGGTGACATGATATTATACAAAACCCTGAAGACTCCACCAAGAAAACTGTCAGAACGAATGAATGACTTCACCAAAGTGGCAGGATACAAAGTCAATATATATAAAAATCTGTTGTGCTTCTATACACTAATGATAATCTATAAGAAACAGAAATTATGAAAACAATCTCATTTACAACTTCACCAAAAAGAATAAAATACATAAAATAAATTTAACTAAGGAGGTGAAAGACCTGTACTCTGAACACTGTTTTTAAGACACTGGTGAAAGAATTGAAAGAAAACACAAATACATGAAAAAATGTGCTCATGGACTATAAGAATTAATGGTTGAAATGTCTATACTGCCCAAAGCAATCTACAGATTCAATGTAACCCCCACCAAAATTCCAATGGCATTTTTCACAGAAGTAGAGCAAACAATCCTAAAATGTTTATGGAACCACACAAGATCCTAAATAGCCAAAGCAATCTTGAGAAAGAACAAAGCTAAAGGCATCATGCTCCCTGACTCAAACTGTATGATGAAGCTACAGCAAGCAAAACAGTCTGGCACCAGCCTAAGACCAGACACAGATCAATGGAACAGAGGCTCAGAAATAAACCACACATATATGATCCATTAGTTTATGACAAAGGAGCCAGGAATATACAATGGGGAAAGGATAGTCTCTTCAATAAATGGCGTTGGGAAAACTCAACAGTTAACCTGCGAAAGAATGAAACTGAGCCCCTATCAAATACACAAAAATCAACTGAAAATCAATTGAAGATTTGAACATTAAGACCTGGAATCATAAAACTAGAAGAAAACACAGGCAGTAAGCTCCCTGACGCCAGTCTTGGTGATGATTATTTGGATTTGACACCAAAAGCAAAGGCAACAAAAGCAAAAAATAAACAAGTGGGACTATATCAGTCTAAAAATTAGCTTCTGCATAGCAAGGAATTCATCAACAAAATGAAAAGGCAACTTACTAAATGAGAAAATATTTGCAAA
This sequence comes from Manis pentadactyla, assembly GCF_030020395.1. Taxonomy (NCBI): domain Eukaryota; kingdom Metazoa; phylum Chordata; class Mammalia; order Pholidota; family Manidae; genus Manis; species Manis pentadactyla. The sequence goes on along the minus strand of NC_080019.1, from coordinate 202,862,426 downwards.
TTGTGTGTTTGATAAGGAGTTACTATCCAAATACATAAAGAACTCACACATCTCAGCAAAATGCAAAGTAAGACAAAAAATCACACAACAAACAACCTTATTAAAAAATAGGCAAAGGATCTAAATAGCTGTTTTTCCAAAGAATACAGTTGGCCAGAGGTACATGAAAACATGCTCAACATCCCTAATAATCAGAGAAATACAAATCAAAGACAATGAGTTATCACCTTACACCTGTTAGAACAGCTATTTTTAAAAAAAAAAGCATTGGTGACAATGTGGAGAACAAGGAACCCTTGCACACTCTGCTGGTGGGACTGCCAGCTGGCACAGACTCTGAACAGTTTGTTGGTTCCTCAAAAAATTAGAAATATATCTATCATATGATCCAGCAATTCCACTTCGGGTATTTATCAGAAGAAAGCAAAAAGAACTCAGAAAGATATGTGCACCCGTATGTTTACTACACCATTATTTACAATAGCCAGGACATGGAAACAATCTTAAGTGCTCATTGATGGAAAATGGATAAAGAAGATGATGGAGCAATGGGTAAGATAAAAAGTGGATAAGGATTCCAGACAATATGGAGTATTGCTCACTCATTAAAAATAATGAAATCTTGCCCTGTGACAACATGGATGAACTCTGAGGGCAGTCTGCTAAGTGAAATAAGTTAGAGAAAAGCAATGTGGAACCTCTTTTTCTTTTTTTTTTAGGAGAGCAAGGCAGAGGCTTTTACTTAGAGAGTAGAGAGAAAGTGAGAGGACAGAACTCCTGGCTCAAGCTAGGAGACAAGAGAGCCCCAGGGTGGTACTTTGTTTAGGGGATTTATAGGCGGTTGAGAGACAAAGGGCTAGGGATGTACACCTGCTAAGTGGTCCCAAAATGTTTACCTTTGAATAAACACTAAGTTCCTAATTAGTCTTCTTGGTTATTTACAAGAATTTTACTGCTCTGATTTCCTCCCAGGATAGCAGCTTCCTGGTCTGGGAGGCAACATGGAATCTTAAAAAAAAAAAAAAGGCTCAATACAGAGCACAGATTGGTGGCTGCCAGAAGTGGAGGGGTGGCTGGTGGGCAGGATGGGTGAAGTAAGTCAAAAGGTACAAAATTCCAGTTGTAAAATAAATAACTCATAGGGATATAATGTACAACATGGTGACTAGAGTTAGTAAATACGTGTTGCATATTTGAGACCAGGATACAGTGCATAGAGAGCTCCTTTCCCAGAATCAGGAGAGGTGGCCAGGATCCTAAGATCTGCTACATAAAACTATAAAGGACCCATTTTTAAGTCATAATCAGCAAATAAGAACAAAGTAAAAGAGAAAAAGTATCTAATTATATCAAGTTCCTAATTCTGAGAAACAGTAAAACTTCTTTAATGTTGTGCTCCTTACTGTTCAATTTCCAAACTCAGATAAGTGTTTCCTACTTGGTGTGAAGTTAAAATAATGACAAGTATATGACCTTCTGTATTTATGATAAAATATTATGCAATACAGACACAATAGGAATATAATTTTTAATTTTATTTAATTTTACTTATTATAACTCTTCGATACTTCGTTTATAATAGGTAGTCCATAAAATCACTTTTCAGATGGGGAAGCACTATAGAAAATACCTAGTTACTATTTCACACTGCTCCCTTCTACTGACCTTGAAACAAGCTGCACATGCAAGCAGTCCTTTTACTATTCATTTGACTACCTATCCACCTTGGTATTCTCTCCGACTCATGCTGTATAACTGCTGTTCCTCTCTGCTCATGTTTTTTGGATGGCCTTTTGACTTAGTTTGTTGAGGTAATGATGACTCTTTAATCTGTGTGTCATCAATATATCATCCCTTCCGCCCAGCTTGTTGACCACGATTTTGATACACACACCTTCTTTCTCTTTGTTCAATGGGCCAGAGGCAGGTTCAGACCACTGGGGAAGACTAAACTTCTCGTAAGTGAATACTGATTAGTTAATAATAATAATACTAGTAATAATGGTTATTATATGTAAGTAGTACATACTGAACTGGTATGCATCAGGCACTATTCTAAGCACTTTACAAGCAATAACCCATTGATCCTTCATGATAACTAACCTTATGAGGTAAGTACTAGCATTACATATATATTCTAAATGAAAATGTGAAACATTGAAAAGTTAATTTTCCAAAGTCAAAAAAGCTATAAAGTGGGGCACTGGATTTGACTTCAAGTGGGGACCCATACTCTTTTAACTACCAGGACATATTGGTTCTCAATTTGGAAGCACATAAGTAATGTAGTGGTACTGAATCCCAATAGTCTGAAACAACAGTTTAGACCTCTTTGCATTAAATTAAGTTAGTTCGACAAATGTAAACTTTTTCTTCTTTTATTTTTTAAAGAACAAATGAGATTGTACTGTACTTGATGCTCAAGAAGCACACCTCCTAAGAAAAAAGCCTTAAGCAGGTTTGCTTTTGGAAAGGACTCAGGCAGCCACGGCTGTGGAGCTACATGGGACTGGTGCAGGTACCTGAATGCGCTGAGGTGAGGCTACCGCAGAGTCGGTGGAGATTATCTGGATGCGCGGGGAGGGGCTGGTCATCCCTGGAGATTCCGGCCGAGAGGTCTGTGTACGTGGTACCTGTGGGTGAAAAGTAGGCTGAATCACAAGGGGGCTCAGCAAAATGCCCAGTGGTGGCCTGAGGACCATGCCTCTTGCTTTCCCTGGACTCTGAGTAATAAACTTGTGTATTTGTGGAGGATGGACCCAGCATGACAAAGGAATCAATGAGATACTGCCACAAGATGGCCCAAGAAAACACAATCTTACAGTAGTTGTTTCTAACGCTGAAAATGCAAGGGAAAAAGCAAAGGAATCCTCAGATCCGCTGTGCACAACTTCAGTAAAATAAAAAGCTACCAAATTAACTTTTTAGAGATTACCTTTAGATTTTTTTCACTGTCACCAAAAGCAGCTGTAAAACATTCCTTTAAGATGCTAGTTTCCAAAAGATAGGCTCTCACAACACTGAAGAAGATGGGAAACAGAACCAGGTTTACAGTGAGAACTACTGGGATTAGTCCTTGGCAAAGTCCTGGAAACCTCCCAGCCCCACTGGGATGGGGGTCAGGAAAAGGTCATCAGTAATATAAGGTTCTGGAATTTAGTCAGTACCCACCAAAGGCTAGGTTTAAAGGTCTGAGAGTTCACCTGTGCACCTGAGGTGGGCAGATATTTTTCCTTGCATAAAAGTGTATCATGAATCAATGTTTTGCAAACTTTCCCAAAAAACAGAAGAGGAGGGAACACTTTCCTATTCATTCTATGAAGCCATTATTACTTGATAGCACAACTAGGAAAAGACATCTCAAGAGAAGAAAACTATAGACTAATGTTCCTTATGAATACAGATGTAACAATCCTCAACAGAACACTAGAAAGCTGAATCCGGAAGCATATAAAGGATTATACACCATGACTAAGTAGGATTTACCCCTGGGATGCAGGTTTGGTTCAACATATGAATCAGACAACGTAATACACTATATTGAAAGAACACAGGACAAAAGCCACATCAACTCAATTATCTCAATTGACACAGAAAAAGCATTTGACAAAAATCTAACACCCTTTCATAATAAAATCATTCAATAAACTTAGAAGGTAAGTTTTTAACCTGATAAGGAGTATTTATTTATAAATACTCATAGCTAATAAAATACTTACTGGTGAAAGACTCACAGCTTTCTCCCTAAGGTCAGGAACTGAAAAGAAATGTCCACTTTCACCCACCATGCCTACTTGACATAGTACTGGAGGTTATACCAGGGCAATTAAGCCAGAAAAAGAAACAAAAGCATCCAGATTTGGAAAGAAAGAACTATGTGCAGATGACATGATCTTATATGCAGGAAATCCTAAACAAATCCACCAAAAAACTCAGAGCTAGTAATAAGTGAGTCCCAAGATTATAGGATACAAGATCAACATCTAAGAACCAACTGTATTTCTACACATTAAGAAAGAGCCATCAGAAAATGAATTAGGGAAATAATCCCACTAACTAACCACAGCAACAAAACCAAGAAAATACTTGGGAATACATTTAATTAAAGTGTGACTTATACACTGAAAACTACAAAACACTACGGAAAGAAATTAAAGATCTACATAATACAAAGACATCTATGTCGACGGATCTGAAGAATTAATATTGTTAAGATGTCAATATTACTCGAATTTACCTAGATTTAACGTAAAGTTCCAGATGGTTTTATGGCACAAATTGACAAGGTGATTCTAAAATTCGTAAGGATATGCAAGGAACCCAGAATAGGCAAAACAATCTTAAAAAAGAACAAAGTTGGAGGACTCACACTTCCTCATTTCAAAACTTACTACAAAAGCTACAGTAATCAAGATGGTGTGACACTGGTACGAAGACAGCTATAAATATCAATAAAATTAAGACCCCAGGAATAAACCCTTGTAATATATGGTCAAACAATTTTCCACAAAGGTGGAAAATTCAGTGGGGAAAGAATAATCCTTCCAACAAATGGTGATGAGACAACTGGACACAACATGCAGGAGAATGAAACTGGACCTCCCACCCCCACACTATACAGAAATTAACATGAGAGAGGATTCTGGGAAAATGGTAGAGTAGGATTTACGAGGAATTTATCTTTCCACCTTGCCATAAACTGCACTGGTAGAATCTGTCTGATGTAATCATTTTGGAACTCTGGAATCAATTGTAGGCCTGCAACTTCCAACTGAAGGCTTGGACAATAAATTTTTAATTGTGGTTAATTTCAATAAATTTCAGGTCTTAGAACAGCAGCAGCTACCCATCCCCCACCTCCACCACAAAGCAGGCAGCTCTGCACATGTTCCTGAACAGCATGCACATGGCTTGTGGGAACATGGGTAGGCAAAAATGACCCCTGCCCTCCAAATATTGGGGATCTGTGCTCCAATTGCTGATTGCTGCTTCTGATCAAGGAGGTGATCAAAGAGTGTAGCCATTGTTGTAAGCCCCTCCATCTCCGGCTGAAGTGACCTCTAGGGGACTTAAAGGGCCAGACTGTTTCTCCCCACCTCCCATTTTTCTCTTCTGGGAGCCAGACTTTGAAGACTAGGACATTCAAAAGCAACAGCCTATACAGGGAAAATCAGAAAGTGAGTGCACAGGGAAAGAAACAGGTTTAGAAAAGACCTTAGAAGACGTTAAGTTGACGTATCAGGATAACCCCTGGTACAGAGACAGCCTCAGTACTTCAAAAGGCCCTCAGTAACAAGAACAGCATTATTGTAGGAAAGGGGGAGAACCTTACTTTGAGTTACCACATTATTAGATTCAAATGTAATTTTCAAAAACAAAAACTACAAAGAACAGGAAAGTAAAAGTCATTCAAAAAAAATAATGAACAGAAATTATCCCTGAAATTGGTCTGATGTCAGCTCTATCAGAAGAAGACTTTAAAACAACTGTCTGGAAGACACTCAGAGAACTAAAGGAAGATGTTTAAGAAGTCAGAAAATGATATATGAATAAACTGGAAATATAAATAAAGAGAAAACCTAAAAAGAAACCAAAAATAAATTCTGAAACTGAAAAGTAAAATAACTGAAATGAAAAATTCACTAGAGGGATTCAAAGGCAGACTTCAGCAAGCAGGAGAGACTGCTAAGTTTTAGATAGAACAATGAAAATGATCAAGTCTGAGGAACATAAAAAAGAAGGAAAAGTGACCAGTGCTTAAGAGGCCTGAGGACACCAACATATGCACCACGGAGTCCACAAGGAGAGGAGAGAGGGACAGAAAGTACACCTGAAGAGTAAAAACTCCCAGATTTGATGGAAGATATGGATATAAATATATAAGAAGCTCAACAGCTCCAAGGAACTCAAAGACACATTATAATGAGACTTTCAAAAGACAAAGAGAGAATCCTGAAGCAGCAAGAGAATCATCACATAAAGGGATCCTCAATTAGATTAGCTGCATATTTCTCATCAGAAACTTAGGACGCCAGAAGACAATGGGCTGATATATTCAAGTGTTCAAAGAGAAAAGCTGTCAACCAAGAATCCTACACCTGACAAAACTGCCCTTCAAAAGTGATGGAGAAATCAGAACATTCCCAGAAAAACAGAAGCTGAACGAGTTTCTAATCACTAGAGTTGGCCTGTAAGAAATGTTCAAGGGAGTCCTGCAAGATGAAATGAAAGGACACTAGATAAAATTTACAGCTGACTAGAATAATAAAGATTTAAGTAAGGGTAAATAAACGGGCAATTAGAAAAGTTAGAGGTGGAGTTTGGAGTAGGAAGGGGAAAAAGATGGTGACATGAGAAGTGAGGCAGAAACCTCCTCCCAAAACCACATTTAACATCAAAATATAGCAAACAGAACTAATCCTGAAAGAGTGACCGAAAGACTGGAAAACAGACTGCATATATATCTGGGGAAAAGAGAAGACCTCACAGAAAAGGGTAAAGAAGCAAAGCCACGACGATACAGTGGGACCCAAGCTCTCCTGCCACCCCAGCTCACAGACAGGAGGAAGAGAAACAGAGCAGGTAGGGAGTAGAAGTCCTGGACTGCTAAAGACCCAGCCCTGGAGATCTGCTTGGGGAGCACGAACCCACATTACACAGTGCTTTGGAGATTAGTGTGGTTGGAAAGCAAAGACAGGCAGAATACATGGAGAGACTGAAACTCTAGCCAACTGGGGAGAACAGGTACCCACAACTGGCCGCTCCAGTTTGAAAGACTTCCCAAAAGTGAGACAGGTGCTAAAGGGGCAAGGATTACACAGAGCTAGCTGCTCAGGAGAAAGGACAGGTGGACAAATTCATCCCGGCACACTCAGCCCAGCAGGCTGGGAACTTTCAGGAACTTCAGATACTCAATCTCCCTGGCTGGCAATGCAGGGCCGAGGCCCCCACTGTGGTTTGCAGCCAGCTGTTCCTTCCGCCCCACAGGCACGGTTCACAAACCTGCTGCCCCCGCCATCATGCCAGGCCAGCTGGAGAGCAGCCCTGCCTACACTAAAGGGACGTAACACAGAGGCTCCTTCCTGCATGCTCAGCCCACTGGACCTGGTAGCGGAGGCCAGCACTGTAGCCAAGAAGCAGGAAAGAGCTCTTTCCTCCCATCAGGTGCTGATGCCATGCACCTGTGACCCAGGCCATCACTCCAGGTGCTGGGAAGCTCCAGAGAGTAGAGCTTCTGGGCACTACAGGGCGCTGCCTACACAATGTCATTATTCCATAGGAATCACTAGAATGAAACAGCAAAAAAATTTTGTAAAAACAAAAACTCAAACACCAGAAAGAGGGCTAAGTGAAATTGAAGTCACCAATCTTGATAAAGACTTCAAAATAAAAATCATAAACATGCTCACGAAGCTACAAAAAAATATTTTAAGATTTCAGGGAAGACTTCAAGAAAGAGACAGAAACTTTGAAAAACACAGTATCTGAAATTTAACATAAAATGGAGAATTTAAAAGTAGATTAGATGAGGTAGAGAAGATGGTAAATGAAATAGAAACAGGAAAACAAAGAAGCTGAGGCACAGCGAGAAAAAAGAATCTCTAGGAATGAAAGAATAAGAGAACTGTGCAACCAATCCAAACAGAACAATATTCACATTATAGGGATACCAGAAGAAAAAGAGAGAAAAAAAAGCAGTAGAGAGTCTCTTTGAGGAAATAATTGCTGAAAACTTCCCCAATCTGGGGAAGGAAACAGTCTCTTGGGTCATGGAAGTGCAGTGATCTCCCAAAACAAGGGACCGAAGGAAGACAACACCAAGACATATAATAATTGAAATGGCAAAGATCAAGGACAAGGACAGAGTATTAAAAGCAGCCAGAGAGCAAAAAAAGATCACGTATAGGGGAAAGTCCATCAGGTATCTCAAACCTTACAGGCCAAAAGGGAGTGGCATAATATATTTAATGCAATGAAACACAAGGGCCTCAAACCAAGAATACACTACCCAGCAAGATTATCATTTAAATTTGAAGCAGGTATTAAGTAATTTCCAGATAAGCAAAAGTTGAGGGAATTTACCTCCCACCAACCATCTCTGCAGTGTATTTTAAAGGGACTGCTATAGACAGAAATGTTCCTAAGGTTAAATAGATGTCACTAGAGAAAATAAAACCACAGTAAAGGAAGTGGACCAATTAATTACTATGCAAATGCAAAATGAAATCAACTACCCCCAAAGTCAATCAAGGGATAGACAAAGTACAGAATATGACACCTAATATATAAAGAGTGGTGGAGGAAGAAGACAGGAGAAACAAAAGAACCTTTAGATTGTATTTGAAATAGCATAATAAGCAAGTTATTTTAGAGTGTTAGATAGTAAGGAAGCTTCCCTTGAACCTTTGGTAACCACAAATCTAAAGCCTGCAAATGGCAATAAATACATATCTACTGATAATCACCTGAAATGAAAATGGACTGAATGCACCAATCAAAAGACAGACTTACAGAATGCATAAAAAAAAGACCCATCTATATGCTGCCTACAACAGATTCACTTCAAACCCAGACATACACAGACTAAAAGTGAAGGGATGGAAAGATATTTCATGCAAATAGTAGGGAGAAAAAAGCAGGAGTAGCAGTACTTAGAAAAAATAGATTTCAAAACAAAGAAAGTAACATAAGACAAAGATAAATACATAATAATTGTAATATATAACGATAAAGGGGTCAGTCCAACAAGAGGATATAACTGTCGTAAATAGCTATACACCCAACATGAGAGCACCTACGTATGTGAAACAAATACTAACAGAATTAAAGGGGGAAATAGAATACAATGCATTCATTTTAGGAGACTTCAACACACCATTCACTCCAAAGGACAGATAAACCATACAGAAAATAAGTAAGGAGACAGAGGCACTGAACAATGCATTAGAACAGGCGGACCTAACAGACATCTACAGAACATTCTACCCAAAAGCAACAAGATACACATTCTTTTCCAGTGCACATGGAACATTTTCCAGAATAGACCGCATACTAGGCCACAAAAACAGCCTCAGTGAATTAAAAAAGACCACAAAGCTATGAAACTAGAAATAAATTATGCAAAGAAAACAAAAAGCCCACAGACACATGGAGGTTTAACAACATGCTCCTAAATAACGAATGGATCAATGACCAAATAAAAAAGAGATCAAGCAATATATGGAGACAAATGACAACAACTTAACAGCCCAAAACCTGTTGGATGCAGCAAAGGAAGTTCTAAGAAGAAGGTACTTTGTAATACAGGCTTGCCTCAAGAAACAAAAACAATCCCAAATGAACAGTCTAAACTCACAACTAAAGAAACTAGAAAAAGAAGAACAAATGAGGCCCAAAGTCAGCAGAAGGAGGGACATAATAAAGATCAAAGCAAAAATAAATAAAATTGAGAAGCATAAAACAATAGAATCAATGAAACTAAGAGCTGGCTCTTTAAGAAAATAAAGAAAATAGATAAACCCCTAGCCAGACTTATCAAGAAAAAAAGAGAGTCTACACACATAAACAGAATCAGAACTGAGAAAGGAAAAATCACTACAGACACCACAAATATATAAAGACTTATTAGAGAATACCATGAAAAACTGTATGCTAACAAACTGGATAATCCAGGAGAAATGGACAACATTCCAGAAAAACACAACCTTCCAAGACTGACCCAGAAAGAAACAGAAAATCAGAACAAATTACCAGCCACAAAATTGATTTGTTAATCAAAAAACTACCTAAGAACAAAACTCCTGGACCAGATGCCTTCACCGCTGAATTTTATCAAACATTTAGAAAGACCTCTAATACCCATCTTCCTTAATGTCTTCCAAAACAAAGATGAGGAGGGAATCCTGCCAAACTCATTCTAGGAGGTCAATGTCACTCTAATACCAAAACCAGACAAAGACACCACAGCAAAAGAAAATTACAGACCAATATCCCTGATGAATATAGATGCAAAAATACTCAACAAAATATTAGCAAACCAAATTCAAAAATACATAAAAAACATTTTCCATCATGATCAAGTAGGATTTATTCCAGGGATGCAAGGACAGTACAATATTAGAAAATACATCAACAAACAGGAGGACTGAAATCACAAAAGCATCTCCATAGATGCTGAAAAAGCATTCAACAAAATTCAACATTCACTCATGATAAAAACTCTCAACAAAATGGGTATAGAGGGCAATCACCTCAACATAATAAAGGCCATATATGAGAAACCCAAAGCCAACATCATACTTAACAGCAAAAAGCTGAAAGTTTTACCTTTAAGATCAGGAACAAGACAAGGATGCACACTCTCCCCACTTTTATTCAACATAGTACAGGAGGTCCTAATCATGGCAATCAGACAACACAAAGAAAGAAAAGGCATCCAGATTGGCAAGGAAGAAGTGAAACTGTTACTGTTTGCAGATGACATCATGTTGTACATAAAAAATCCTAAAGAACCTACCCCAAAACTACTAGAACTAATAGCTGAATTCAGCAAAGTTCAAGGATACAAAATTAATACAAAGAACTCTGTTCCATTCCTATGTAATAACAATGAACTAGGAGAAACGGAAATCAGGTAAACAATTACATTTACAATTGCATCAAAAAGCATAAAATACCTAGGAAAAATCCTAACCAAGGAGGTGAAAGACCTATACCCTGAAAACTACAAGACAGTCATGAGAGAAATTAAAGACACCAATAAATGGAAATACATCCCATGCTAATGGATAGGAAGAATTAATATGGTCAAAATGGCCATCCTGCCTAAAGCAATCTACAGATTCAATGCAATCCCTACCAGAATACCAAAAGCATTCTTCAACAAACTAGAACAAATAGTTCTAAAATTCATGTGGAACCACAATAGATCCCGAATAGCCAAAGCAATCCTGAGAAGGAAGAATAAAACTGGGAGAATTATGCTCCCCGACTTCAAACTCTACTACAAAGCCACAATAATCAAGACAATTTGGTACTGTCACAAGAACAGACCTGTAGACCAGTGGAACAGAATAGAGTCCAGATATAAACCCAAACATCTATGGTCAATTAATAAAGGATAAAGGAGCCATGGACATGCAATGGGGAAATGACAGTCTCTTCAACAACTGGTGTTGGTAAAACTGGGCAGCTACATGCAACAGAGGGAAACTGGATCACTGTCTAACTCCATAGACAAAAGCAAACTCGAAATGGATTAAAGACCTGAATGTAAGTCATGAAACCATAAAACTCTTAGAAGAAAACAAGCAAAAATCTCTTGAAGATAAACATGAGCAACTTTTTCGTGAACACATCTCCTCCAGCAAAGGAACCCAAAGCAAAAATGAACAAATGGGACTACATCAAACTAAAAAGCTTCTCTACAGCAAAAGACACCATCAGTACAACAAAAAGGCATCCTACAGTATGGGAGAATATATTCATAAATGACATATCTAACAAGGGGTTAACATCCAAAATATATAAAGAACTCACACTCCTCAACATCCAAAAAGCAAATAACCCAATTTAAAAAAGGGCAGAGGACATGAACAGACACTTCTTCAAAGAAGAAATTCAGATGGCCAGGAGGCAAATGAAAAGATGCTGCACATTGCCGTTATCAGGGAAATGCAAATTAAAACCACAATGAGATATCACCTCACACCAGTTAGGATGGCCAACATCTGAAAGGAACAACAAATGCTGGTGAGAATGTGGAGAAAGGGGAACTCTCCTACGCTGTGGAGGTTCCTCAAAAAAAAAACCTAAAAACAGCAATATCATTTGACCCAGGAATTCCACTCCTAGGAATTTACCCAAAGAAAACAAGATCCCAGATTCAAAAAGACATATGCACCCCTATGCTTATCGCTGCACTATTTACAATAGTGAAGATATGGAAGCAACCCAAATGTTCATCAGTAGACGAATGGATGAGGAAGATGTGGTACATATTTACAATGGATTATTATTCAGCCATAAGAAAACAAATCCTACCATTTCCAACAACGTGGATGGAGCTAGAGGGTATTATGCTCAGTGAAATCAGCCAGGCGGATAAAGACAAGTACCAAATGATTTCACTCATTTGTGGAGTGTAAGAACAAAGCAAAAGTGAAGGAACAAAACAGCAGCATGCTCCCAGACTCCAAGAAGGGACTAGTGGTTACAAAAGGGGAGGGCAGGTGGGAAGGGAGGGAGGAAGAAGGGCATTGAGGGATATTATGACTGGCACACATAGTGTGTGGGGAGGGGTCACAGGGAAGACAATGTAGCACAGAGAAGACAAGTAGTGACTCTGTGGCATCTTACTATGCTGATGGACAGTGACTCCAATAGGGTGTGTGTGGGGGTTAATATGGGTGAATGTAGTAACCACAATATTGCTTATGTGATACCTTCATAGGAATGTATATCAATACTACCTTATTAAAAATAAATTAATAAAAATAATAAACAAACAAACAAATAAGTAAATAAATAAGAGAGAAACAATTTTAAAATGGGCCAAGGAGTTGAATAGAAATCCCCCCATCCCAAAGATATATGAATAACCAACATAGAAATCAAAACCACAATGAGATACCACTAGGATGACTACAATCAAAATGACAGATGATGATAAATGTTGGTAAGGATGTGGAAAAATTGGAACTCTCATCCTTTGCTGGCAGGAATACAGAATGTAACAGTGGCTTTGGAAAACAGTCTGGTCAGTCTTCAAAGGTAAACACAGAATTGCCATATAAACCAACAATTCTACTCCTAAGTATATATACTCAAGAGAAAGGCAAACATATATCCACACAAAAACTTGTAAAGAAATGTTCACATCAGCATTATTCATAATAGCTCATAAATAGAAACAACTCAAGAAAAAGGAATGAAGTACTGTGTAAGTCCGGGGAGAGGAAATACTGGGGCAAAATACCTCTAAAAATCTAAATCAGTCAAAGAGAGAAATAAAGTTTAAAACCCATTTATTGCTTACAAACTGCAGTCCTGCACCATCTCTCTCCCCTGCTCTGGAAGAAGCAAACAAGCAAGCCAGCCCCTACCCTTAACCGCTCAGGTTCAGACACGCCCTCAGTTGCCCAGGTAATTATACACTGAGATGGAGATGAACTTCTCTCTACCCCTGAGGATATTCAAATGAACCAAAGCTAGGGTAGATATTCTGGAAATAATACAATTTTACTCACATACTGATATATGCTACAATATTAAGTCAGTCATAAAAGACCATATATTTATGATGCTATTTAAATAAAATGCCCAGAATAGGCATATCCATAGGGACAGAGAGGAAATTAGTGGTTGCCAGGAACTGGGTATGGGAGAAGGGAGAATAACTGCCAGCAGGGACAGTTTCTTTTTGGGTTGATGAAAATGTTTGGAACTAGACACTGGTGATGGTTGTACAACCTTGTGAATGTAACAAAAACCGCTAAACTGTACACTTCAAAAGGGTGAATTTTATATTAAGTGAATTATACCTCAATTTTATAAAGCATATCATAATTAATTGCTGGGTAGTTGTAAAAAGATTTTTTCTTTTCTAAGAATTAATGTTATCAACAAAAAGTCACCTTAATAAGGAAAACAGAATCCCGTATTCTCATACTAATGTTTAGTTTACAAAATGCTTTACATAAACTAGTTTTCTCTTGGCTTAAGAGATAGGCATGATAGGCATAAACCATTTTAGAGAAGGTGTTATGAAGCTCAAATCCTGCAGAATTTATCTCCCAGCATCCATGTATGCATTATTTGCTAGCTCTGTGTATGTGTAATTAAGAAGAAATGGCTGGCTAGCCATTTTACCACAGCATACTAATTAAATCTTTACTTAATAATGAACATTTAGAATATTGGTTGAGTCTTTTATTGCTCTGCAAGTTAATATTTCAGGTATCTGGAATTCTTAACTGATAGAATAATACACTGACTCTCTGATTTAGATATTTACATTATCTACAGAAATTTTAAAGCCATCAGTATAATTTGAACACCAAACAGACAGAACTAGAATCAGGCAGAACTGGGCTCTGAATCATATACTGTCAACCTCAACAAGTCACTTAAATCCAGTTTTTTCAAATGCAACATGGGTATAGTACTTCTATTTTTTGAGACTGATGAGAGGGTTAATATGTAATATGTTAAGTATTAATTCCATTCAGCCCATAATAGCTATTAATACTATCCAAACCTCCTGAAAAATTTTCTGAAGACTGAGTTATAAACACCATATATTTATTACACATGACTAATTATACCACTGAGGCTCTCCTTGAACAGAAATTTTAAAAAATATATTAAGAATCAAGAGGTAAAAGAAATACATTAAACCCTACCTCACATCTTATACAAAAATAAGAAAACACATAAATATAAATCTTTGTGACCCTGGATTAGGCAACAATTTCTTAGCCATCACACTTAAAGAATAAGAGAAAAAGTAGCTTGAAATGGTTTTTGTCAAAATGAAAAACTTCTGTGCTTCAAAGGATACTATAAAGTGAAAAGACACCCAGAGAATGGGAGAAATTTGCAAACCATATATTTGATAAGCAACTTGTACTGTGAATATATAAAGAACCCTTATAATCCAGTAATAAAAATACTAAAAACAATTTTAACAAATGGGCAAAGGAATTGAACAGACATTTCTCCAAAGAAGATATACAAATGGCCTATAAGCCCATGAAAACTGCACATTTGTAGTTATTATAGAAATGCAAATTAAAACCACATTAAGATACCACCACTTCACAAGGATAAAAAGTGTTGTTGGCAAGGATGTGGAGAACCTGGAACTCTCATACACTCCTGGTGGGAATACAGAATAGCACAGACACTTTGGAAGACCAGTGTCAGTTCTTTGAGTATTTAAACAGAGAATGTATGATTCAATAATTCCACTTGTAGGTATATACCAGAGAAATGAAAACAAAGTTCACACAAAACTTGTACATGAATGTTCAGAGCAGCATTATTTCTAATAGCCAAAAAGTAGGAGAAAAAAAAATCCACCAACTGATGAATAAACAAAATGTGGTATATACATATGGTGGAATATTATTCAGCCATGAAAATAAAGGACATACTGATTCATGCTACACTGAGGATGAACCTTGAAAACACGCTGAATGAAAGAAGCCAGACATAAAAGGATACATATTATGTGATTCCATTTATAGGAAAAGTCCAGAATAGGTAGATCTATAAAAAGACAAAGTAAAGTAGTTGCCTATCTATGGCTGCAGAAATAGGGAAATTGGGGGTAGGTATGTGATACCTAAGGGGTGAAAGGGTTTCTTTGGGATAAAGAAAATGTTCTGAACTAGACAGTGGGGATGGCTGCACAACCTTATGAAAACTTTAAAAGCTACAGAATTATACACTGTAGGTATGTGAATTGTTATCTCTATAGAGCTCTTAAAATTTTTTTTTTTTTAATGAAAGAATAAAGAATTTGACCCATGGTATAAGAAGCCAGGATAGAGGCCACCTTTAGGGAAGAAGCTGGGGGCAGCGATTAGGAGGCAGCAGGAAATTCTATTCTCTCTCTTAACCTGGGTGGTGGTTATGTGGGAATATTGTCTGTGTGATAATTCATTGTGTTACACACTTATGAACTGTGAACTTATGTACACTATAGTAAAAAGTTTATCTGAAAGAAAAGCAATATTCAAAAAGTATTTCTCAGGGACTCAAAGAGGTTTTCTCAGTCAGTCAGCTAGAGACCCTTGTCCATGCTTCACTTGAACCTGTTGAGCACTGATTGTTCGCCACCCTGGAGCTGTGTGCTGGGTGTGCAGAGCAAGCAGAAGTGGCCCTACCTTGGAGCATCTCTGCAGGAGGATGGACAACTACAGAGAAAGCATGGAATGTGTACCAAGACTGTCACTTGCCAGCTTTGCAATCTGCCTGAGCTAGTTTAAGGTCCCTGGATTCTGGTTCCCTCACCTGTAAGAGATACACTTGTAAATTTTATGATTCCTTTTGTATGAGAGGCAAAGGCCTCTACAAATTTGCCTTAGAGGAGGCATGGGTCATGCTGGCAGTGGGCTCCCTGTAGTAATAAATTTAGATTGGGTAAACAGCCTTAAATATCCCTGGGATTCAGCAGAGTGACAGAATAATGGATAAATATTTGGATCCCCTATTCCAGTGGCCTTCAGAGAGGTGTGTTCTAAACCCAGGGCAGTTTACATACGATCTGGCTTGAAGGCAAAGTGATGCCATGATGCGACTTCTTGCAAATTCTTGAAGTAACATGAATTTAAAGCCTAACATAATGAAGACATCAATGTAGGAAATCTTTTTTTCCAGAAGCATTTTGTTGACTTTTTATCATGATGTTAAATGATAAGCAAGCACTCTGTTAAGAGAACAAAAAAATACTAGTTGTATTTCTGACTAATGGAAGCATCTCCTTTCCATCTTTTCCTGTCTCCCTGTTCAGTGCCTGATGTCAATCCTGGTCTATTTTCAACTCCTTCAATTTGCTCAATGTGCAAAGGACAGGATCCTTTAGTTCACAAAGAAGTATAAATGCCTTAGGTGTGCATTTATAAACATCGAGGTGTGCATTACAGCCTAGCCAGAGCACTTGCATTTTGACAGGGAACTGCTGGTCTAAGGACTTCATTAAACCACGAGAAAGCAGGGTGTGAAAGTATGTTTGGACACAGGTCTTCTTGGGCATGGTCTCTGACTCACACTTAAAGGGTATAACCAGCTGTGTCATTTCACACCTTTGCTAAAGTTGACTGTACCTGCCTAATACACAAATGTTTACTGGCTAAAGAGTTTAATGAAAGCTTGGCTCCTCTGGCCAGTCTTTCCTGAGGGCTTAGGTTGGTACACATGTCCTGCTCTGGGTTTCCAGAGATCCTATATCTTAGCACTGGGCACTTATTGTAACTGTCTTTTTTACTCTACCTTCAAGGGCAGGAGGGATACTTCCTGTCTCCTCTTACTCCCAAAAGCCAGGCATATATTAGAACCACAGTGATTGTTTAATGAATGAACACTTCTTAAGTCTGGGTATGAGTAAAATGTCTGTTTTAAAGTCCTTAATCCTGGGACTCTACCTAGATCTTTCTTTGTTTACTCTTGTATCTGTCTGCTACTCAGACATCCTGGAGGTACCACACAATACTTGCCTTGGCAATTTATTTCATAAAGCAAGGAGTGCTGGCTTCTACTGACATACAGAGATTTAGGAGGCTAATGGGAAAGTCCATTCATTTTCACCCTGGAGTGATAACCTACTCTAGGATGACATTGCCTCAGCAGTATTTTTTTTAGAATATTATTCTTAGGAAAAATTTCTGTGGTTTACATGCAGTCATTTCCTAAAAGATGAACATCTACACTGAAGAGAATGCCCACAGCATTGCGCTAAGAAGCAAATATTAAAGAGTTTCTGGGGCTTTTTTGCCCCCTCCTGGCATGAGCCAGGAGCTCTGTCCTCTTGCTTTATCTCTAAATAAAAGCCTCTCACTTGCTCTCTTACTTTGAGTGATTGAGAGGTTCATTCTTCAACTCTGGGAATAAGAACCCTGGCATTATTTTTGGGGGCTCGTCCAGGATAACTTTGGAGGTGTGTATCAGCAATTAAGCCTCCTTTTTCTTTTACTCTCCTTATACAAGGAAGCAGTCTATGGCACTCAAAATCAGGCGCTCATCAGCCACTTAAATGTGATTAGCCAGGCTGCTGATCTCAAAGTCTCAAGCGACAGGTTCCCCTGCATTTCCCTCAGTGGATCCCCATCTCCCTTGAGAGCTGGGAAGGTCAACTGAGCCGTGGGCAACTGCGAGAATCTAGGCGAGGCTACACTTCAGCGGCTTCTCAAAGGTCCGCCTGTCTGGAATCAGACCCTGAGAGCCCGACTGGGTATCCATGAGGAGTGTCTCTCTTTGTCTTTCTGACTTCCAGCCTGCTTTTTCAGGCCACTCTGGCCTTTGAGTGAGGCAGGGCACTCTTTATTTTCTTTACATGCTCTATGTGTGTCTCTAACTTCATCAATTTCATGGAACCTGATGCTCACCACCGCAAGGTAGGAGATCTATGCTTCATTTTTATTCCTGATTAAATGCTATAATTTTTATCTCATAAAAATGTATCTGGGCATCCGTTAGCAACTTAAAAGACAATTCGCGTTGAGTAGAGATTCAAGAT
Organism: Manis pentadactyla; assembly: GCF_030020395.1. Lineage (NCBI taxonomy): Eukaryota > Metazoa > Chordata > Mammalia > Pholidota > Manidae > Manis > Manis pentadactyla. The sequence goes on along the minus strand of NC_080019.1, from coordinate 202,844,188 downwards.
GGTGGTGGGAGAGGTGAGATGGAGAACTCCCAAAACCACAAATACTACAAAAATATAGTTAATTAATACAACTAACCCTAAAACAGCAAAAAGAAAGAAGGCTGAATGAGACCACATACAGACCACGAGAACAGAGGAGACCTCACGAAACACAGTAACATATGAAAGCCTTAATCTGGCGAGACCCAAGCCATTCCCCCACCACAGCTCACCGGAGGAAGAGAAATGGAGTGGGGAGGGGGTGGAAGCCTAGAACTGCTGAATACCTAGCCCTGGAGGTCGGCTTTGGGAGCAGAAACATATATTGTGTGGTGCTCTGGACATTGGTGAGCTTGGACAGGCGGAGTGCTTGAGAGACTGAGATTCCAGCCGTTTGTGCAGGAGGGGATCCACAGTTGGCTGCTCTGTGTCAGAGGAAAGGCAGGCAGTCTGAGAGGTTCCTAGCAGTGAGAGGGCTGCTGAAGGGGCGGGGTTTGCATGGAGTTTGCACGGGGGAGGGGAGAGCTGGCCAAGGTTGTCTGGGCATGCTCGGCCCAGCTGATTGGGAATTTTGAGGAGCTTCAGGCGCTCCATCCCCCTGGCTGCCTGCTCAGTTCCGAGGACACCCTCTGTGAAATGCGGCCTGCTGTGCCTTCCTACTAGCCTGCCAGCACTGGTCTGGAATCCGGTTAAGTCACTGTTGGTGTCAGGACAGCCACAGGGAGGCCCTGCCTACAAAAGCTAGAGATGCAAAGCACAGAGGCTTACACATGTGTGCTTGGCCCACTGGCTCTGACACTGGAGACAGGCACTGCAGACGGGAATCAGGAAACAGATCTTTCCTCCCCCCAGGCACTAGCTCCACTCCCCTATGACCCCCAACATCACTCTAGGGGCTGAGCAGCTCGAGACTGGAGCTTCTGGGCACTAGTGGGCACCACACAGAAATATGTAAATTCAAAAGAACATGGTTCAGACCAAAATCTAACAGACCCCAGAAAAAGGGCCAAATGAAACTGAACTCACTAATCTTCCTGAAAGAGAGTTCAAACTAAAAATTATAAACATGCTTATGGAAGTACAGAAAAATATTCAGGAACTCAGGAATGAATTTAAAACGGAGATTCAATCATTAAGAAATTCCATATCTGAAATGAAACATACAATGCAGGGATTTAAAAGCAGATTAGATGTAGGAGAAGAGACGGTAAATGAAACAGAAATTAGAGAAGAGGAATACAAACAATCTGAGGCACAGAGAAAAAAAGAATCTCTAAGAATGAAAGAATATTGAGAGAACTGTGTGACCAATCCAAACAGAACAATATTTGCATTATGTGGGTACCAGAAGAAGAAGACGGAGAAAAAAGGATAAAAAGTGTCATTGAGGAGGTAATTGCTGAAAACTTTCCCAACACAGCAGACCCAAAGAAGACAACACTGAGACATATAATAATTAAAATAGCAAAGACCAAGGATAAAGACAAACTTTTAAAAGCAGCTAGAGAGAGAAAAAAGATCACACACAAAGGAAAACCCATCAGGCTACCATCAGACTTCTCAACAGAAACCTTACAAGCCAGAAGGGAGTGGCATGATATATTTAATGCAATGAAGCACAAGGGCCTTGAACCAAGACTACTCTACCAGCAAGGTTATCATTTAAACTTGAAGGAGGGATTAAACAATTTTCAGATAAGCAAAAGCTGAGAGAATTTACCTTCCACAAACCAGCTCTACAGTGCATTTTAGAGGGACTCCTACAGATGGAAGTATTCCTAAGGCTAGATAGATGTCACCCAAGGGATAGACAAAGAGTACAGAATATGATTCATAATATACAAAGAATGGAGGAGGAAGAAAAAGGAGGAAATAAAAGAAACATTTAGGTTGTGTTTGTAATACCGCACGAAGTGAGTTAAATTAGACTGTTAGATACTAAGGGAATGACCCTTGAACCTTTGGTAACCACGTATCTAAAGCCTGCAATGGCAGTAAGTACATACCTATCAATAATCACCCTAAAGGTAAATGGTCTGAATGCACCAATCAAAAGATATAGTCACTGAAAGATAAAAAAACAAGACCCATCTATATGCTGCCTACAAGAGACTCACTTCAAACCCAATGACATACACAGACTGAAAGTAAAGGGATGGAAAAAAATATTTCATGCAACTAACAGTGAGAAAAAAGCAGGAGTTGCACTACTTCTATCAGACAAATTAGACTCCAAAACAAAGAAAGTAACAAGAGATAAAGAAGGACATTACATAATGATAAAAGGGTCAGTCCAACAAGAGGATATAACTATTATAAATATCTATGCACCCAACACAGGATCACCTACATATGTGAAAAAAATACCAACAGAATTAAAGGGGGAAATAAAATGCAACGCATTCATTTTAGGAGACTTCAACACACCACTCACTCCAAAGGACAGATCAACCAGACAGAAAATAAGTAAAGAGACAGAGGCACTGAACAACATATTAGAACAGATGGACCTAACGGACATCTACAGAACAGTCCATCAAAAACTAACTGGATACACATTCTTCTCAAGTGCACATGGAGCATTTTCAAGAATAGATCATAAACTAGGCCACAAAAAGAACCTCAATGAATTAAAAAGATTGAAATTGTACCAACCAGCTTCTTAGATCACAAAGGTATGAAACCAGAAATAAATTACACTAAGAAAATGAAAAATCCCACAAACACACAGAGGATTAATAACATGCTCCTAAATAATCAATGGATCAAAGGCCAAATAAAAACAGATCAAGCAATATATGGAGACAAATGACAACAATAATTCAACAACACAAAATCTGTGGGACGCAGCCGAGGCCGTGCTAACAGGGAAATATATTGCAATACAGGCCTACCTCAGGAAAAAAGAACAATCCCTATTGAACAGTCTAAATTCACAATTAATGAAACTAGAAAAGGAAGAACAGATGAGTCCCAAAGTTAGTAGAAGGAGGGACATAATAAAGACTAAGCAGAAATAAATAAAATTGAGAAGAATATAACAATAGAAAGAATCAAAGAAAGCAGGAACTGGTTCTTGGAGAAAATAAAGAAAATAGATAAACCCCTAGCCAGACTTATCAAGAAAAAAAGAGAGTCTACACACATAAACAGAATCAGAAATGAGGAAGGAAAAATCACTATACAAACCATAAAAATACAAAGAATCATGAGAGAATACTATGAAAAACTATATGCCAACAAACAGGATAACCTAGAAGAAATAGACAACTTTCAAGAAAAATACAACCTTTCAAGGCTGACCCAGGAAGAAACAGAAAACCTGAATAGACCAATTACCAGCAAGGAAATTGAATTGGTAAAAAAAAAAAAAAAAACTATATAAGAACAAAAGACCTGGTCCAGCTGCTTTCACTGCTGAATTTTATCAAACATTTAATGAAGACCTAATACCCATCCTCGTTAAAGTTTTCCAAAAAGTAGAAGAGGAGGGAACACTCCCAAACTCATGCTACAAGGCCAACATCACTCTACTACCAAAACCAGGTAAAGACACTACAAAAAAGAGAAAATTACAGACCAATATCCCTGATGAACATAGATGCAAAAATACTCAACAAAATATTAGCAAACTGAATTCTAAAGTACATCAAAAAGATCATCCATCATGATCAAGTGGGATTCATCCCAGGGATGCAAGGATGGTACAACATTCGAAAATCCATCAACATCATCCACCACATCAACAAAAAGAACAAAAACCACATGATCATCTCTGTAGATGCTGAAAAAGCATTCAACAAAACTCAACATCAATTCGTGATAAAAATTCTCAACAAAATGGGTATAGAGGGCAAGTACCTCAACATAATAAAGGCCATATATGACAAACCCACAGCCAACATTATACTTAACAGTGAGAAGCTAAAAGCTTCTCCTTTAAGATTGGGAACATGACAGGGATGACCACTCTCCCCACTTTTATTCAACATATTTCTGGAGGTCCTAGCCATAGCAATCAGACAACACAAAGAAATAAAAGGCACCCAGATTGGCAAGGAAGAAGTCAAATTGTCCCTGTTTGCAGATGACATTATATTGTACACAAAAAAACCCTAAAGAATCCATTCCAAAACTACTAGATCTAATATGTGAATTCAGCAAAGTTGCAGGATACAAAATTAATACACAGAAATGTTGCATTCCTATACACTAACGATGAACTAGCAGAAAGAGAAATAAAAAACAATTCCATTCACAACTGCAGCAAAAAGAATAAAATACCTAGGAATAAACCTAACCAAGGAAGTGAAAGACCTATACCTTGAAAACTATAAGACACTCTTAAGATAAATTAAAAAGGACATTAATAAATGGAAATTCATCCCATGCTCTTGGCTAGGAAGAATTAATATTGTTAAAATGGCAATCCTGCCTAAAGCAGTCTACAGATTCAAAGCAATCCCTATCAAAATACCTACAGCCTTCTTCAATGAACTAGAGCAAATAGTTCTAAAATTCATATGGAACCACAAAAGACCCCGAATAGCCAAAGCAATGCTGAGAAGAAAGAATAAAGCAGGGGGAATTATGCTCCCTGACTTCAAGCTCTACTACAAAGCCACATTTATCAAGACAATTTGGTACTGGCACAAGAACAGACCCATAGACCAGTGGAACAGAATAGAGAGTCCAGATATTAACCCAAGCATATACGGTGAATTAATATAAGATAAAGGAGCCACGGATATACAATGGGCAAATGACAGCCTCTTCAACAGCTGGTGTTGGCAAAACTGGAGAGCTACATGTAAGAGAATGAAACTGGATCACTGTCAAACCCCATACACAAAAGCAAACTCACAATGGATCAAAGACCTGAATGTAAGTCATGAAACCATTAAACTCTTAGTAAAAAACATAGGCAAAAATCTGTTGAACATAAACATGAGCAACTTCTTCATGAACATATCTTCCCGGGCAAGGGAAACAAAAACAAAAATGAACAAGTGGGACTATATCAAACTAAAAAGCTTCTGCACAGCAAAGGACACCATCAGTAGAACAAAAAGACATCCTACACTATGGGAGAATATATTCATAAATGACATGTCTGATAAGGGGTTGCCATCCAAATTATATAAAGTGCTCATGCACCTCAACAAACAAAAAGCAAATAAGCCAATTAAAAAATGGGCAGAGGAGCTGAATAGACACTTCTCCAAAGAAGAAATTCAGATGGCCAACAGGCACATGAAAAGATGCTTCACATCACTAATCATCAGAGAAATGCAAATTAAGACCACAATGAGATATGACCTCACACCAGTTAGGATGGCCAACATACAAAAGACAAACAACAACAAATGTTGACGATGATGTGGAGAAAGGGGAACCCTCCAACTATGCTGGTGGGAATGTAAACTAGTTCAACCATTGTGGAAAGCAGTATGGAGGTTCCTCAAAAAACTAAAAATAGAAATACCATTTGACCCAGGAATTCCACTCCTGAGAATTTACCCTAAGAATGCAGGAGCCCAGTTTGAAAAAGAAATATGCACCCCTATGTTTATTGCAGCACTGTTTTACAATAGCCAAGAAATGCAAGCAACCTAAGTGTCCATCAGTAGAAGAATGGATAAAGATGTGGTACTATACACAATGGAATATTATTCAGCCATAAGAAGAAAATAAATCCTACCATTTGTAACAACATGGATGGAGCTAGAGGGTATTATGCTCAGTGAAATATGCCAGGTGGAGAAAGAAATATCAAATGATTTCACTCAGCTGTAGAGTATAAGAACAAAGAAAAAACTGAAGGAACAAAACAGCAGCAGACTCACAGAACCCAAGAATGGACCAACAGTTACCAAAGGGAAAGGGACTGGGGAGGATGGGTGGGAGGGGAGGGATAGTGGGGAAAAGGGGGCATTATGATTAGCAAACATAATGTAGTGGTGGTGGGTGGAAAGGGAAAGGCCGTATATACAGAGAAGACAAGTAATGATTCTATAGCATCTTATTATGCTGATGGACAGTGACTGTAATGGGGTATGTGAGCAGGACTTGATAATAGGGGGAGTCTAGTAACCATAATGTTGTTTAAGAAATTGTATGTTAATGATAACAAAAAGAAAAAAAAAAAAGACAATTAGCATTGGCTACCAGTCTTAAGTCTCAGGTGAAAGGTTTCCTGGTGTCTGCTGGTCCTTGATCCCCCACCTCTGGATGGGAATTTGGGGAGTGGCTGAGCTGATTTCCTACTTTCCTATCCTAATCTGCAGGCTCTGAGGGCAGACCGGACTAGTAGACAGCGGTCCTTGAATCCCAGCTCCGGCTAATTGATCCTATTGTGCTGAGTGAACCTCCGGTTAGGCTGCTGCCTATGTGAGAGTCGCAAATGACCCCTGACCTCTGTCTTCCAGGTTAGATTTCTTACAGTAGGTGACTAGCAAGCTAATTCCCAGGCAGTGGCAGAAACTGATGTTTAAGAGTACAGACATTCTCCTCCATAACTGTCCATGACAGCCTCTGTCTGAATTTTATCTTTGGCCTTAGAAAAAGTTCCCCTGCTCCTCATTCGAAGCAGTCCTATTGGGACTGTGGCAATTTCTCCTGTGTAGTGTAAATGGCTCTATTTTATTAACCTCTCTTCCTTAAAGGCAGCCATCCTGGGGTAAGGCGTTTCCTTTTCTGCAGCTCCAGGGAAGTGGAACAGGCTTTTGACTCTGACTAACCACTACTGTGGCAACAAGAGTTCACACAGTCCCTGCACTTCTCAGACAGGCAGGGGCCTCTCAAAGAATGATCGTGAGTGTACTATGCTAAAGCCCGTGCAGAAGAAATTAGGGTCTGGATAAGAACTCCCAAAAGGCGTAAAGTAAGAGGGAAATCAAGGCAGGGTACAGGCCATGCTGGTAAGGAGTGGTTAAATCTCTTATGCCTGGCAGAGGTAACTGACCACTGTCACCCAGGCTCCAAGGTGAGGGGATGCCCTCACAGAGAAAGGCTGACCACGTGTCACACACCCGTCTTTCTCTCTTCCAAATGGGAGCATCCTCTTCAAGTTTAACGCCAGACACGCCTCTGGCATGCATTCTAAAGAATTGGTAGCAATTTGATCCCCCAACCCTGAAAAGGAAGTGTCTTATCTTCTGCACACAAGTCTGGCCTCAATACAAACTCTCTTATTAGAGAGGGTTGGCCCCTGAGAGAACTATACAATATAATAAGGTTATGCAGCTGAATCTATTTTGCCACAAGGAATGAAAATGGTCAAAAGTCCTGTGGACTACTAAAATATAAAACTGGTTTTCTAAATCCTTTTATGAGAAATCTATTCTACTTATTGGGTTCATCACTATCCTCAAAAATTGGCAGGTTCTTAAACTAGACTCACTGAGACAGAAATTTATTTTCTGCAATACAGCCTGGCTTAAATCTTTCAAAAGAAAAAATGCTTAAAGAGAGGCTTGACTTTGTCATGTTTAGTGAAGATTTTGTAAGTACTCTAGCATGGTTGTCAAGAATGAGTGAACTACATAAGGGTAGTAAGTAAACTTTTTTTTTTTGTATTTTTTTTAATTTTGGTATCATTAATCTACAATTACATGAAGGACATTATGTTCACTAGGCTCCCCCCCTCACCAAGTCCCCCGCACATACCCGTTCACGGTCACTGTCCATCAACATAGTAAGATGCTGTAAAATCACTACTTGTCTTTTCTGTGCTGCACAGCCCTCCCCATGCCCCTCCCCCCACACTATACATGCTAATCGTAATGCCTCCTTTCCCTTTTCCCACCCTTATCCCTCTCTTCCCACCCGTCCTCCCCAGTCCCTTTCCCTTTGGTAACTGTTAGTCCATTCTTGGGTTCGTGCTTCTGCTGCTGTTTTGTTCCTTCAGTTTTCTTTTGTTCTTATACTCCACATATGAGTGAAATCATTTGGTACTTGTCTTTCTCTGCCTGGCTTATTTCACTGAGCATAATACCCTCTAGCTCCGTCCATGTTGAGCATTTTGAGGAACCTCCATACTGCTTTCCACCATGTTCTTATAGCTGAGTAATATTCCATTGTGTGTATGTACCACATCTTCTTTATCCATTCATCTACTGATGGACACTTAGGTTGCTTCCATATCTTGGCTATTGTAAATAGTGCAGCGATAAACATAGGTGTGCATCTGTCTTTTTCAAACTGGAGTGCTGCATTCTTAGGGTAAATTCCTAGGAGTGCAATTCCTGGGTCAAATGGTATTTCTATTTTGAGGAACCTCCATACTGCTTTCCACAATGGTTGAACTAATTTACATTCCCACCAGCAGTGTAGGAGGGTTCCCCTTTCTCCACAACCTCGCCAACATTTGTTGTTGTTTGTCTTTTGGATGGTAGCCATCCTTACTGGTGTGAGATGATATCTCATTGTGGTTTTAATTTGCATTTCTCTGATGACAAGCGATGTGGAGCATCTTTTCATATGTCTGTTGGCCATCTGAATTTCTTCTTTAGAGAACTGTCTATTCAGCTCCTCTGCCCATTTTTTAATTGGATTATTTGCTTTTTGTTTGTTGAGGTGTGTGAGCTCTTTATATATTTTGGATGTCAAGCCTTTGTCAGATCTGTCATTTATAAATATATTCTCCCATACTGTAGGATACCTTTTTGTTCTACTGATGGTGTCCTTTGCTGTGCAGAAGCTTTTCAGCTTAATATAGTCCCATTTGTTCATTTTTGTTTTTGTTTCTCTTGCCCGGGAGATATGTTTAAGAGGTCACTCATGTTTATGTCTAAGAGATTTTTGCCTATGTTTTTTTCTAAGAGTTTTATGGTTTCATGACTTACATTCAAGTCTTTGATCCATTTTTAATTTACTTTTGTGTATGGGGTTAGACAGTGATCCAGTTTCATTCTCTTACATATAGCTGTCCAGTTTTGCCAGCACCATCTGTTGAAGAGACTGTCATTTCCCCACTGTATCTCCATGGCCCCTTTATCGAATATTAGTTGACCATATATGTTTGGGTTAATGTTTGGAGTCTCTATTCTGTTGTAAGTAAACTTCTTAATGATTGTGTGTTACAGAGTATATACGTACATACAGCTTGAAAATCTTTGTGGTAACCTAAAACCTTAAAGTTTTGCTAAGTAGACATATTTTGTGCTTATTGGGGAATTGTGCGGTAAAGCACATGTTTCCAGAAATTATACAATGTGTTCATAAATTTGTCAATCTAAAGAATGCTAATATAACAGTTTACAATAGATAGCTTACTTTTCCGTGTTCACTGAAAACTAAATTTCTAATGGTTTTAAGTTCTAAAAATACTTGAAAGAATAAGGAAAACATCTCTGCATGCTAGAAATGATGCGTGTTTTAATAAGAGAAGGTATAAGGAATGGAAATGCATTTTATTGAGAGTAAAAGAAGGTAACTTTGTTCTAAAGTACAGCTGGTTATTTAAAGAGGGAGAACTCTGAATGTAAAAAAAGTTGTAGAAAGTTTGTGGAAGAATTGATATGGTTATGCTATGTAAAATTAAAGCAAATTAGTCTTGATATCAAGTACACAGGAAAATTAGAATTTTGTTTTGTTTGTTAAAAGGAAAGAGCTTCCTTAAACTATTAGTCTGCTCTTAATGTTGAAAGATTACAAAGGGTTTTCTAATTGTTTTATCAAAGCAGTTTCTCATGTCTAAAGTCTCAATAAGTTAAAGGGCATAAATTCCCCTTTTCCTATGATGCTATAATTTAACTACCATTATAGCTCTACCTCAACTGTAACATGCCTCCAATGTGCTGATTCTTCTTGCAAATCATCAAAGATATAAAGGTTGTTTTTTTTTTCAAATCTGGAACAAGTACATTTAGGTTATTCCATTGGCAGGATGCTTAAATCAAAAGGCTCCCCTTTGCTGGAAGCAAAGAAACCATTTTAATAAACCATTGCTCAAGCTTCACCCAATATTCAAGGCTGGCTTCCCAAAGACCACTGGTCAAATATAATAACTTTACAGGCTGCACATTGGCTTGCCACAGATTAGACAACCCACCCTAGTATGGGTTGGCCAGTCCCAAACGGTACTCACTGACTGTGTGGAACTTAAGCTTTGGCCATGGCTCCCTCCAGGATGGATAGAGAGGTACACTCTGGGATTTCCTTGGTTGTAAGGATGTTGGGCTAAGAACATCCCACACCCTTCAAAATTACCAAGTCTTCAATATCGATGGACTATGAATATTTTTCATTGGTATGATCACCTAGTTTCCGTTTTTATATCATCTCTTGGTTTAGAAGATGTAATTTGGACTACCAAATCTTTAACCAATTTTACTCAAAAGGCCTTAAATGATACTATCCAAGGAATAGCTCTCCTGAATACTAAAGTTAAACTAATAAACCAAGCAGTTTTACAAAATAGAATGGCACTAGACATCTTAACAGTAGCACAGGATGGGACCTGTGCTATAATTGAAGTTGACTATTGTGTGTACATTCCAAATTATGCACAAAATGTCTCTAATTCACTCTAGGACCTCCAAAAGCAAGTCCAAGCTATGTCAGGCCCAGAAGTCATATAGACTAGTACAATATGGAGCTGGTTTTCTAAATCCTTTTGAAGCCACAAAATGGCAAATGGTGATGGAAATGGAACCCTGGATTAAAATGCCCATCTCCCAAGGCCTCTCAACCAACCAGTGATGGAGACCTGACTGCACCCTTCACTGTGCCCCCTTATCAGCAGGAAGCAGTCAGAGCAGTTGTCGCACCGTTTCCCTTGCAGCAGCTAGGGTTTCCATCTGTAGAGGAGGAAATGAAACAGGGACTGTGGGCTTAGAGTAGGGTGAAGGCTTCCGGAAAAAACAAAGCAAGATAATCCATCATGGGATTTGCTTTGGCCTGCTGGGGGGGCCCAACTTATTTTTCTGACTTCACCCAGTTGCTGCTTTTCTTCCACTAGCCCTAATCAAGTTATTTGCCACCTAGGCAATTTAATAAGCAATCCCAAAACAACAGTAAAAACAGTAAGGATTCCATCTTGAAGACAAGATTGCATTTTAAAACTCAAATTAGCTAAAAACTAAGTTTCTTAACAGACTCTTTAACAAACAGACAATAACTCAGCCCACCTTGGGAACAAAGCAGGCAGTCTTGATTGATATGCTCCCAGAATAGGAAGCTACTATCCTGGGAGGAAATCAGAACAGTAAATTTCTTGTAAATAACCCAGAAGACTAATCAGAAACTTAAGGTCTCTTCAAAGATAAACATTTTGGGACCACTTAGCAGGTATGCATCCCTAGCCCTTTGTCTCTCAACAGCCTATAAAACCCCTAGAAAACACACCACCCCAGGGACCTCTTGTCCCCTCCTGGCATTAGCCAGGAGCTCTGTTCTCTCCTTTTATGTCTAAAAACCTCTCACTTGTTCTCCTAAAAAAATTAATTAATGAATGAGTTTCTAAATCTACAATTTATTCCAGGTTTTGGCTGCAACATTCCCAATGATTATTAATAGGGCAACAATGTTCACATCCTGTGAAAAAAACACTTCATGTAGACTTGATATGTTACAAATCTCAACCAGGAACTTCTGACTTCTAAACATTCTAAGTGAAAATTAACAATGTAAATGCCTAAAGTGGGGTAAAAGGCTTCTTCAGGCAGGGTACTCTTCCAGCCCAACTTGAAATGTGCTACATCCTCTTTTTATTTATATTTCAAATGATAGTAAATAGTAAGGGCAGGGAAGGGTTTGGTGTTGTTGGGGTTCTTATGGCCAGGATCCTCACTGAACTTAAACCACCTGATGATATAACTGGCCTGTTGCTAGGCTACTGCTTCCACACCTTTAGGCAATAAGCTATTTTTTGCACTATATAGAGAGCTCGACCCAGTGCTCTATGGGGAGGCAGAGATGGTAGTGCTTGACCTACTGTTGGGAGAACAAGCTGGGTAATAAACCCTTTCACCCACCCCAAAGAACGTTTTCTGTCGTTTTCTTTAGTCACATTGAATCCATAGTGAACTTGCCTGGGGCTGAAACCCATTGGCAAGACAATTGGAGTACTCAGCAGGATTCATTGTCGACCAAGGAAAAAGACAGGCTGCCCTTATGGGAGAGGTGCTTCAGTGGGCTGCCCCTGTGAATGGGGAGAGAGTGGATTGTCCCCCAGTGGGTATGTGGTCTGAGGTGGCTTGCCTCCTAGAGGACTGGGCCCCACTCCAGGACTGGAGGCAAGTGGAGGTGATACCTGACGCAGTAGGGGTGGCCCTTGGTATAGTAAGTAGGTCTTTTGAGAGACAGAGTGCCCGTGAGACAGCAGGGACTGTGGGTTGGTTGCTTCTCACAGTATTAAAAAAGTCTACAGAAAAGAAGGACATGCTCCTGAAAGACCCAAGAAATGGTGGCATAAGAACGTGAGCTGCAAACTCCTGTGGATTCCCTGAAGAAGGACATGGCACTGATATGAGAGGAGGCAGCACCAGAACACCAGCAGCGAGGTGCCATTGAAGAGGTAAAAGATTCCTTACAGAACAAGATAGAAGCACTGCCAGGTGCTCTGAAGGAGGAAAAGGCCATCAAGGAAAACGACGAACTCCTGAGGGAAGCACAGGTGAAGGTGGCAGGAGAATGCCAGCTGCAAAGCATTGACGTGAAGGTAAGAGAGCTTCTGAAGACCGAGCTAGCATTGCTGCGAGGGACGGTAAAAGAAGGTAAAAGTAGCAGAAGAGTCACTTGGGGGAGGGGAGAGAAAGGTGCCATCAGCCCTGGAAATGGAGGAGCTGGGGAAGGATGAAGGGGTGGTGCTGCAGGCACTGACCCCTCCTGTACTGAAAGCACGCCCAGTGGTTATAAAGAAAATAAAGACCCAGCAGCTGAAAGTTCCCCAAGGAGAGGAGCAGCCCCCTCCCCAGGTCATGGAGCACTCTATGCTCCACCCCTATACTCAGGCTGAGCTGCTGGATTTGGGCTCCCAGTTTAGGCAGAAACCCTCAGAGTCAATATCAGCTTGGCTCCTGCATCTGTGGGACTTAGGGGTGGATGGAATTGTTCTGTCGGGATCACAGAGGGAAAGCTGGCTTCCCTGACAGTGCGGCCCGCCTTAAGGCAGCCCCAGGGAATCACTCCCTCCTTGACTGGCTTAAGGCTGTACTTTGTGCTGTGTGGCCCAATCAGGGTGTTCTACCATCCTCTCCTGTTAGATGGCAGATGTATGCTGAGCTCCAACAGGTGTTACGAGAGCTAGGCATAAAATATGCCATCTATAGTCCAGAGAATTATGGCCCAGGTGAAGAGATTTTCACTGCTGGGATAAGAAATATTGTGCTTCAAACGGCTCCCACATCCCTCTTTGGGTCTCTAGTGGCCATTCTTTCCCCTCCCTTAGGGCAGCCTGTAAGCGAGGGGACATGTACAGTAGCAGACTTAGGAGAGGGTGAAGCAATTAGAACACAGAAAGAAATAAGGCCTCCTACTCACAAGAATAATTTAAAGGGCCGGATGAAGGTTACAAGGACCCAGATGTGGGTTGATTTATTATGGGCAGGAGCAGATGTAAGGAAATTAGATGGGAAGTCAAATAGGATCTTACCAGAGTTATGGTAACAACTGAAACTAGAGCAGCAGTTCCAGCCATTAAGACCAAAGAGGCAGAGGTCAGAGAAAGAGCCGCAAGTCTGGCCTGATTACAAGGGCTGGACAGTGAGCCAACCTCACTTGAGCTCACACAGGAAGGTGACTGGGGAACACGGTTTGACTGAGGGGAAGGTCAAGGCATCTGCCCTGAGGGACAAGGAGGGACTGGAGGCCACATGTTGAAATAGCTATCCATTGGTCCCCAGTGAACATACAACATGTCCTGGCTCTGGTGGACACAGGAGCTGAATGTTCACTCATTCATGGTAACCCTGAACGGTTCCCCGGGACCCCCAGTATAATAGATGGATATGGGGGTATGGCTATGAGAGTGAAACAAACCCAAATCCCTTTGGGAATAGGGTGTCTACTCCCAAAAGAGTATACTGTGTATATATCTCCTATCTCTGAGTATATTTTGGAAATTGATATCCTGCAGGGTCTATGGTTGCAGACCACTGCAGGTGAGTTCAGACTGTGAGTGGTGAAGGCAGTTCTAAAGGGAATGCTAGGCACCCGCCCATAGCTTTGCCTGTGCCTTGGCGGGTGACTAATATCAAACAATACAAACTGCCTGGAGAGCATAAAGAGACTGGAGAAACTCTCCAGGAGCTGGAAAAGGTGGGTAGATAAAGCCAACCCATAGTCCTTTCAATTCCCCAGTGTGGCCAATAAAAAAAGCCAGATTGCTCCTGGCGTATGACTGCAGATTACAGAGAATTAAATAAAGTTACACCCCCTATGAATGCTGCTGTCCCCTCTATTGCAGGTCTGATGGATACCCTCAGCCATGAACTAGGAACATATCATTAGATCTTGCTAATGCCTTCTTTTCCACTGACATTGAGCAGGAAAGTCAGGAACAGTTTGCCTTCACGTGGGAAGGGCAGCAGTGGACTTTCACCATCCTTCCACAGGGATACCTCCACAGCCCCACCATCTGTCATGGACTTGTAGCCCAGGACTTGAATACATGGGAGAAAATGCCAACACTGCGGCTGTACCATTATATTGATGATGTCATGCTCACATCCGATTCTCTTTCAGATCTAGAAGGTGCAGCACCTAGACTGCTGCAACATTTACAGGAGAAAGGATGGGCTATGAACAGTACCAAGGTTCAGGGACCTGGTTTGTCTGTCAGATTTTTGGGGGTCATCTGGTCGGGTAAGACCAAAGTTATATCAGAAGCAGTTATAGATAAAGTCCAGGCCTTTCCTACCCCTACAACTGTAGCATTGCTACAGGAGTTTTTGGGTCTTCTTGGCTACTGGAGAGTGTTTATCCCACACTTGGCACAAATTCTGAAGCCCTTATTTATCATTTGGTATGAAACGGCATCAGGTGGGATTGGGATGAGACATGTGCATATGCCTTTAATACAGCAAAATGGGCAGTCATGGCCGTGCAGGCCTTAAGTGTGACAGAGCCATCAAGGCCCTGTGAGCTGGATGTTCATGTAACTGAAGATGGTTATGGCTGGGGTCTCTGGCAGCGGCTTGAATAAACTCACCATCCTACTGGATACTGGTCACAACTCTGGAAAGGGGCAGAGGTATTATACACTTTGATAGAAAAACAACTAGCTGCCATGTATCATGCCCTGCTACAGAATCCATCACTGGAATGGCCCCAATAAAGGTAATAACCACCTATTCCATCTTGGGGTGGGTACGAGACTGGACCCAAAAGGCATGGAGTGGCGTGGCACAAACGCCCACACAGGCTAAGTGGGGTGCTTTCCTACAGCAGCATAGTGCCCTTTCTAGTAGCCCCTTGAGTGAAGAAGTCCAACGCTTATGGGGGCTGGTGACATATACTAGTGAAAAGCAGGAAGAACTTGTTTTTGAACCATTAGTAGCAGAGAGACCCTATCGGGAGGGAAGAGCCCCTGTACCCAAAGATGCATGGTACACAGATGGCTGCAGCCATGGGCAGCACCCAAAATGGAGGGCCATAGCTTTCCATCCTAAGACTGAGACAATATGGATGGAAGATGGTGAGGGGAAGAGGAGCCAATGGGCAGAGTTGCGGGTTGTGTGGCTTGTGATGAGCCAGGAGCCCTCCCCTATAGTTGTCTGCACTGGCAGCTGGGCTGTCTATTGGGGCTTGACTCTGTGGCTACCAACCTGGTATCATACTAACTGGCTGGTTGGTCACCGACCCCTTTGGGGGCAAGAATTGTGGCAAGGCTATGGGCCTGTGGTCAGACTAAAATATTTACAGTATACCATGTGACAGGTCATTTGCCACTGGCATCCCCAGGAAATGAGGAAGCAGATAAATTGGCCCAGATACATTGGTTAGAGGGAAAGCCTGCCTCTGATATAGCCCAATGGTTACGTCAGCGTTTGTTGCATGTGGGGCAAAAGACAATGTGGGCTGTAGCCCATTGGTGGGGCTTGCCTATCACCTTTGAAGAAGTTAGTAGAGACTCGCAGGAGTGTGTCATGGGCTCCAAAAGAGACTTATACTGAGTTCCACAACAAAATGGGACAATAGCTAAGGGGCCTATCCCCATTGTCAGGTGGTAGATAAGACTATATTGGGCCTCTACCTGTGTCAGAAGGATATCGGTGTGCCATGACTTGTGTGGACACAGCTACTGGACTTCTGGTTGCTTTTCCTACTCATTGTGCAGATCAGCAGACAACCAAAAGAGGCCTGGAGCGTCTCTTTGCTGCCTATGGCCAACCACAGGTAATTGAGAGTAATCAGGGCACCCATTTTACTGGACATACACAGCAAGAATGGGTGCAACAGCTGGGAATCAAGTGGAAGTTTCATGTGCCATACAATCTTACCACAGCAGACATGACAGAGTGGCACAATGGCTTGTTAAAATCTGGACTAAAGTCAGATACCAATAGTCTGTGGGGATGGTCAGTCCGTTTATGGACCGTGCTACTGCATTTAAACGAAAGACCCTGAAAGGGAGCCCTAAGCCCTGTAGACATGTTAACACATATGGCTGCCTCCCCTATACAACTGCAAGTACAAACTAAGGAAGAATCACTGAAGCCAAGGTTCGTCCACCAGAGTAATATCTTGCTGCCAGCACCAAACGCACTGAACCCCGGAGACTCCATTGAGTGGATGTGGCCTTGAACCTTTTGACACATGGACCAAAAATGGCTGGCTCACCTGGCACCTTGGGGACAAGGCCTGGAAGCTGGCCTCCTGAGTATTCCTGGAATAACAGCAGAGTGGCTGCCAAAGGTCACAGTAGTATATCCTGAATGGCCAGAAGGTAGGAGCGTCTTACCGGGGAGTTTTGTTTTATCATTATGACCAGTGCATGCACTTCCAGTAGCACTATATATAGATCCTTCAGTAACCACCATGGGGTAAGGAGTAAAAGTATGGTGTACTAGCCCTGGAGGAGACCCCCTTCCTGCTACAGTCCTATCACAGGACCACTCTCTTCCATGCATCCTACCTGATGGACAAGATTTACCTATGTTGGTGTCATTAAAACATGTGTCTTATTCCCCTTTTTGTGGAATGGGAACTTCCTTCAGCTTGAGGATTATTATAATTTTTGTTATTAGGAACCTCCTCTGGCGTGAGGATTATTATAATTTGTTACCTGTATCAATATCTCGTTGTATCTTAATTTTTGTTATTCTCTCTAAGTTGCTGTTATCCTCTGTTGCTGTTGTAGAATCTGGTTATGGTGCTCTGGCTTTCTCACACAGGGACCACTGCGGAAGATTGAAAGCCTGTAGATTGTTAAGGTGAGAATCCTGGAAGGGTGGAGTGTGGGGAAGTCAGGGTTCCTATGGCTAGGACCCTCACTGAACTTAAACCACTTGATGATGTAACTGGCCTGTTGCTAGGCTACTGCTTCCACACCTTTAGGCAATAACCTTTTATACTATATAGACAGCTCAGCCCAGTGCTCTGGGCGGAGGCAGAGATGGTAGTGCTTGACCTACTGCTGGGAGAACAAGCCAGTAATAAATCCTTTCACCCCAAAGAACTTTTTCTGTCATTTTCTTTGGTCACATTGAATCCATAGTGAACCTGCCCAGGGCTGACACCCACTGGCAAGACAAAGGGTCAATGGGCAAAGAGTTAATAAGCCCTGCCTGTGCTGCTCCTGGAATCAGAGAGGAAATCCATAGGAAGCTGCTGGTCTTTAAACTGCTCACCCTCACCTCACACTGGTGTGCAATGCCAGTGTGCCACGTTCTTAAAGAATTACTTCTCTTGGTCTAATGTCACAATTATCGAAATTGGAAAAAGAAGAACAGATGAGGCCTAAGGTCAGCAGAAGGAGGGACATAATAAAGATCAGAGAAGAAATAAATAAAATTGAGAAGAATAAAACAATAGCAAAAATCAATGAAACCAAGAGCTGGTTCTTCGAGAAAATAAACAAAATAGATAAGCCTCTAGCCAGACTTACTAAGAAGAAAAGAGAGTCAACACAAATCAACAGTATCAGAAACGAGAAAGGAAAAATCACGACGGACCCCACGGAAATGCAAAGAATTATTGGAGAATACTATGAAAACCTATATGCTAACAAGCTGGGAAACCTAGGAGAAATGGACAACTTCCTAGAAAAATATAACCTTCCAAGATTGACCCAGGAAGAAACAGAAAATCTAAACAGACCAATTACCAGCAACGAAATTGAAGCGGTAATCAAAAAACTACCAAAGAACAAAACCCCCGGGCCAGATGGATTTACCTCGGAATTTTATCAGACATACAGGGAAGACATAATACCCATTCTCCTTAAAGTTTTCCAAAAAATAGAGGAGGAGGGGATACTCCCAAACTCATTCTATGAAGCTAACATCACCCTAATACCAAAACCAGGCAAAGACACCACCAAAAAAGAAAACTACAGACCAATATCCCTGATGAACGTAGATGCAAAAATACTCAACAAAATATTAGCAAACCGAATTCAAAAATACATCAAAAGGATCATACACCATGACCAAGTGGGATTCATCCCAGGGATGCAAGGATGGTACAACATTCGAAAGTCCATCAACATCATCCACCACATCAACAAAAAGAAAGACAAAAACCACATGATCATCTCCATAGATGCTGAAAAAGCATTTGACAAAGTTCAACATCCATTCATGTTAAAAACTCTCAGCAAAATGGGAATAGAGGGCAAGTACCTCAACATAATAAAGGCCATCTATGATAAACCCACAGCCAACATTATATTGAACAGCGAGAAGCTGAAAGCATTTCCGCTGAGATCGGGAACTAGACAGGGATGCCCACTCTCTCCACTGTTATTTAACATAGTACTGGAGGTCCTAGCCACGGCAATCAGACAAAATAAAGAAATACAAGGAATCCAGATTGGTAAAGAAGAAGTTAAACTGTCACTATTTGCAGATGACATGATACTGTACATAAAAAACCCTAAAGACTCCACCCCAAAACTACTAGAACTGATATCGGAATACAGCAAAGTTGCAGGATACAAAATCAACACACAGAAATCTGTGGCTTTCCTATATACTAACAATGAACCAACAGAAAGAGAAATCAGGAAAACAACTCCATTCACAATTGCATCAAAAAAAATAAAATACCTAGGAATAAACCTAACCAAAGAAGTGAAAGACTTATACTCTGAAAACTACAAGTCACTCTTAAGAGAAATTAAAGGGGACACTAACAGATGGAAACTCATCCCATGCTCGTGGCTAGGAAGAATTAATATCGTGAAAATGGCCATCCTGCCCAAAGCAATATACAGATTTGATGCAATCCCTATGAAACTACCAGCAACATTCTTCAATGAACTGGAACAAATAATTCAAAAATTCATATGGAAACACCAAAGACCCCGAATAGCCAAAGCAATCCTGAGAAAGAAGAATAAAGTAGGGGGGATCTCACTCCCCAACTTCAAGCTCTACTATAAAGCCATAGTAATCAAGACAATTTGGTACTGGCACAAGAGCAGAGCCACAGACCAATGGAACAGACTAGAGAATCCAGACATTAACCCAGACATATATGGTCAATTAATATTTGATAAAGGAGCCATGGACATACAATGGCGAAATGACAGTCTCTTCAACAGGTGGTGCTGGCAAAACTGGACAGCTACATGTAGGAGAATGAAACTGGACCATTGTCTAACCCCATATACAAAAGTAAACTCAAAATGGATCAAAGACCTGAATGTAAGCCATGAAACCATTAAACTCTTGGAAGAAAACATAGGCGAAAACCTCTTAGACATAAACATGAGTGACCTCTTCTTGAACATATCTCCCCGGGCAAGGAAAACAACAGCAAAAATGAGTAAGTGGGACTATATTAAGCTGAAAAGCTTCTGTACAGCAAAAGACACCATCAATAGAACAAGAAGGATCCCTACAGTATGGGAGAATATATTTGAAAATGACACATCCGATAAAGGCTTGACGTCCAGAATATATAAGGAGCTCACACGCCTCAACAAACAAAAAACAAATAACCCAATTAAAAAATGGGCAGAGGAACTGAACAGACAGTTCTCCAAAAAAGAAATACAGATGGCCAACAGACACATGAAAAGATGCTCCACATCGCTAATTATCAGAGAAATGCAAATTAAAACTACAATGAGGTATCACCTCACACCAGTAAGGATGGCTGCCATCCAAAAGACAAACAACAACAAATGTTGGCGAGGCTGTGGAGAAAGGGGAACCCTCCTACACTGCTGGTGGGAATGTAAGTTAGTTCAACCATTGTGGAAAGCAGTATGGAGGTATATCAAAATGCTCAAAACAGACTTACCATTTGACCCAGGAATTCCACTCCTAGGAATTTACCCTAAGAACGCAGCAATCAAGTTTGAGAAAGACAGATGCACCCCTATGTTTATTGCAGCACTATTTACAATAGCCAAGAATTGGAAGCAACCTAAATGTCCATCGATAGATGAATGGATAAAGATGTGGTACATATACACAATGGAATACTACTCAGCCATAAGAAAAGGGCAAATCCAATCATTTGCAGCAACATGGATGGAGCTGGAGGGTATTATGCTCAGTGAAACAAGCCAAGCGGAGAAAGAGAAATACCAAATGATTTCACTTATCTGTGGAATATAAGAACAAAGGAAAAACTGAAGGAACAAAACAGCAGCAGAATCACAGAACTCAAGAATGGACTAACAGGTAGCAAAGGGAAAGGGACTGGGGAGGATGGGTGGGTTGGGAGGGATAAGGGGGGGAGAAGTAGGGGGGTATTAAGATTAACATGCATGGGGGGGTAGGAGAAAAGGGAGGGCTGTACAACACAGAGAAGGCAAGTAGTGATTCTACAACATTTTGCTATGCTGATGGACAGTGACTGTAAAGGGGTTTATAGGGGAGACCTGGTATGGGGAGAGCCTAGTTAACATAATATTCATCATGTAAGTGTAGATTAGTGATACCAAAAACAAAGCAAAAAAAAAAAAAAGGGCAGTTCCTGTGTGGTAACCTCCAACGAGTTCTACACAAGGGTATAAAGGGCATATAAAAGTGTAGGCAAAGGGTCTGTTTGTGTTTATACAAAGGATCAAAGCCTAATTGGGCTACCCCGAAAATGAACTAAGATACGATATGAAAAAGAACTTCCAACATCAGCACTCTCTGGAAGACTCATGCCAGAAGATGATCATCAAAAAACACCAACAAAGATCCACGCACTGCTACAGCTGTAGATGCACCCATCCCACCAGTTCCTGGACTTGCCATGGGAATGAGGAAGGAGGTATCTAAGCTGGCCTGTGCATACAGTAAAATAACAAATTTGACTGGATCTATACTGTTGGAACTCAACCAAGAATTTGGAGAAGTGCAAATTGTAGCGCTCCAAACTCTTACAACTACAGACTATTTACTGTTAAAAGAACATAAGGGATGTGAACATTCCCCAGGAATGGGTTGTTTTAATTTGTCTGATTTCTCTCAGACTGTTCAAGTTCAGTTGGACAATATCCACCATATCATAGATAAGTTTTCACAAATGCCTAAGGTGCCTTAATGGTTTTCTTGGTTTCACTGGAGATGGCTGGTAATTACAGATATGCTTTGGTTATGTAACTATACTCCTATTATGTTAATGTGTGTGCGCAATTTAAGTAGTAGCTTAAAACCTATATAGGCTGAAGTTACTCTACAAGAAGATATGTCAAAGAAATAATCAATCTTCCCATGTTTTCTTCCGCCTGCTACTTCTATAGCTTTTCTTCTTCCTTCCTAATTACAACCCTTAAATAGAATTAATGCCTGATATCAAATTTACCGAGTATCATAACTCCTCCAAGTGGTAAATATACCTCAAGACAAATGCTGGGCATACAAGCCACAGGGCATAAATATGCAAAGAAGTAAAAAGCTAACCTTTTCAAACAATAAGACTTCCCTCTCACTTACCAACTTCACATTTCCCTGTATGGCCCCGGAAGATGACTGGTTAGCCAGAGACGGGTAAGATTCCTCAAGGGAAGAACAACCTAAGACAGGCACAGTCGCAGGGGGGTCATCAGGTGAGAAATTGGGGATCAACAGAGGTGAGGCTTAGAACCTCACCCCCCTGTTCTGAGAGAAATCTTCTGCATACGTGGATGTTTTATTGCCCTTGTCTAGCTTGGATTAACACATAGTCTACAGGCACACACCTGATCGTCTACATTTGCTCTCTTACAACACTAAACTATGTTTTCTACCTTTATCTTGTATCTACCTACCACTTCAGCATTTTATTAAAAATAATAATAATAAAGAGAGAAATGTGGTATCCACATATAAATCAAGTATAAAAACCAAATGAGTATTCATATTTGAACTGACTGTTTAGAGTTCATAATGCATGAGCAAAACCGAAAGTTTCTGTGATGACTGCCCTTGTACTGTTCACTATGTAACTTATTCATTATGTAAGAATTTGTTCTATATGTAAGAACTTGTTTGTTATGCCTCAGAAGATTGGAGACTGACGAAAATTAGGCTTGGGGTCGATTAATGATTGTGCATTGAGCATTGACTCCACTATACAGAATTTTATTGTCGTTAACAACCATTTGATCAATAAATATGAGAGATGCCCTCACAAAAAAAAAAAAAAAAAAGGACAGACTTCCAATGGTAAAATAAATAAGTAACTGGGATGTAATGTATAGCATAAGGAATATAGTCAAGATATTGTAACAGCTTGGTAGGGTGATAGCTGGAACCTAGAATTATGTATATAAATGTTCTACCACTGTGTTGTACACTTGAAACTAATGTAATGTAATACTGTGCGTCAACTACCCTTCAATAAAAAATAATTATTTAAAAAAAAAAAAAAAAGAATTACTTCTCTTGATGACTGATCAGTACATCCAACACTTTTTTATACTAACATCAATGAAGGAGTCAAACCCAGACATTATATAAATCAGCCTCATTTACAAAGAATTAACCAGTTAAAAAAATTTCCAGTTGATAATTTATCTTAAAAGATAAAATTTATCTTAAAAAAATAAAATTACATATAGCTCTTGTATAAGTTCCTTGGCATAAAAAGAAAGTCGACAACCACTACCCACAGTTTAAAGCAATGAAGTATTTAAGGGCAACATGGCTCATAAACTCTGTTCATAAGCAGATTAACTTGATGGAAACAACAAGCAGCAGCTTCCATGCCATCTGAATTAACCCAGCGCACTCAAATACAAGTTCCTATGAAGATTTAGTTTGCTAGATGCCAAGCCCTGGTACAGACACAAAATTGAATTCCGTCATATACCTAACAGGCATCTAAGGCCATGCTCTCTTACCAACTGCTCTAAAAACAAGTGCCTGTGAAATACACTGCATTACAAGGAGGCTTCCCCAGAAACAGAATGAGAGCAGGCTTCAAAATTGCAGCCCTGTTTCCTCTGGAACACTTATACTTACCATGCCAAGGCTCCTGTAGCTTTATGTACATTTTCCTCAGTGACCTCCCAGGCCAGAGGCTCCAACCAAAAGGGCCAGGGCTTGGCTGGAGAAACTTGCGGGCATTCGCCTTCAATCTGCCAGTGCAGATTTCATTCACCCCAGACAGAGCTCTTTAAAGATGCCCCCTCTATGAACCCCTCTACAGAAGGTCAAGTATACTATCACACCTAAAATTGACATGTTCCTGATGTTTCACCAGCTGGTGAAGGAGTTCATATAATAATATGATTAACTGCTTCTAGGGAAGATATAGTTTACTGTACAAAGTTCTCCCTTCCCCTAGATAGTTCACCTTCCCCTTAGAGGACCACCTTTCCTGGCTGGGGCTCACAAGAAGGTTACCAACCAACTCAAAACAGTTTTAAAACTATAAGGCCTGATGGAACCAGAAAAGACCCCAAATAGCCAAAGCAATCCTGAGAAGGAAGAATAAAGCATGGGGCATCTCGCCTCCCAACTTCAAGCTCTACTAGAAAGCCACAGTAATCAAGACAATTTGGTACTGGCACAAGAACAGACCCACAGACCAGTGGAACAGAATAGAGAGTCCAGATATTCACCCAAACATATATGGTCAATTAATGTATGATAAAGGAGCCATGGACATACAATGGGGGAAATGACAGCCTCTTCAACAGCTGGTGTTGGCAAAACTGGACAGCTACATGTAAGAGAATGAAACTGGATCACTGTCTAACCCCATACACAAAAGTAAATTCGAAATGGACCAAAGGCCTGAATGTAAACCATGAAACCATAAAACTCTTAGAAAAAAACAGGCAAAAATCTCTTTGACATAAACATGAGCGACTTCTTCATGAACATATCCTCCCAGGCAAGGGAAACAAAAGCAAAAATGAACAACTGAAACTACATCAAAGTTAAAGGCTTCTGTACAGCAAAGGACACCACCAATAGAACAAAAAGGCATCCTACAATATGGGAGAATAGATATTCATAAATGACATATCTGATAAAGGGTTGACATCCAAAATATATAAAGAGCTCATGCACCTCAACAAACAAAAAGCAAATAATCCAATCAAAAAATGGGCAGAAGAGCTGAACAGACAGTTCTCCAAAGAAGAAATTCAGATGGCCAACAGACACATGAAAAGATGCTCCACATCGCTAGTCATCAGAGAAATGCAAATTAAAACCACAATGAGATATCACCTCACACAAGTAAGGATGGCCACCATCCAAAAGACAAACAACAACAAATGTTGGCGAGGTTGTGGAGAAAGGGGAACCCTCCTACACTGCTGGTGGGAATGTAAATTAGTTCAACCATTGTGGAAAGCAGTATGGAGGTTCCTCAAAATAGAAATACCATTTGACCCAGGAATTGCACTCCTAGGAATTTACCCTAAGAATGCAGCACTCCAGTTTGAAAAAGACAGATGCACCCCTATGTTTATCGCTGCACTATTTACAATAGCCAAGATATGGAAGCAACCTAAGTGTCCATCAGTAGATGAATGGATAAAGAAGATGTAGTACATATACGCAATGGAATATTATTCAGCCATAAGAAGAAAACAAATCCTAACATTTGCAACAACATGGATGGAGCTAGAAGGTATTATGCTCAGTGAAGTAAGCCAGGCGGAGAAAGACAAGTACCAAATGATTTCACTCATCTGTGGAGTATAAGAACAAAGAAAAAACTGAAGGAGCAAAACAGCAGTAGACTTACAAAACCCAAAAATGGACTAACAGTTTGCAAAGGGAAAGGGACCGGGGATGATGGGTGGGAAGGGAAGGATAAGGGGCATGGGAAAAGAAAGGGGGCATTATGATTAGCATGCATAATGTGGGGGTTGGGGCATGGGGAAGGCTGTACAGCATGGAGAGGACAGGTAGTGATTCGACAGCATCTTACTACGCTGATGGACAGTGACTGCAATGGGGTATGTGGGGGGAACTAGGTGATGGGGGAAGTCTAGCAAACATAATGTTCCTTATGTAATTGTAGATTAATAATACCAAAAAACAAAAAACAAAAAACAAAAAAAAACTATAAGGCCTGCAGGAAAAATTTGGAGAACTCAGAAACATATTTTCCATATACCATTTTTGGCTTCATATTACATTAAGCCAATTACTTTTAAAGATATGGGGATCTTTCTTTGCAAGTTTCTCTTTCATTCAAAAGGAAGACAATAACCTAATAGTATTACATATAAAAACACCCCAAAGAAAAACAGCACTGGGCTCAATTAACAAATATATCACCACACCTCCCCCCAAATGCCAGGTATGTGAATACAGGTCAGAATTCTATTCTCTGCAGGCTCTTATTCTGGCAGGAAAATGAGCACATGTAGTTAGTGCAAATGTGGTGGCTCTAGTAGGCCACGGAATGGCTTCAGGTCTAAGCTCCCACCACCCCACAGCCATAGAGAAAAGGAAGCTCCTGAGTTCACAGTGAGTTAGAGATGGGGCTGTAACTAATACACGGACTGTCTGGCTGCAGGATAAGAGCACCTGTCAATATGCCAAACTGTAGCCTCCTGTTTGACATGGAAACTCTCTACTTGAACAGGTAGAGAAGTATCTTGACAACAGGTACCTTGACAAATAATTCAAAGTGAATGCTGGCAAATCAGCAAAAACAAACAAAACAAACAAAAGCCTTGTGGAAGGGTAGGAAGAATGAGGCTTTATGCATATTTCCTCTTATATAGGAAAAGAGGGAAGAAATGAGAGAGGAAGTTAATTTTAAAAAATAAATTCACACTAGAAGTGAGTCCAAAATGATGGTGTGGAAAGAGCCTGAGCCCACGTCCTCCCACAAACACACCAAATCTATGTGTACACACGGAGAAATTCATCCTGAGGAACGTAGAGGCCTGGGTAAGTGCCACATAAAAAATGGCAGAAGACACAGAGATGCAGTAATGGAGGAGGCCCCACCCCCAGCAGAGACCTGCAGTGGGGAGTCCAGACCATCTACCCTGGGGCACAGAAGAAAGTGCCAGTTGGAGGGTTTAAAGTCAACCATTAAATGGCAGGGGAACTAACTCCTAGAACTCTGGGATAGGACTTTCTGGTGAGTGCCACTGTCTGCATCCCTCCCCACATTCCTGCATGGAAGGGAGCAGAGGAGTGCCACTATGTACACTTCCCACACACACTAATAGAGCAGATGGGGGCAGGGGCAGACATGATGGAGGTGGCCTGCCACCTATACCCCAACATGCTTGTCAGAGATCCAGAAGTCCCACCATGGTGGCACTAGTGCTACACACACAGAGATTCACTCTGTCTGAGCCCCTTTCATCCCTGGCTGCCCCCATTCACCCCATTAGTGTGGCCCTGGCTGATGCCCACCTGGGAGACCCCCAAGCCATGCTCCACCACCCCCAGTGCCCCCCACCAGAGATTTCCCAGCCCAGTGCCCACCTGGGAGCTTACCAGACTGTGCCCAAGCAATAACAGCCACCCCGTCAGCATGGCCCCAGCTGGCAACTACATAGGAGACTCCCAGCCCGTACTCTGGGAGAACCAGTACTGGTTCTCCTGTCCAATCCCACCCTGGCCCCCAGCCAGCCGAAACTGTCAGACACACAGCATCTACCTAGGGGATGCTCCTACACAAGGCTGCACTTTCAAGATGGGAGACGTAACCTTTTGCATAACCTATAAAACACAGAAAGTAAAACAAAATGAGACATAGGAATATGTCTGAAACAAAAGAACAGGACAAAACTTCAGAAAAAGAATTAAACGAGACAGGTAATCTACCCAACAAAGAGGTTAAAGTAATAATCGTTATAAAAATGCACGCTAGACTTAAGAGTGGATGAACTCAATGAGAACCCCTACAAAGAGATAGAAAGTATTAAAGAGAACCTGAGATGAATAATACAATAAATGAAATGAAAATACTCTAGACAGAATCAACAGCAGACTAGAGGATGCAGAACAGATATCAGTGATTTGGAGGACAGAGTAACGGAAAGCATTCAAGCTGAACAGCAGAAAGAAAAAATAAAGAAATGAGGAAAGGTTTAAGGGAGCTCTAGGGCAACATCAAATGTCCTAATATACTCATTATAGGAATCCCAAAAGTAGAATAGAGAAAGAAACTGGTGGAAAACTTATTTAAAGAAATAATAACTTATTTAAAGAAATAATAATCTAACCTAGAGAAGGAAACAGACATCCAGGTCCAGGAAGCAGAGACAGTCCAAAATAAGATGAACTCAAGCAGATCCACACCAAGACACATCATCATTAAAATATCAAAGATCAACGACAGAGAATTTATTTTTATTTTGGTATCATTAATCTACAATTACATGAAGAACATTATGTTTACTAGGCTCCCCCCTTCACCAAGTCCCCCCCCACATACCCCTTCACAGTCACTGTCTGACAGAGAGAGAATTTTAAAAGCAGCAAGAGAAAAGCAATGAGTTACCCACAAGGGAAACCTCATAATGCTATCAGTTGATTTTTCAGCAGAAATCCTATAGGCTACAAGGGAGTGAGTGGCATGACATATTCAAAGTGCTGAAACATACAGACCTACAACAAAGAAGACTCTAACCAGAGAAGTTATCATTCAGAATTAAAAGAGATATAAAGAACTCAGATAAATACAGGTTAAAGGAGTTCACCACCATGAAACCAGCTTTACAAGAAATGTTAGAGGGACTTAGTAGGTGATTTAAAAACCCCACTTACATCAATGGATAGATCATCCAGACAGAAAATCAATATAGGGAACAGGAGCTCTGAATGACCTTAGACCAAATGGACCTAACATACATATAGAACGTTACATTAAAAAATAGCAGAATACTAATTCTTTTCAAGTGCACACAAAACATTCTCCAAGATAGATCAAATATTATGGCACAAAACAAGTCTTAATAAATTTAGGAAGACTGAAATCATACCAAGTATCTTTTCTGACCACCACAATATGAAACTGGAAATCAATTACTGGAAAAAACACAAACATGTGGAAGCTAAACAGCATGCTACTAAATGACCAATGGGTCAATGAAGAAATCAAAGTGGAAATAAAAAATATTTGAAGAATAATGAAAACAGAACAATGCAAAATCTTTGGGATGTAGCAAAAGCAGTTCTAAGAGGAAGTTTATGGTGTTACAGGCCTACCTGAAGAAACAGAAAAATATCAAACAATCTAACCTTACACACCCCTAAAACAATTAGAAAAAGAACAAAGTCCAAAGTTAGAAGGATGGAAATAATGATGATCAAAGGAGAAATAAAGGAAATAGAGACAAAAACCCCAAACAAAGGATCAATGGAACAGAGCTGGTTCTTTGACAAGATAAACAAATCTATAAGTTGTTAGCTAGATTCATTAAGAAAAAAAGAGGACTCAAAATCAGAAATGAAATGGAAGTTACAACTGACACCATAGAAACACAATTTTAAGAGATTACTGTGAAGTTATAT
This sequence comes from Manis pentadactyla, assembly GCF_030020395.1. Classification (NCBI taxonomy): domain Eukaryota; kingdom Metazoa; phylum Chordata; class Mammalia; order Pholidota; family Manidae; genus Manis; species Manis pentadactyla. The sequence goes on along the minus strand of NC_080019.1, from coordinate 202,815,170 downwards.
GCTAACAAATTGGACAACATAGAAGAAATGGCTACATTCCTAGAAACATGCTTTCTTCCCAAGACTGAACAAGAAGAAATAGGAAAATCTGAACAGACTGATTACTAGTAATGAATTTGAATCAGAAATCAAAATACTCCCAACAAACAAAATTCCAGGACCAGATGGCTTCACAGGACAATTCTACCAAACATTTAAAGAACAGCTAATACCTGTACTTCTCAAACTATTCCAAAAATTGAAGAGGAAGGAAAGCTTCCAAATTCAATCAAGACCAGCATCACCTTGATACCAAACCAAAGACACCACAAAAAAATTACAGACCAATACTCCCAATGAACATAGATGCAAAAATCCTCAACAAAATACTAGCAAACCAATTAAAAATACATTAAAAAGGATCATTTACCATGATCAAGAGTAATTTATCTCAGGGACGCAAAGATGGTTCAGTATCTGCAAATCATTCAATGTGATACAACCCATTAACAAAAGGATAAAAACCATATAGTCATCTTGATAGATGAACAAACATTTGACAGAATTCAGCATACATTCATGATAAAATCTCTCAACACAGTTAAAGGGTATATCTCAACAATAAAGGCTATATATGACAAACCCAAGATAACATCACACTCAATGGCAAAACTGATGCCCACTTTCACCACCTTTATTCAACATAGTATTGTAAGTCCTAGCCACAGCAATGAGGCAATAAATAAATAAATAAAAGGCATCCAAGTTTGTAAGGAGGAAGTAAAATTACCACTATTTACAGATGACATGAAACTATATATACAAAACTCCAAAGACTCCATAAAAACTACAGTAAATTCAATAAAGCTGCAGAACACAAAATCAACATACAGAAATTGGCTGTGGTTCTATATACAAATAATGAACTAACAGAAAGAGAAATTAAGAAATCAATTTCATTTAAAATTGTACCAAAAAGGATAAAATATCTAGGAATAATCCTGAGGAGATGAAAGACCTGTACTGTGAAAACTGTAAGACATTGATGAAAGAAACTGGAGAAACCACTAATAAATGGAAAGCTATTCCATGCTCATAGACAGGAAAAACTACTGTTGTTAAAATGGCCATACTGCCCAAAGCAATCTACAGAGTCAATGTAATCCCTATCAAAGTATCAACAGCATTCTTCATTATAGAGCAAATAATCCTAAAGTCTGTATGGAACCACAAAAAAATCCCAAATAGTATAAACAATCTTCAGAAAGAAGAACAAAGCTGGGGGTATCATGACTTCCGGTTTCAAAGTATACTACAAAGCTAGGGTAATCAAAACTGTATGGTACTGGCACAAGAAATGATACACAGACCAAGAGAACAGAACACAGAGCCAAGAAATAAGCCCATGCCTATATGGTCAATTAATATATGACAAAGGAGACAAGAATATAAAGGGGAAGGGACAGTCTCTTCAATAAATGGCACTGGGAAACTATAGACAACTACATGCAAATGAAAAGAAATGGGATCACTGTGCTATGCCATACATAAAAAAAGAAACTCAAAATGGGCAGAGCCAACATGGCGGCATGAGTAGGACAGTGGGAATCTCCTCCCAAAAACATATATTTTTGAAAATACAACAAATACAACTAATCTTAAAAGAGAGACCAGAAGACACAGGACAACAGCCAGACTACAACCACACGTGCGAGAGTCCAGCGCCTGGTGAAAGGGGTAAGATACAACCCCCGGCCTGGCGGGACCCGAGCACACCTCCCCCCAGCTCCTGACGGGAGGAAGAGGGAGCCCAGGACTGCTAAACACCCAGCCCCAGCCACCTGCACCAGAGCGCAGACACAGTGCATGCGTGGAGGGCTGGAAAATAGGGAAATAGGGCAGCAAGACCTCTGAGCGGGTTCCGAAGCTGATGTCCCTGTGACAAAGAAAAGCGAGTGCTTTTTGAAAGTCTTAAAGGGACAGGGACTTAACAGCTAGACGGAAACAACACAGGTCACAGCCCAGTGGCTGGAAATTACAGGGAAAACCGGGCGCACTAACCCCCAGGGCAACAGCTCTGAGACCCCTCACGGAGGTAAACAGCCAAACAGCGCCCCCGTCCATTACCCCTCCGGGCGCTGCAAAAGCAGAGAAACAGCCTAAGGCAAACCACGCCCAGAAAAAGGGATATCCCTCCATATCGGCTGGGAAAAACACAAAGACCCAGCCTACACGCAATTACCCAACACAAGGAACTAGGAGTCGCAGTTGTCCCAGTAAAGAAAGGCCAGTAGCAAGTGAAAAGTTTGGCCCTCCCAGCTGACAGTCAATAGCACCTGTCAACATGAAAAGGCAAAAAAATATGATCCAGACAAGACTAACCCAGACAGCATCAGCATCTGCTACATCTTCCCCTGAGAAGGAACCTGGGGAGATAGATTTAACCAGTCTTCCTGAAAAAGAATTCAAAACAAAAGTCATAACCATGCTGATGGACTTGCAGAGAAATATGCAAGAACTAAGGAAGGAGAATACAGAAATAAAACAAGCTCTGGAAGGACTTCAAAACAGAATGGACAAGATGCAAGAGACCATTAATGGACTAGAAAACAGAGAACAGGAACGCAGAGAAGCTGATGCAGAGAGATATAAAAGGATCTCCAGGAATGAAAGAATTTTAAGAGAGCTGAGTGACCAATAGATACGGAACAATATCCGCATTATAGGGGTACCAGAAGAAGAGAGACAAAAAGGGATAGAAAGTGTCTTTGAAGAAATAATTGTCAAAAACTTCCCCCAAATAGGGGAAGAAATGGCCTCTCAGACCACAGAGGTACACAGAACTCCCATGACAAGGGATCCAAGGAGGGCAACACCAAGACACATAATAATTAAAATGACAAAGATCAAAGACAAGGACAAAGTATTAAAGGCAGCCAGAGAGACAAAAAAGGTTACCTACAAAGGAAAACCAATCAGGCTATCATCAGAGTTCTCAACAGAAACCCTACAGGCCAGAAGAGAATGGCATGATATACTTAATGCAATGAAACAGAAGGGTCTCCAACCAAGAATACTGTATCCAGCACGAGTATCATTTAAATATGAAGGAGGAATTAAACAATTCCCAGACAAGCAAAAGGTGAGGGAATTTGCCTCCCACAAATCACCTCTACACGGCATCCTACAGGGACTGCTCTAGATGGTAGCACTCCTAAAAAGAGCACAGAACTAAACACCCAACATATGAAGAAGGGAGGAGGAGGAAAAAGAAGGGAGAGAAATAAAGAATCATCAGACCACGTTTATAATAGCTGAACAAGCGAGTTAAGTTAGACAGTAAGATAGTAAAGAAGCTAATCCTAAACCTTTGGTAACCACAAACTTAAAGCCTGCAATGGCAATAAGTACATACCTTTCAATAATCACCCTAAATGTAAATGGACTGAATGCACCAATCAAAAGACACAGAGTAATAGAATAGATAAAAAAGCAAGATCCATCCATATGCTGCTTACAAGAGACTCACCTCAAACCCAAAGACATGCACAGACTTAAAGTCAAGTAATGGAAAAAGATACTTCATGCAAACCACAGAGAGAAGAAAGCAGGTGTTGCAATTCTGGTATAAGACAAAACAGGCTTCAAAATAAAGGAAGTAACAAAAGACAAATAAGGACATTACATAATGATAAAGGGCTCAGTCCAACAAGAGGATATAACCATTATAATATATATGCAGCCAATACCGGAGCACCAACATACCTGAAACAAATACTAACAGAACTAAAGGAGGAAATAGAATGCCATGCATTCATTATAGGAGACTTCAACACACCACTCACTCCAAAGGACAGATCCACCAGACAGAAAATAAGTAAGGACACAGAGGAATTAATAACACACTAGAACAGATGGACGTAATAGACATCTACAGAACTCTACATGCAAAGCAATAGGATACACATTCTCCTCAAGTGCACATCGAACATTCTCCAGAATAGACCACATACTTGGCCACAAAAAGAGCCTCAGAAAATTCCAAAAGATTGAAATCCTACCAACCAACTTTTCAGATAACAAAGGCATAAAACTAGAAATAAACTGTACAAAGAAAGCAAAAAGGCTCACAAACACATGGAGGCTTAACAACACGCTCCTAAATAATCAATGGATCAATGACCAAATCAAAATGGAGATCCAGCAATATATGGAAACAAATGACAACAACAACACTAAGCCCCAACTTCTGTGGGACGCAGCAAAAGCAGTCTTAAGAGGAAAGTATATAGCAATCCAAGCATATTTAAAAAAGGGAGAACAATCCCAAATGAATGATCTAATGTCACAATTACTGAAATTGGAAAAAGAAGAACAAATGAGGCCTAAGGTCAGCAGAAGGAGGGACATAATAAAGATCAGAGAAGAAATAAATAAAATTGAGAAGAATAAAACAATAGCAAAAATCAATGAAACCAAGAGCTGGTTCTTCGAGAAAATAAACAAAATAGATAAGCCTCTAGCCAGACTTATTAAGAAGAAAAGACAGTCAACACAAATCAACAGTATCAGAAACGAAAAAGGAAAAATCACAATGGACTCCACAGAAAGACAAAGAATTATTAGAGAATACTATGAAAACCTATATGCTAACAAGTTGGGAAACCTAGGAGAAATGGACAACTTCCTAGAAAAATACAACCTTCCACGACTGACCCAGAAAGAAACAAAATCTAAACAGACCAATTACCAGCAAGGAAATTGAAGCGGTAATCAAAAAACTACCAAAGAACAAAACCCCCGGGCCAGATGGATTTACCTCGGAATTTTATCAGACATACAGGGAAGACATAATACCCATTCTCCTTAGAGTTTTCCAAAAAATAGAGGAGGAGGGGATACGCCCAAACTCATTCTATGAAGCCAACATCACCCTAATACCAAAACCAGGCAAAGACCCCACAAAAAAAGAAAACTACAGACCAATATCCCTGATGAATGTAGATGCAAAAATACTCAACAAAATATTAGCAAACCGAATTCAAAAATACATCAAAAGGATCATACACCATGACCAAGGGGGATTCATCCCAGCGATGCAAGAATGGTACAACATTCGAAAGTCCATCAACATCATCCACCACATCAACAAAAAGAAAGACAAAAACCACATGATCATCTCCATAGATGCTGAAAAAGCATTTGACAAAGTTCAACATCCATTCATGATAAAAACTCTCAGAAAAATGGGAATAGAGGGCAAGTACCTCAACATAATAAAGGCCATCTATGACAAACCCACAGCCAAGATTATATTGAACAGCAAGAAGCTGAAAGCTTTTCCTCTGAGATCTGGAACTAGACAGGGATGCCCACTCTCCCCACTGTTATTTAACATAGTACTGGAGGTCCTAGCCACGGCAATCAGACACAACAAAGAAATACAGGGAATTCAGATTGGTAAAGAAGAAGTTAAACTGTCACTATTTGCAGATGACATGATACTGTACATAAAAAACCCTAAAGATTCCAACCCAAAACTACTAGAATTGATATCGGAATATAGCAAAGTTCCAGGATACAAAATCAACACAGAAATCTGTGGCTTTCCTATATACTAACAATGAACCAACAGAAAGAGAAATCAGGAAAACAATTCCATTCACAATAGCATCAAAAAAAATAAAATACCTAGGAATAAACCTAACCAAAGAAGTGAAAGACTTATACTCTGAAACCTACAAGTTACTCTTAAGAGAAATTAAAGGGGACACTAAGAGATGGAAACTCATCCCATGCTCGTGGCTAGGAAGAATTAATATCATCAAAATGGCCATCCTGCCCAAAGCAATATACAGATTTGATGCAATCCCTATGAAACTACCAGCAACATTCTTCAATGAACTGGAACAAATAATTCAAAAATTCATATGGAAACACCAAAGACCCCGAATAGCCAAAGCAATCCTGAGAAAGGAGAATAAAGTAGGGGGGATCTCACTCCCCAACTTCAAGCTCTATTATAAAGCCATAGTAATCAAGACAATTTGGTACTGGCACAAGAACAGAGCCACAGACCAATGGAACAGACTAGAGAATCCAGACATTAACTCAGACATATATGGTCAATTAATATTTGATAAAGGAGCCATGGACATACAATAGCGAAATGACACTCTCTTCAACAGACGGTGCTGGCAAAACTGGACAGCTACATGTAGGAGAATGAAATTGGACCATTGTATAACCCCATATACAAAAGTAAACTCAAAATGGATCAAAGACCTGAATGTAAGTCATGAAACCATTAACCTCTTGGAAAAAAACCTCTTAGACATAAATATGAGTGACCTCTTCTTGAACATATCTCCTCGGGCAAGGAAAACAACAGCAAAAATGAACAAGTGGGACTATATAAAGCTGAAAAGCTTCTGTACAGCAAAAGACACCATCAATAGAACAAAAAGGAACCTTACAGTATGGGAGAATATATTTGAAAATGACACATCCGATAAAGGCTTGACGTCCAGAATATATAAAGAGCTCACACGCCTCAACAAACAAAAAACAAATAACCCAATTAAAAAACGGGCAGAGGAACTGAACAGACAGTTCTCAGAGAAAGAAATACAGATGGCCAACAGACACATGAAAAGATGCTCCACATCGCTAATTATCAGAGAAATGCAAATTAAAACCACAATGAGATATCACCTCACACCAGTAAGGATGGCTGCCATCCAAAAGACAAACAACAACAAATGTTGGCGAGGCTGTGGAGAAAGGGGAACCCTCCTAAACTGCTGGTGGGAATGTAAATTAGTTCAACCATTGTGGAAAGCAGTATGGAGGTACATCAAAATGCTCAAAACAGACTTACCATTTGACCCAGGAATTCCACTCCTAGGAATTTACCCTAAGAATGCAGCAATCAAGTATGAGAAAGACCAATGCACCCCTATGTTTATCGCAGCACTATTTACAATAGCCAAGAATTGGAAGCAACCTAAATGTCCATCGATAGATGAATGGATAAAGAAGATGTGGTACATATACACAATGGAATACTACTCAGCCATAAGAAAAGGGCAAATCCAACCATTTGCAGCAACATGGATGGAGCTGGAGGGTATTTTGCTCAGTGAAACAAGCCAAGCAGAGAAAGAGAAATACCAAATGATTTCACTCATCTGTGGAATATAAGAACAAAGGAAAAACTGAAGGAACAAAACAGCAGCAGAATCACAGAACACAAGAATGGACTAACAGGTACCAAAGGGAAAGGGACTGGGGAGGATGGGTGGGTAGGGAGGGATAAGGGGGGGAGAAGTAGGGGGTTATTAAGATTAGCATCCATAGCGGGGTGGGAGAAAGGGGAGGGCTGTACAACACAGAGAAGACAAGTAGTGATTCTACAACAGGTTGCTACGCTGATGGACAGTGACTGTAAAGGAGTATATAGGGGGGACCTGGTATAGGGGAGAGCCTAGTAAACAAAGTATTCGTCATGTAAGTGTAGATTAATGATTAAGAAAAAAAAAAATGCAGTTCCTATGTGGTGACCTCTAATGAGTTCTACACAATGATATAAAGGACATATAAAAGTGTAGGCAAAGGGTCTGTTTGTGTTTATACAGAGGATCAAAGCCTAATTTGGCTACCCCGAAAATGACCTAAGATACGATATGAAAAAGAACGTCCAACATCAGCACTCTCGGGAAGACTCATGACAGAAGATGATCAGGAAAAAAAAAAAAAAAAAAAAAAAAAAACTTCAACAAAGATCCACACACTGTCACAGGTGTAGATGCACTCATCCCACCAGTTCCTGGACTTGCCATGGGAAAGATGAAGGAGATATCTAAGCTGGCCTGTGCATGCAGTAAAACAAAAATTGGACTGGATCTATACTGTTGGAACTCAACCAAGAATTAGGAGAAGTGCAAATTGTAGCACTCCAAAATCTTACAACCACAGACTATTTATCGTTAAAAGAACATATGGGATGTGAACAGTCCCCAGGAATGGGGTGTTCTAGTTTATCTGAATTCTCTCAGACTGTTTAAGTTCAGTCGGACAATATCCACCATATCATAGATAAGTTTTCACAAATGCCTAAGGTGCCTAACTGGTTTTCTTGGTTTCACTGGAGATGGCTGGTAATTACAGGTATGCTTTGGTTAGGTAACTATATTCCTATTATGTTAATGTGTGTGCACAATTTAATTAGTCGTTTAAAACCTATCCATGCTGAAGTTACTCTACAAGAAGATATGTCAAAGAAATAATCAATCTTCCCAGGTTTTCTTCGGCCTGCTACTTCTGTAGCTTTTCTTCTTCCTACCTACTCACAACCTTTAAATAGAACTCATGCCACATGTCGAATTTACCGAGTATCATAATTCTTCCAAGTGGTAAAGACACCTCAAGACAAATGCTTGGCATAGAAGCCACAGGGCATAAATATGCAAAGAAGTAAAAAGCTAACCTTTTCAAACGATAAGGCTTCTCTCTCACTTACCAACTTAACATTTCCCTGTATGGCCCCGGAAGATGACTGGTTAGCCAGAGACGGGTAAGATTCCTCAAGGGAGGAACAACCTAAGACAGGCACAGTCGCAGGGGGCCATCTGGTGAGAAAATGGGGAGCAGCAGAGGTGAGGCTTAGAACCTCCCCCCTCATGTTCTGAGAGAAATCTTCTGCATACATGGATGTTTATTGCCCTCGTCTAGCTCGGATTAACACATAGTCTACAGGCACACACCTGATCATCTACATTTGCTCTCTTACAACACTAAGCTCTGTTTTCTACCTTTATCTCGTATCTACCTACCACTTCAGCATTTTATTAAAAATAATAATAATAGAGAAATGTGGTATCCACATATAAATCAGGTTTAAAAATCAAATGAATATTCATATTTGAACTGACTGTGTATAGTTCATAATGCATTAACAAAACCGAAAGCTTCTGTGATGACTGCCCTTGCACTGTTCACCATGTAACTTATTCACTATGTAAGAATTTGTACTCCATGTAAGAATTTGTTCGTTATGCATCAGAAGATTGGAGACTGACGAAAATTGGGCTTGGGGTGGATTAATGATTGTGCATTGAGTATTGACCCCCCTATACAGAGATTTGTTGTGGTTAACAACTATTTGATCAATAAATATGAGAGATGCCCTCACAATATATATATATATATATATATATATATATATATATATATATATATATATATATATATATATATATATAAACACACTTCCAATTGTAAAATAAATAAGTAACCGGGATGTAATGTATAGCATAAGGAATATAGTCAAAATATTGTAACAACTTGGTATGGTGATACCTGGTACCTAGAAATATCATGTATATAAATGTTGAGTCGCTGTGTTGTACACCTGAAACTAATGTAATGCAATGCTGTTGTCAACTACCCTTCAATAAAAAAAAAAAAAAAAGAAGAGGGCAAATCCTACCATTTGCAGCAACATGGATGGAGCTGGAGGGTATTATGCTCAGTGAAATAAGCCAAGCGGAGAAAGAGAAATTCCAAATGATTTCACTCATCTGTGGAGTATAAGAACAAAGGAAAAACTGAAGGAACAAAACAGCAGCGGAATCACAGAACCCAAGAATGGACTAACAGGTACCAAAGGGAAACGGACTGGGGAGGATGGGAGGGTAGGGAGGGATAAGGGGGGGTAATAAGAAGGGGATTATTAAGATTAGCATGCATGGAGGGGGTGGGAGAAAGGGGAGGGCTGTACAACACAGAGAAGACAAGTAGTGATTCTACAACATTTTGCTATGCTGATGGACAGTGACTGTAAAGGGGTTTATAGGGGGGACCTGGTATAGGGGAGAGCCTAGTAAACATAATATTCGTCATGTAAGTGTAGATTAATGATAACAACAACAACAAAAAAAAAGCAGTTCCTGTGTGGTGACCTCCAATGAGTTCTACACAATGGTATAAAGGGCATATAAAAGTGTAGGCAAAGGGTCTGTTTGTGTTTTTACAGAGGATCAAAGCCTAATTTGGCTACCCCGAAAATGAACTAAGATATGATATGAAAAGAACTTCCAACATCAGCACTCTCTGTTAGACTCATGCCAGAAGATGATCATCAAAAAACCCCCACAAAGATCCACGCACTGCTACAGGTGTAGATGCACTCATCCCACCAGTTCCTGGACTTGCCATGGGAAAGAAGGAGATATCTAAGCTGGCCTGTGCATACAGTAAAACAACAAATTTGACTGGATCTATACTGTTGGAACTCAACTAAGAATTAGGAGAAGTGCAAATTTTAGTGCTCCAAAATCTTACAACTACAGACTATTTACTGTTAAAAGAACATATGGGATGTGAACAGTCCCCAGGAATGGGTTGTTTTAATTTGTCTGATTTCTCTCAGACTGTTCAGGTTCAGTTGGGCAATATCCACCATATTATTAAGTTTTCACAAATGCCTAAGGTGCTTAACTGGTTTTCTTGGTTACACTGGAGATGGCTGGTATCTACAGGTATGCTTTGGTTATGTAACTGTACTCCTATTATGTTAATATGTGTGCGCAATTTAATTAGTAGTTTAAAAACCATACATGCTGAAGTTACTCTACAAGAAGATATGTCAAAGAAATAATCAATCTTCCCATGTTTTCTTCCGCCTGCTACTTCTATAGCTTTTCTTCTTCCTTCCTAATTACAACCCTTAAATAGAATTCATGCCTCATATCAAACTTAACGAGTATCATAATTCTTCCAAGTGGTAAAGATACCTCAAGACAAATGCTGGGCATACAAGCCACAGGGCATAAATATGCAAAGAAGTAAAAAGCTAACCTTTTCAAACGATAAGGCTTCTCTCTCACTTACCAACTTAACATTTCCCTGTATGGCCCCGGAAGATGACTGGTTAGCCAGAGACGGGTAAGATTCCTCAAGGGAGGAACAACCTAAGACAGGCACAGACGCAGGGGGGCCATCAGGTGAGAAAATGGGGATCAACAGAGGTGAGGCTTAGAACCTCCCCCCTCCTGTTCTGAGAGAAAACTTCTGCATACGTGGATGTTTTATTGCCCTTGTCTAGCTTGGATTAACACATAGTCTACAGGCACACACCTGATCATCTACATTTGCTCTCTTACAACACTAAACTATGTTTTCTACCTTTATCTTGTATCTACCTACCACTTCAGCATTTTATTAAAAATAATAATAATAAAGAGAGAAATGTGGTATCCACATATAAATCAAGTATAAAAATCAAATGAGTATTCATATTTGCACTGACTGTTTATAGTTCATAATGCATGAGCAAAACCAAAAGTTTCTGTGATGACTGCCCTTGTACTGTTCACCATGTAACTTATTCACTATGTAAGGATTTGTTCTCCATGTAAGAACCTGTTCGTTATGCTTCAGAAGATTGGAGACTGACGAAAATTAGGCTTGGGGTGGATTAATGATTGCGCATTGAGCATTGACTCCCCTATACAGAATTTTATTGTTGTTAACAACCATTTGATCAATAAATATGAGAGATGCCCTCACAAAAAAAAAAAAAAAAAAGGACAGACTTCCAATGGTAAAATAAATAAGTAACTGGGATGTAATGTATAGCATAAGGAATATAGTCAAAATATTGTAACAACTTGGTATGGTGATAGCTGGTACCTAGAATTATCATGTATATAAATGTTGAATCACTGTGTTGTACACCTGAAACTAATGTAATACTGTGTGTCAACTACCCTTCAATAAAAAATAATTATCTATTAAAAAAAAAAAAAAACTCAAAATGGATTAAAGACCTAAGTAAAAGACATGAAATCATAATATTCCTAGATGAAAACAGGCAGTAAACTCTTGAATATCAGCATTAACTTTTTTCTGGATATGTCTCCCCAAGCAAGGGAAACAAAAGCAAAAATAAGCGGGACTATATCAAGCTAAAAGGCTTTTGCACAGCAATGGACACCATCAATAAAATAAAAGTGACTACTGTATAGAAGAATATATTTGCACATGATCTATCTGATAAGGGGCTATCATCTAAAACACACAAAGAACTCATATGACTCAACACCAAAAAACCCAAATAATCCAATTTAAAAAATGAATAGACATACTTTCAAAGAAGATATACAGACAGCTAATAGACACATGTAAAGATGCTCAACATCACTAATCATCAGGGAAATGCAAATCAAAACCACAATGAGATATCACTTCACACAAGTCAGAATGGCTAACATTAACAAGACAAGAAATAACAAGTGATGACAAGGATGTGGAAAAAAGGTAACCCTAATACACTGCTGGTGGGATTGCAAATTGGTGCAGTCACTATGGGAAGCAGTATGGAGGTTTCTCAAAAACTGAAAATAGAAATACCATGTGACCCAGCAGTTCCACTTCTGGGAATTTACCAAAGAAAACAAAATCACTAATCTGAAAAGACAGATGCACTTCAATGTTTATCATAGTTATTATTTACAATAGCCAAAATATGGAACAACCTAAATGTCTATCAACAGATGAATAAAAAATATGTACTACATATACAATGGGATATTACTCAGCTATAAAAAACCATGAAATCTTGCCATTTGCAACAACATGGATGGACCTAGAGGGCATTATGCTAAGTGAAATAAGTCAGAGAAAGACAAATAGTGTATGATTTTACCTATGTGTGGAATCAAAAAAATTAAAAAGCAAAGAAGGAAAGTTGAAATAGACTCATACACACAAAGAACAGATTGCTGGTTGCCATGACAGGGGGTGAGGATAGGTGGAATAGGTGCAAGGGAAAAAATTAGTGATATTTGGTATCTTGATCTGGGTGATGCTTACGTGAATACATACCATACACATGTCAAAATTCATGAAGATGTACACTAAGATTTCTGCATTTTATGTACCTCAGAATAAAAAATATTTTAGATGTAAAAAAATAAATTCACACTACTATATCATTCACACTAAACGATGAATTTACACTCCACAAGTCTGTAAGCTTAAAACAACCCAAGTTAAGGGAATATACCACCCATTTTTCAGATTCTAGCACAAACGTAGCACCACAACCCAAAAGGGAAAAATTAACCCAGGTTAAAAAGAGATGATTCTCCTTTTTTAAAGGGAGACTGAAAGTCCCTCTATCTCAACAACCATTTCAAGTTCTAAGAAACATAATACTTTCTGCACTGCATATAGCCAGTAAAAGATGCATCATAGGAAAGATTAATACAAGGAAGCAAAAAGCTCCAAGACCCAACAGTTTAGGTCAACAGGTCTGTTCCTTTCATCATAAAAATTTGTTCATGCCCTCTGACCTGGTCATTCTATTCAGGGAATCCACCTTATATAAATTAAAATGAGTATGAGAAGTGTGTGGTCCTAAGTTATTTTTCTACTGAATATAGAAATTCCCTCTCTCAGGGTTCTGGATGAAGCAGAGCCTTCCTTCAACCACAGAAGCAGAAAATGTCAGGTACTTGCAGGCCTGGTGTCCCATGCAGAAGGGCAGAGTGTCCGTCAGCTGCTCGAGCCTGAGACTGCACTGGAAGTGGGAGCCCTATGCCCAGACTCAGACCCAGTGGTATGGCATGTAGCCACAGCTTCACCAGACCAGTTCTTTGGTGAAATTTGTGTCTCAAGCTACAAAGCTACTTCTTTAGCCTTCCTGGTACCTCCATCAAATTATCCATCCATCCATCTATCTATTAATTCTGCCTTTCTTCTTTCCTCACATATATTTTAACTCAATATTTTTTAAGAATCACATTTGTTTAAATCAGCAATGGCTGGTTTTTGTTATCTGCTATTAGGTAAAGGATGGATGTATTTATCATAAAAATCAGAAGCAACTTAAAATATCCCCAACTAGAAGATGGATTAGTAAATTAGCCTATGAATCCTTGACAAATATGATGTAGCACTGAAAAATGATGGTTATGCAGGCTGGCCGTGGAAAGGATAATTACATTTATTCTGTGAAATAACATTCTATGAAATCACAAGACACTATGCTGTATACAAGTTGATGACAACTGGATGATTTGTGTGTGGAGAAAAAAAAAGACTAAAGAATATGTTTACTCATTCAATAAAGAGATCTGAATATTCAGTGCTTACTATATTCCAAGTACTGGATTTTAGACACTGGGAGAACAGTAAATAAGACGAAGTTCCCATTCCTGCAATTTACATTCTATTGTGACAAACAGGCATGTTTGTTACGTAGTGGTAAGCATTATGGAGAAAAACAAGAGTAAGGAAGATAGAGTGACAAAGGTAAGGTGGAAATGGTTGTTATTTTATACAGGGTGGTGACAAACTAATAAAATCATAGTGACAGATATGTTAAAAGCCAGAAATATGATTTTCTGTTCCTTTTCAAAATTTCCAGAATGTTTTATTACTTTTTTTTTTTTGAGAGGGCATCTCTCGTATTTATTGAACAAATGGTTGTTAACAACAATAAAATTCTGTATAGGGGACTCAATGCACAATCATTAATCAACCCCAAGCCCAATTCTCAACGGTGTCTAATCTTCTGAAGCATAATAAGTTCTTACATGGTGAACAAGTTCTTACATAGTGAATAAGTTCTTACATGGTGAACAGTGCAAGGGCAGTCACATCACAGAAAATTTCGTTTTTCATCCTGCATCATGAACTATAAACAATCAAGTCAGATATGACTATTCGTTTGATTTTTATACTTGATTTATATGTGAATCCCACATTTCTCCCTTATTATTATTATTATTATTATTTAAATAAAATGCTGAAGTGGTAGGTAGATGCAAGATAAAAGTAGAAAACATAATTTACTGCTGTAAGAGGGCAAATATAGATGATCAGGTGTGTGCCTATAGACTAAGTATTAATCCAAGCTAGACAAAGGCAACAATACATCCACGGATGCAGAAGATTTCTCTCAAAACAAGGTGGGTGAGGTTCTAAGCCTCACCTCTGTTGATACCCAATTTCTCACCTGATAGCCGCCCTGGGACTGTGCCTGTCTTAGGTTGTTCCTCCCTTGAGGAATCTTACCCGTCTCTGGCTAACCAGTCATCTTCCGGGACCATACAGGGAAATGCTAAGTTGGTAAGTGAGAGAGAAGAAACATGCTTTGAAAAGGTTAGCTTTTTACTTCTTTGCAGATTTATGCCCTGTGGCTTCTAGGCCCAGCATTTGTCTTGAGGTATCCTTACCACTTGGAAGAATTATGATACTCGATAACTTCTATATGAGACATGAATTCTACTAAAGGGTTGTAATTAGGAAGGAAGAAGAAAAGCTATAGAAGTAGCAGACAGAAGAAAACATGGGAAGATTGATTATTTCTTTGACATATCTTCTTGTAGAGTAACACAAGCATGTATAGGTTTTAAACTACTAATTAAATTGCGTACACACATTAACATAATAGGAATACAGCTATATAACAAAAGCAGACCTGCAATTACCAGCCATATCCAGTGAAACCAAGAAAACCAGTTAGGCACCCTAGGCATTTGTGAAAACTTATCAATGATATGATGGATATTGTCTAACTGAATTTGAATAGTTTGAGAAAAATCAGACAAATTAAAACAACACATTCCTGGGAACTGTTCACATCCCATATGTTCTTTTAACAGTAGATAGTCTGTAGTCGCACGATTTTGGAGCGCTGCAACTTGCACTTCTCCTAATTCTTGACTGAGTTCCGACAGTATAGATCCAGTCAAATTTGTTGTTTTACTGTATGCACAGGCCAGCTTAGATATCTCCTTCTTCATTCCAATGGCAAGTCCAGGAACCGGTGGGGTGAATATAGCTACAACTGCAACAGCGCCAGGATCTTTCTTGAAGTTTTTTGATGATCATCTTCTGGAATGACTCTTCCAGAGGATGTTGATGTTGGAAGTTTTTCCTCATATCGTATCTTAATTTGTTTTCTCGGTAGCCAAATTAGGCTTTGATCCTCTGTATAAACACAAACAAACCCTTTGCCCACACTTTGATATGACCTTTATACCACAGTGAAGAACTTATTGGAGATCACCACACAGGAACTGCTTTTTTTTTAAAAGAGAAAGGAATATTATCAGAAAAATGTACTTCCATAGCTGAACATCTGACACCCTTTAAATGATTAAAATTAAGGATATGTAAAACATGCATTAATCGTTGATTTGCAGTTAGTTTTATCCTATCAGGGAGTAATCCCCCTTTTCATTCTCTTTTTTTTTGTTATCATTAATCTACACTTACATGAAGAATATTATGTTTACTAGGCTCTCCCCTATACCAGGTCCCACCCACAAACCCAATTATAGTCACTGTCCATCAGCACAGCAAAATGTTGTAGAATCACTACTTGTCTTCTCTGCGTTGTACAGCACTCCCCTCTCTCCCACCTCCCCATTATGCATGCTAATCATAATACCCCCTTTCTTCTTCCCCCCCTTATCCCTCCCTACCCACCCATCTTCCCCAGTCGCTTTCCCTTTGGTACCTGTTAGTCCATTCTTGGGTTCTGTGATTCCGCTGCTGTTTTGTTCCTTCAGTTTTTCCTTTGTTCTTATACTCCACAGATGAGGGAAATCATTTGGTATTTCTCTTTCTCCGCTTGGCTTATTTCACTGCGCATAACACCCTCTAGCTCCATCCATGTTGTTTCAAATAGTAGGATTTGTTTTCTTCTTATGGCTGAGTAATATTCCATTGTGTATATGTACCACATCTTCTTTATCCATTCATCTACTGATGGACACTTAGGTTGCTGCCAATTCTCGGCTATTGTAAATAGTGCTGCAATAAACATAAGGGTGCATCTGTCTTTTTCAAACATGAGTGCTGCATTCTTAGGGTAAATTCCTAGGAGTGGAATTCCTGGGTCAAATGGTAAGTCTATTATGAGCATTTTGAGGAACCTCAATATTGCTATCCACAACGGTTGAACTAATTTACATTCCCACCAGCAGTGTAGCGCGGTTCCCCTTTCTCCACAACCTCGCCAACATTTGTTGTTGTCTTTTGGATGGCAGCCATCCTTACTGGTGTGAGGTGATACCTCATTGTGGTTTTAATTTGCATTTCTCTGATAACTAGCGATGTGGAGCATCTTTTCATGTGTTTGTTGGCCATCTGTATTTCTTTTTTGGAGAACTGTCTGTTCAGTTCCTCTGCCCATTTTTTAACTGGACTATTTGTTTTTTGTTTGTTAAGGTGGGTGAGCTCTTTATATATTTTCGATGTCAAGCTTTCATCGGATCTGTCATTTACAAATATATTCTCCCATACTGTAGGGTACCTTTTTGTTCTATTGATGGTGTCTTTTGCTGTACAGAAGCTTTTCAGCTTAATATAGTCCCACTTGTTCATTTTTGCTTTTGTTATCCTTGCTCGGGGAGATATGTTCAAGAAGAGGTCACTCATGTTTATGTCTAAGAGATTTTTGCCTATGTTTTTCTAAAACCCATTTCTTTCATGAATTACATTCAGGTCTTTGATCCATTTTGAATTTACTTTTGTGTATGGGGTTAGACAATGGTCCAGTTTCATTCTCTTACATGTAGCTGTCCAGTTTTGCAAGCACCATCTGTTGAAGAGAATGTCATTTTGCCCTTGTATGTCCATGGCTCCTTTATCAAATATTAATTGACCATATATGTTTGGGTTAATGTCTGGAGTCCCTAATCTGTTCCACTGGTCTGTGGCTCTGTTCTTGTGCCAGTACCAAATTGCCTTGATTACTATGGCTTTGTAGGAGAGCTTGAAGTTGGGGAGTGAGATCCCCCTCACTTTATTCTTCTTTCTCAGGATTGCTTTGACTATTTGGGGTCTTTGGTGGTTCCGTATGAATTTTTGAACTATTTGTTCCAGTTTGTTGAAGAATGTTGCTGATAATTTGATAGATTGTATCAAATCTGTATATTGCTTTGGGCAGGATGGCCATTTTGACAATATTAATTCTTCCTAGCCAGGAGCATGGGATGAGTTTCCATTTGTTAGTGTCCCCTTTAATTTCTCTAAAGAGTGACTTGTAGTTTTCAGTGTATAGGTCTTTCACTTCTTTGGTTAGGTTTATTCCTAGGTATTTTATTCTTTTTGATGCAATTCTGAATGGAGTTGTTTTCCTGATTTCTCTTTCTGTTGGTTCATTGTTACTGTATAGGAAAGCCACAGATTTCTGTGTGTTAATTTTGTATCCTGCAACTTTGCTGTATTCCAATATCAGTTCTAGTAGTTTTGGAGTGGAGTCTTCAGGATTTTTTATGTACAGTATCATGTCATCTGCAAATAGTGACAGTTTAACTTCTTCTTTACCAATCTGGATTCCTTGTATTTCTTTGTTTTGTCTGATTGCCGTGGCTAGGACCTCCAGTATTATGTTACATAACAGTGGGGAGAGTGGGCATCTCTGTCTTGTTCCTGATCTCAGAGGAAAAGCTTTCAGCTTCTCGCTGTTCAGTATGATGTTGGCTGTGGGTTTATCATATATGGCCTTTATTATGTTGAGGTACTTGCCCTCTATTCCCATTTTGCTGCGAGTTTTTATCATGAATGAATGTTGAATTTTGCCTAATGCTTTTTCAGCATCTATGGAGATGATCATGTGGTTTTTGTCCTTTTTGTTGATGTGGTGGATGATGTTGATGGATTTTCTAATATTGTACCATCCTTGCATCCCTGGGATGAATCCCACTTGGTCATGGTGTATGATCCTTTTGATATATTTTTAAATTCCGTTTGCTAACATTTTATTGAGTATTTCTGCATCTACATTCATCAGGGATATGGGTCTGTAAGTTTCTTTTTTGGTGGGGTCTTTGCCTGGTTTTGGTATTAGGGTGATATTGGCTTCATAGAATGAGTTTCGGAGTATTCCCTCCTCTTCTATTTTTTGGAAAACTTTAAAGAGAATGGGTATTATGTCTTCTCTGTGTGTTTGATAAAATTCCGAGGTAAATCCGTCCGGCCCGGGGGTTTTGTTCTTGGGTAGTTTTTTGATTACCGTTTCAATTTCTTTGCTCGTAATTGGTTTCTTTAACTTTTGTGTTTCTTCCTTGGTCAGTCTTGGAAGGTTGTATTTTTCTAGGAAGTTGTCCATTTCTTCTAGGTTTTCCAGCTTGTTAGCATACAGGTTTTCATAGTAGTCTTTAATAATTCTTTGTATCTCTGTGGAGTCTGCCGTGATTTTTCCATTCTCGTTTCTGATTCTGTTGATTCTCTTTTTCTCTTAGTAAGTTTGGCTAGAGGCTTATCTATTTTGTTTATTTTCTCAAAGAACCAGCTCTTGGTTTCATTGATTTTTTCTATTGTTTTATTCTTCTCAATTTTATTTCTTCTCTGATCTTTATTATGTCCCTCCTTCTGCTGACTTTAGGCCTCATTTGTTCTTCTTTATCCAGATTTGATAATTGTGATGTTAGACTATTCATTTGGGATTTTTCTTCCTTCTTCAAGTGTGCTTGGATTGCTATATACTTTCCTCTTAAGACTGCTTTCGCTGCGTCCCACAGAAGTTGGGGCTTTGTGTTGTTGTTGTCATTTGTTTCCATATATTCCTTGATCTCTATTTTCATTTGTTCGTTGATCCATTGATTATTTAGGAGCATGCTGTTAAGCCTCCATGTGTTTGTGAGCCTTTTTGTTTTCTTTGTAGAATTTACTTCTAGTTTTATACCTTTGTGGTCTGAAAAGTTGGTTGGTAGAATTTCAATATTTTGGAATTTACTGAGGCTCTTTTTGTGAACTAGTATGTGATCTATTCTGGAGAATGTTCCATGTGCACTTGAGAAGAATGTATATCCTGTTGCTTTTGGATGTCGAGTTCTATAGATGTCTATTAGGTCCCTCTGCTCTAGTGTGTTGTTCAGTGCCTCTGTGTCCTTACTTATTTTCTGCCCGGTGGATCTGTCCTTTGGGGTGACTGGCATGTTGATGTCTCCTAAAATGAATGCATTGCATTCTATTTCCCCCTTTAGTTCTGTTAGTATTTGTTTCACATATGCTGGTGCTCCTGTGTTGGGTGCATATATATTTAGAATGGTTATATCCTCTTGTTGGACTGAGCCCTTTATCATTATGTAATGTCCTTCTTTATCTCATTACTTTCTTTGTTTTGAAGTCTATTTTGTCTGATATTAGTACTGCAACCCCTGCTTTCTTCTCTCTGTTGTTTGCCTGAAATATGTTTTGCCATCCCTTGACTTTTAGTCTGTGCATGTCTTTGGGTTTGAGGTGAGTTTCTTGTAAGCAGCATATAGATGGGTCTTGCTTTTTTATTCATTCTATTACTCTGTGTCTTTTGATTGGTGCATTCAGTCCATTTACATTTAGGGTGACTATTCAAAGATATGTACTTATTGCCATTTCAGGCTTTAGATTCGTGGTTACCAAAGGTTCAAGGTTAGCCTCTTTAGTTATCTTACTGCCTAACTTAGCTCGCTTATTGAGCTGTTATATACTGTCTGGAGATTCTTTTCTTCTCTCCCTTCTTATTCCTCCTCCTCCATTCTTTATATGTTGGTTGTTTTATTCTGTGCTCTTTTGTGTTTCCTTTAACTGCTTTTAGTGGGTAGTTGATTTTATTTTTTGCCTTTAGTTAGTATTTGGTTGGTCTGCTTTCTTTGCTGTGATTTTATTTTCTCTGGTGACATCTGTTTACCAGGTGACATCTGGTGACATTAGTTTTAGGAGTGCTCCCATCTAGAACAGTTCCTCTAAAATACCTTGTAGAGGTGGTTTGTGGGAGGCAAATTCAGTCAACTTTTGCTTGTCTGGGAATTGTTTAATCACATGATAGTCGTGCTGGATACAGTATCCTTGGTTCAAGGCCCTTCTGTTTCATTGCATTAAATATATCATGCCATTCTCTTCTGGCCTGTAAGGTTTCTGCTGAGAAGTCTGATGATAGCCTGATGGGTTTTCCTTTATAGGTGACCTTTTTCTCTCTAGCTGCCTTTAAAACTCTTTCCTTGTCCTTGATCTTTGCCATTTTATTTATTTATTTTTTAAAAAAAAAAAAATAATTATTTTTTATTGAAGGGTAGTTGACACACAGTATTACATTACATGAGTTTCAAGTGTACAACAAAGTGGTAGAACATTTATATACATAATTCTAGGTTCCAGCTATCACCCTCCCAGGCTGTTACAATATCTTGACTATATTCCTTATGCTATACATTACATCC
This sequence comes from Manis pentadactyla, assembly GCF_030020395.1. Classification (NCBI taxonomy): domain Eukaryota; kingdom Metazoa; phylum Chordata; class Mammalia; order Pholidota; family Manidae; genus Manis; species Manis pentadactyla. Next base: position 202,793,970 of record NC_080019.1, on the reverse strand, counting down.
CAGTTACTTATTTATTTTACCATTGGAAGTCTGTCCTTTTTTTTTTTTTTTTGTGAGGGCATCTCTCATATTTATTGATCAAATGGTTGTTAACGACAATAAAATTCTGTATAGGGGAGTCAATGCTCAATGCACAATCATTAATCCACCCCAAGCCTAATTTTTGTCAGTCTCCAATCTTCTGAGGCATAACAAACAAGTTTTTACATGTAGAACAAATTCTTACATAATGAATAAGTTACATAGTGAACAGTACAAGGGCAGTCATCACAGAAACTTTCGGTTTTGCTCATGCATTATGAACTCTAAACAGTCAGTTCAAATATGAATACTCATTTGGTTTTTATACTTGATTTATATGTGGATACCACATTTCTCTCTTTATTATTATTATTTTTAATAAAATGCTGAAGTGGTAGGTAGATACAAGATAAAGGTAGAAAACATAGTTTAGTGTTGTAAGAGAGCACATGTAGATGATCAGGTGTGTGCCTGTAGACTATGTGTTAATCCAAGCTAGACAAGGGCAATAAAACATCCACGTATGCAGAAGATTTCTCTCAGAATGGGGGGGTGAGGTTCTAAGCCTCACCTCTGTTGATCCCCAATTTCTCACCTGATGGCCCCACTGCGACTGTGCCTGTCTTAGGTTGTTCCTCCCTTGAGGAATCTTACCCATCTCTGGCTAACCAGTCATCTTCCGGGGCCATACAGGGAAATGTTAAGTTGGTAAGTGAGAGAGAAGCCTTATCGTTTGAAAAAGTTAGCTTTTTACTTCTTTGCATATTTATGCCCTGTGGCTTCTATGCCCAGCATTTGTCTTGAGGTATCTTTACCACTTGGAAGAATTATGATACTCGGTAAATTTGATATGAGGCACGAATTCTATTTAAGGGTTGTAATTAGGAGGGAAGAAGAAAAGCTATAGAAGTAGCAGGCGGAAGAAAACATGGGAAGATTATTTCTTTGATATATCTTCTTGTAGAGTAACTTCAGCATGTATAGGTTTTAAGCGATCTTTGCCATTTTAATTATTATGTGTCTTGGTGTTGTCCTCCTTGGGTCCTTTCTGTTGGGAGTTCTGTGTATTTCCGTGGTCTGTTCGATTATTTCCTCCCCCAGTTTGGGGAAGTTTTCAGCAATTATTTCTTCAAAGACACTTTCTATCCCTTTTTCTCTCTCTTCTTCTTCTGGTACCCCTATAATACAGATATTGTTCCTTTTGGATTGGTCACACAGTTCTCTTAATATTGTTTCATTCCTGGAGATCCTTTTATCTCTCTCTGTGTCAGCTTCTATGCGTTCCTGTTCTCTGGTTTCTATTCAATCAATGGCCTTTTGCATCTTATCCATTCTGCTCATAAATCCTTCCAGAGTTTGTTTCACTTCTATAATCTCCTTCCGGACGTCTGTAATCTTCCTCCGGGCATCTGTAGTCTCTGTCCGGACTTCATCCCTTAGCTCTTGTATATTTTTCTGCATCTCTGTCAGCATGTTTATGATTTGTATTTTGAATTCTTTTTCAGGAAGACTGGTTAGGTCTGTCTCCTCAGGTGTTGACTCTGTTATCTTGATCTGCCTGAAATTTTGCCTTTTCATTGCAGTAGAGACAGTTTGCAGAGCTGGCATGAGTGACAGCTGGAAGAACTTTCCTTCTTGTTGTTTTGTGGCCTTCCTCTCCTGGGAGTACAGCGACCTCTAGTGGCTTTTGCTGTGCAGCTGCGCGCAGACACTGGTTCTGATTCCTGCCCGGCTGCTATGGAGTTAATCTCCGCTGTTGCTGTGGGCGTGGCCTGCCTCGGTCCGCTACTCCAAAATGGTGGAGCCGCGTTGGAGGGGTAGCGGCTGGGAGGCTATTTATCTCTGTGAGGGGCCTCCGTGCTCCCTGCTGCCCAGGGGATTAGAGTGCCCAGAGTTCCTCAGATTGCCTGCTGCTGGACTACGTGTTCCCGGACGCTTCCATCCGGCTGTGGGGTCCCTGTCCCTTTAAGACTTCCAAAAAGCACTCACTTTTCTTTGTCCCCAGGGCGCCGGCCTCAGGGACCCGCTCACAGGTCTTACTGTCCTGTTTCCCTAGTTTCCAGCACCCCACGCATGCACTGTGTCTGCGCTCTGTTACGGATGGCTGGGGCTGGGTGTTCAGCAGTCCTGGGCTCCCTCTCCCTCCCTGCTCTGACTCCTCTCCTCCTGCCTGGAGCTGGGGTGGGGGGCCCTCAGGTCCCACCAGGCTGGGGCTTGTATCTTACCCCCTTCACGAGGTGCTGGGTTCTCGCAAGTGTGGATGTGGTCTGGATGTTATCCTGTGTCTTCTGGTCTCTCTTCTAGGAAGAGTTGTCTTTGTTATATTTTCATAAATATATGTGGTTTTGGGAGGAGATTTCCGCTGCTCTACTCACACTGGCATCTTGGCTCCTACCTCATTTTATTACTTTTACATGAAATTTTAAAACGTGTTTCCAAAACAAAATTACCTTTTAACACCAGCAAATATTGCTGGAATTTGGTATTATGAATGATCTTATTTTCCACCCCACGTCTGAGATAATGGGCAGTGTTCTTCATATTTCCTTTTCCTCGTTTTTGAAAGAATAACTCTTCCACACATTCAGGAAAAAACAAGATTTTTTAAAATGCCATGAGATATGAAACTACTGTGAAAAATAACTGCACTGACCTTGCTTATTAAAGAACTGCTACTGAAGATATTTTAAAACTAGGCTATATTTCTGCACTACAAATCTAAACTGAATCATCCTGGTAGACAGCTAGCTACATAGAAACACATTACACTTAGATACAATGCCAGCTTCTGTTTGGACAAGTCCCTTAATTGTTCTAAATCTGTTTTTTACTCACTGGTAAAATTGAGGTTAATACTTCTTACATCACAGGATATTTGAAGGACTAATGAGGCCGTAAAGTAGAATGTATTATATAAACATAAAGAATTCCTATTACAATTTCCCTGAGGAAATCAAGTGCACAGTGCAAGACATATGACACCTCTAGCACGTTAGTTTTTTTGCTTTTCGATTTTTTGGTAGACAAAATGGTTTTGTTTCTAATCCCCTATTTCCTGTGACCAATAAAAGGATATGGTCTCTAAAGTCTTTTTAAAGTATCAGACACAAAAAATTTACACCTCAAAAAAAAAAAAAAAGATATATACCTCAAGTGCAGTAAGGTTTTAAGGAAGGTGATAGACTTTCACTATTTTGTCTCAAGAAACCATAGGAAATTATTTTGGCACAGTCCTACAGAGTATCTCGCCTGGCTTTAGTACATTTGCATTTCATCAGGGGTGGAGAAAAGTTCATCTCCATGTCAATGAATAATTACCTGAGCACCTGAGGGCATGTCTGAACCTGAGAGTTTAAGGGGATGGGCTTGCTTGCTGGCTTGCTTCCTTCCAGAGCAGGGGTGAGAGACAACCCTGGACTGCAGTTCGTAAGCAATAAACGGGTTTTCAACTTTTTCTCCCTTTGACTGATTTCAGTTTTTAGAGGTATTTTGCCCAGGGATTTCCTCTCCCCGGACTTACATCTGATGGCAGTCGGCAGGGTGCCTCTGAACCTGAAAGCTGTCATAATGGGTGCGACCTTTGGGAGGGCTGCCCCTGTAGATGGTAGGGAGGCCCCAGTGGATGCAGCAGCAGAGGGTGCCGCTTCACCTGTTACTATCCCCCCAGCTATGGGGCTTCCAAATTGGGAACCCCTAGTGGGGAATTGGTCTAGGGTAAAGTACCTCTTAGAGGGGAGGGGCCTTTCCCAGAACTGGGGAGGGGGGGAAACACGGAGGCTGCAGAATTAGCCCTCCGTGAATTGGAAGACTGCTTGGAGACCTTAGGGGGCCGTGTAGCAGCTGGCATTGCAGGGTCTCTTTTTATCCAGATAGTGGAAAATGTTATACAGGAAAAGAGAGGATTATCCAGAGGGTTAGCGAGGAGGGAGAGAGACACACTTCAACATCACTTGGAGGAGCTGGGCGATAACCTATGGGATGCTCTTAAAGAAGAGAGACAGTTACTGAAAAGACAGGTCACGCTCGTAGAAGACTCCTTAGCGGCGAGGAGGAAGGCAGCAGGAAAAGCCGCGTTGCGGGAGGCCGTGGGGGAGGGGGAGGAAAGGATAGTGCCTTCAGCCATGGTAATGGTGGAGGAGGAGCCTTTGGTGGAGGAGCCCAAGAAGAGGAGGCGGGGCCACTGGTGGATCTGTGACCCAGGCCACCTCCAGGGGTACCTTCGTCTCCGGTTTCAAAGGCCCACCCAGCTGTAATTAAGAAAATAAATAGGAAACAACCGCAGGCTCCTCAGGGGGAGGAGCAGCCCCCTCCCCAGGTTCTGGAGGACTCCACACTCCGCCCCTATACCCAGGATGAGCTGGTGGACATGTGCATCTGGTATAGGCAGAGGCCATCAGAATCTCTGCCTACATGGCTTTTAGGTCTCTGGGATATGAGGGTGGAAAACATTGCTGTGTCGGGTACTGAGATGAGTAGAATGGATTCCCTGATAACTCACCCTTCCATCCTGCAGCGGGTACAAAATGCCTGTCATGCCTCAGGGAATCAGACATTCCTGGAATGGCTGATAGCTGCCATCAAGATAGTCTGGCATAATCAGGGTGATTTACCATGTTTTCCTAATAGTTGGAAAACGTATGCAGAGCTCCACCAGGTACTGAGGGAATTGGGTATGAAAAATATCATCCATAATATGTCCATCAGTGCCCCAGGGCACTGATGAGGTGTTCACTACAGGAATGAGAAACCTGGTGCTGCATACAGCTCCCACATCTCTCTCTGGGTCTCTGCCCCACACCTAGGGCAACCCATAAGTGAGGCTACCGTACTTTAGCAGATCTGGGGGAGGTTGAAACAATAAGGGCACAGAGGGAAGTACGGGCCATGACTGAAAGGAGAAGTGCAAAAGGCTCCAAGAAGGTCTCGAGGACTCAGATGTGGGTTGATTTGATAAAAGATGGGGTAGTGAAAGAAAAACTCGATGGGCAGCCCAATAGAATATTGTTAGAATTGTGGCACCATTTAAAGCCAGAGCAGCAGTTCCAGCTGCTGAGGTCCAGGACACTGAACCGAGAGTCAAGGCCTCATGCCTGGCCTGTGTCCCTTCAAAACTTCATGGGAGACAGTACTCAGGATTTGCCTGAGTCCTTACCCCCACAGGATGATGATTGGGCATCGTGGTTAGACTGGGTGGGTGGGTGGGGGGTCAAAGTCCCCACCTTGGGGGACACAGTGGGGACCAGACATGTAGAATTAGCAATATCCACAGGGATATCTCCACAGTCCCACCATCTGTCATGACTTGTAGTCCTCTGTGAATGTACCTGTTCTGGCACTGGTGGACACAGGAGCTGAGTGTTCTTTGATTCACGGCAACCCCGAGCATTCTCCTGGGACCCCTGCTGCAATAGATGGCTATGGGGGTAAGGCAATTAGAGTGAAGAAAGCCCAATCTCATTGGGGATAGGGCATTTACCCCCAAAGGAAAATACCGTGTACATTTCTCCCATCCCTGAATATATTTTGGGGGTAGATATCCTGCAGGGCCTTTGGTTACAGACCACTGCAGGTGAGTTCAGACTGAGGGTACTTGTGGTAAAGGCAGTTCTGAGGGGACATGCTAAGCACCCATATGTAGCTCTGCCTGTACCTCGGCGGGTGACAAATACTAAGCAGTATAAATTGCCTGGGGGAGGGGGCACAAGGAAATTGGAGAAATTCTCCAGGAGTTGGAGAAGGTGGGCATCATAAAGCCCACTCATAGTCCTTTTAATTCCCCAGTGTGGCCAGTGAGAAAGCCAGACAGCTCCTGGTGTATGACTGTGGACTATAGGGAATTGAATAAAGTCACACCCCCTTTGCATGCTGCTGTCCCCAGACATTCTGGACACCCTCAGCCATGAGCTGGGAACGTATCTCATTACGTAGTAGACCTTGCTAATGCTTTCTTTTCTATTGACACAGCACAGGAAAGCCAGGAACAGTCTACCTTCATGTGGGAAGGCTGGCAGTAGACATTCACTGTCCTCCCACAGGGATATCTCCACAGTCCCACCATCTGTCATGACTTGTAGTCCAGGACTTGGTCACATGGAAGAAACTGCAAACAGTGCAGTTGTATCACTACATTGATGATATGCTCACATATGATTCTCTTTCAGATTTAGAAGGGGCAGTTCCTAGACTGTTGCAACATCTACAGGAAAAAGGAAGGGCTGTGAACAGCACCAAGGTTCAGGGACCTGGTTTGTCTGAAATTCTTGGGGGTTGTCTGGTCGGGTAAAGTTAACGGTGTTCCTGAAACAGTTATAGACAAGGTCCAGGCTTTTCCCACCCCTACCACTGCGGCAGTATTCTAAGAGTTTTTGGCTCTGCTCTTTTGGGCTACTGGACACTGTTTATACCAGACTTAGCACAAATTCTGAAGCCCTTATACCAGGTAGTACAAAAGGGCATCAGGTGGGACTGGGATGAGACATGTGCAGCTGCTTTTACTGCTGCCAGGCGGGCAGTCAAGGCCGTACAGACCTTGAATGTAATGGACTCATCAAGACCCTGTGAACTGGATGTTCATGTAACTGAAGATGGTTATGGATGGGGTCTTTGGCAGTGGCTTAAACTGACACGCCAACCTATTGGATTCTGGTCACAACTATGGAAAGGAGTAGAAGTCCAGTACACTTTGATAGAGAAGCAACTGGCTGCTGTGTAACACGCTTTACTGGCTACAGAGCCCATTGTTGGAAAAGCTCCAACGAAGGTAATAACCACCTATCCCATCGTGGGGTGGGTGTGAGACTGGACCCAAAGGCCACGGAGTGGCATGGCACAGACACCTACACTGGCCAAATGTGGGGCATATTTACAGCAGTGCAGTGCCCTCTCTACTAGCCCCTTAAGTGGGGAACTCCAACGCTTATTGGGGCCAGTGACCTATACCAGTGGAGAGCAGGATGAACGTGCTTTTCAGCCCTTGGTAGCTGAGACTCCTTATCAGGACGGAAAAGCCCCTATACCTGAAGATGCTTGGTACACAGATGGCTCCAGTCATGGGCAGCCCCCGAAGTGGAGGGCTGTGGCTTTCCATCCTAAGACTGAGACAATATGGATGGAGGATGGAGAGGCGAAGAGCAGTCAATGGACTGAGTTATGGGCAGTATGGCTCGTGATCACCCAGAAGCCTTCTGCCATAGTTGTCTGCACTGACAGCTGGGCCTTCTATCGGGGCTTGACCCTGTGGCTACTAACATGGTATCATGCCAACTGGATGGTTGGTCACCGGCCCCTTTGGGGCAAGAGTTGTGGCAAGACCTATGGGCCTCTGGTCAGACTAAGACTGTTACTGTATGTCATGTGACTGGCCATTTGCCTTTGGCATCCCCAGGGAATGATGAAGCAGACACATTGGCCCGGTGTGCTGGCTAGAAGGAAAACCTGCCTCTGATGTGGCCCAATGGCTACACCAGCATTTGTTGCATGTGGGGCAAAAGACAGTGTGGGCTGTAGCCCGTAGGTGGGGCTTGCCACTGACCTTTGAAGAAGTCACCAGAGCCTGGAAGGAGTGCTTTGTGTGCTCTAAGAGGAACTTACACCAAGCCCCATAGCAACATGGGACAATAGTAAGCGGGCCAGAACCCCTTATCAGGTGGCAAATAGACTATATTGAGCCTCTGCCCATATCAGAAGGATATTGGTATGCCATGACTTGTGTGGACACGGCTACTGATGGGCCTGGAGTGTCTCTTTGCAGCCTATGGCCAGCCACAGGTGATTGAGAGCAATCAAGGCACCCACTTTAATGTACATGTGTTACAAGAATGGGTGCAGCAATTAGAAATAAAGTGGAAATTTCATGTACCATATAATCCTACCGGGGCAAGCATGATAGAGAGGTACAACAGTTTGTTGACATCTGGCCTTAAGTCAGACACCAACAGTCTACAGGGTTGGTCAGTTTGCCTATGGACAGTGCTGCGGCGTTTGAATGAGAAGCCACATAAAGGAGCTTTGACCCCTGTTGATATGCTCACACACCTTGCTGCCTCTTTTTTACAATTGTACATCCAAACCAAAGAAGAGTTATTGAAGCCAGGATATGGCAAGCAGAGCAACAGCCTACTGCCAACCCCTCCTGCATTAAACCCTAGACACACTGTTGAACGGACGTGGCCCTGGACATTTCGACATGTGGATCAGTGAGGGCTGGCCCCTCTGGCACCTTGGGGGAAAGGCCTGGAAGCTGGTCTCCTGTGTATTCCTGGAGTAACAGCTGAATGGCCCCCAAAGGTCATGGTAGTGTACCCAAAATGTCCAGGAGGTAAGAGCATCTTGCTGGGAAGTTTTGTTTTATCTTTATGGCCAGTGCATATGTACCTTCCGTAGCCCTATATATTGACCCATCTGTAACACCCACAGGGAGCGGGGGTAAAAGTCTGGTATACTGAACCAGGACGAGATCCTATTCCTGCCACTATTTTATCACAAGCCCACTCTCTTGCATGTATCCTACCTGATAGACAAGATTTGCCTGTGCTGGTGTCATTAAAACTTGTATCTTATCGCCCTTAAGGTTATTTTCTCCTACAGTCCTTGTGGTCTGAATGTGCCCCCTGGCTGCAGCTGCCAGATGATGATTACTACTGCGTGCCTATGGAACTGACGAGCTACAGACTTAAATGTGCATAAGACTTTGAACCTAGATGAATCCTCTGGCTTGAGAGGAGTGTTGTATTTTATTGCTGTGGCTACTGTTATGTCATTAGTCTGGTCACAATGTTCCAGTTTCGGCACCCAGGGACAATTGCGGAAGAAGGAGAACTAGTAGATTGTAAGGCAATATTTCTGGAAGGGTGGCCTGTGGGTAAAACTGTAACACTTCCAGAGTATCACACCTGGCTTTAGTGCATTTGCAGATCCTCAGGGGTGGAGAGAAGTTCATCTCCATGTCAATGGATAATTACCTGGGCAACTGAGGGCGTGTCTGAACCTGAGAGTTTAAGGGGTGGGGCTGGCTTGCTTTCTAGCTTGCTTCCTTCCGGAGCAGGGGAGAGAGACGGCGCTAGACTGCAGTTTGCAAGCAATAAAAGGAGTTTTAAACTCTATTTCTCCATTTGACTGATTTTGATTTTTAGAGGTGTTTTGCCCCGGGATTTCCTTTCCCCAGACTTACAATGTGGTAAAGCTCTTTTACAAGGACTTCCTCCTACTCATTTCCTCCTTTTTGACAATTCCACGTCAACTTTCTCTTACCATATTACAAATCAGTCTAATGTTATTTATTCCAATACTGATTTTATTCCAGGTTCACTGTCTGTATTTCATCTACCAAATAGCTTCACCTTTTTAATACTCCTGAGTCACAGCTGAAGTAGTTTATGTGATGACTATCTGAATATATCTTCTATGATAGCTGTACCTAAGTGTTTACATGAAACACATTACTTCTCTATAAAATGCTTTTCTTTTATTTCTCCTGAATATAGTTATTGTACTACACTGATTTTTTGAAGTTACCTGTTAATGAATGGATATCTTATGAGTACCACTTTGTTATAGTAAAAGGGTCATTAAAAAATACTGCAATAAAAAGGGGGTACTGGGTTTTAAGGAATTGAAAATTCCTAGAAGGGTCACACAGTACATACTCAATAAAGGCTTGCTGAATTGACAACTGAGCTAATCAATGATTCAGCTACTTCTTGCATATAAAGCTATGTGATTTCTTAAAAAAAAAAAAAAAGATAAAACTTGATCCAGACAGCTTTTGATTCAGCAATTCCACTTCTAATCTAGAGAAATACACTCACGTTAGCCCAAGGACACATCAAACAAAGATGTTTATTACAGCCCTATTTATGTTCAAGGAAATTTGGGAACATCCTAAATGTGCTTCTATAGTGGAGAGGCTAAAAAAAATATAGCTCTTATCTGTGTAGTACTATATGACAGTAAAAAGAACTATGTATGTTGTTATACTTGAGTTAAAGTAAACAAAAAAAAAGCAACTGGCAGAACATTATATCTATTGTGATTCATTTATGTCAAATTAAACAACCTGTATCTTTCTACGGTGTGAACATAAATACGTAGGAAAAAAGTCTGGAAGGTAACACAAACAGCTAAAAATAAATTTCAAGAAGTGGTATATCATACAGACTGGATTTTCTGATTATGTTGTGATTAAGTTTAAAAAACCAAAAAGATAATTACAAATGTAAAACCTAGAGCTATAAAACTTCTAGAAAAAACAGGAGAAAATCTTTGTGACCTTGGGTTTGGTAAAGGTTTTCAGATATGACATCAAAAGCATGGTTCATAAAATAAAAAACTGATAAATCAGACTTCATGAAAATAAACTGCTCTTCAAGAGACACTGTTAAGAGAATGAAAAGATAAGCCACAGACTGGGAGAAGATATCTTGAAACCATGTATCTCATAAAGGACATATATCCAGAAAATATAAAGAACTCAGTAGGAGGATTAAAGATGGTGGTGTGAGAGGTGAGACAGAGGCTTCCTCCTAAAATCGCCTATAATATAAAAATATAATTAATACACCTAATCCTGAAAGAGCAACAGGAAAGAGGAGTGTAATTGCATACACCTGGAGAAAAGAGCAGACCGCATGGAACAGGGTAACATACCAAAGCTGTGGCTCAGTGGTACCCAAGCCCTTCCCCAGAAGGGGGGAAGACAAATGTAGCGGGGAGGAAGTGGAGGTCTGGGACTGCTGAATACCAAACTCCGGAGATCGGCTCTGGGAGCACAAACATACATTTCATGGTGCTTGCATGGTACTCTCACGATTAGGGGTTGGAAAGCAAAGACAGGCAGAATTCCTGGAGAGACTGAGATTCCATCCACGTGTGGAAAGCAGGGATCCATATCTGGCAGCTGGGACAAAAGAAACGCAGGCAGTCTGAGAGACTTCCTAACAAGGAAGCCCTTACCAAGAGGGCTGCTAAACGGGCAAGGATTGCACAGAGCTTACTGCTCAGGAGAAAGGACAGGTAGACAAAATTGTCCGGGTGCACTCTGCCCAGCAGGTTGGGAGCTTTCATGATTTTCAGGTGCACCAGATCCCTGGCTGGCTACACAGCCCCAAGGACCCGCTCCGTGACACACAGCCTACTGCGCCTTTCTCCTGGCCAGCCTCACCTGGCTTGCAAACCAGCAAACCCTACCCAGGAGTTAGGCCAACCAGAGAAAAGATCTGTCTACAGCAACTACAAACACAAGCATAGAGGCTTATACCTGTGTGCTCGGCTCACTGGTTCAGGCAGTGGAGACAGGCATAGCACCTGGGAAGCAGGAAGCAGCTCTTTCCTTCCCGGAGGCACCAATACCACTCCTCTGCGAGCCCCAACATTGCTTCAGGGGCTGAGTGGTTCCAGAGAGTAGAGCTTCAATACATTACAGGGTGCCATATACAAATATGAAACACCAAAGGATCTTGGTTCAAGGTAAAATTAATACAACTTCTGAGAAAGATAACATCGATCTCATGAATCTTCCTGAAAGGAAGTTCAAAATAAAAATCATTAACATTATCATGGAGGTACGGAAAGATATTGAAGAACTCAGGAATGAATTCTGTTCAGAGATCCAATCGTTGAAGAAAACAATGTAGATATGGGAAGCAGATCAGATACGGTGGGGGAGACAATAAATGAAATAGAAACTAGAGAAGAGGAATACAAAGAAGCTGAGGTATAGAGAGAAAAAAGGATCTCTAAGAAGGAAAGAATTTTAAGAGAACTGTGACCAATCCAGATGGAATAATATTTGTATTATAGGGGTACCAGAAGAAGAAGAGAGAGAAAAAGGGATAGAAAGTATCTGTGAAGAGGTAATTGCTGAAAACTTGCCCAATCTGGGGAAAGAGATAGTCTCTCTGGCCATGGAGATCCACATATCTCACAACACAAGGGAACAAAGGAGGTCAACACCAAGACATATACTAATTGAAATGACAAACATCAAGGATAAGGACAGACTACTAAAAGCAGCCAGAGAGAGAAATAACATCACATACAAAGGAAAGCCCATCAGGCTATCATCAGACTTCTCAGCAGAAACCTTACAAGCCAGAAGGGAGTGGCATGATGTATTTAATGCAATGAAGCAGAATGGCCTGGAACCAAGATTACTTTATCTGGCAAGATTATCATTTAAATTTGAAGGAGGTATTAAACAATTTCCAGATGAGGAAAAGCTGAGAGAATTTACCTCCTATAAACCATCTCTACAGCGTATTTTGGAGGGACAGCTATAGATGGAAGTGCTCATAAGGTTTAATAGCTGTCACAAGAGGTAATAAAAACACAGTAAAGAAGTAGAACAGCTAAATATTAAGCAAATGAAAAATTAACTATCCCTAAAGATTGACAAAGTGTACAGAATATGATACCTAATATATAAAGAATGGAGGAGGAAGAAAAAGGAGGAGAAAAAGAAAAGAACCTTTAGATTGTGTTTGTAATAGCACATTAAGTAAGTTAAGTTAGACTTAGATAATAAGGAAGTTAACCCTGAACCTTTGGTAACCACGAATCTAAAGCCTGCAATGGCAATAAGTACATACCTATCGATTATCACCTTAAATGTAAATGGTCTGAATGCACCAATAAAAAGACAGAGTCAGTGAATGGATAAAAAAACAAGACCCATATATACGATGCCTACAAAAGACTCACTTTAAACCCAAAGACATACACAGACTAAAACTGAAGAGATGGAAAACGATATTTCATGCCACTAATAGAAAAGAGCAGGAGTTGCAGTACTTGTATTAGACAAAATGGACTTCAAAACAAAGTAAGTAACAAGAGACAAAGAAAGGCATTACATAATGATAAAGGGGTCAATCCAACTAGAAGCTATAGCCATTATAAATATCTATGCACCCAACACAGGAGCACCTACATATGTGAAACAAATACTAACAGATTGAAAAGGGGAAATAGAATGTAATGCATTCATTCTAGGAGACTTCAACACTCCACTCGCTCTGGAGAACAGATCAACCAGACAGAAAATAAGTAAGGACACAGAGGCACTGAACAACATATTAGAACAGATGGACCTAACAGAACTCTACACCCAAAAGAAGCAGAATACACATTCTTCTCAAGTGCACATGGAACATTTTCAAGAATAGATCATATATTAGGCCACAAAAAGAGCCTCAGTAAATTCAAAAAGATTGTAATTGTAAAAACCAGTTTCTCAGACAACAGAGGCATGAAACTAGAAATAAATTTTTCAAAGAAAATGAAAAATCCCACAAACACATGGAGGCTTCACAACATGCTCCTAAATACCAATGGATCAATGACCAAATAAAAACAGAGATCAAGAAATGTATGGAGACAAACGACAACTATAATTCAAAACCACAAAATCTGTGGGACGCAGCCAAGGCTGTGCTAAGAGGAAAGTATATTGCAATAGAGGCCTACGTCAGGAAAGAAGAACAATCCCATATAAGCAGTCTAAACTCACAACTAATGAAACTAGAAAAAGAAGAACAGATGAGGCCCAAAGTCAGCAGAAGGAGGGACATAATGAAGATTAAAGCAGAAATAAATAAAACCGAGAAGAATAAAACAATAAAAAGAATCAATGAAAGCAAGAGATGGTTCTTGGAAAAAATAAACAAAATAGATAAACCCCTAGCCAGACTTATCAAGAAAAAAAAAGTCTACACACATAAACAGAATCAGAAATGAGAAAAGAAAAATCACTACAGACACCACAGAAATACAAAGAATTATTAGAGAATACTATCAAAAATTATATGCTAACAAACTGGATAACCTAGAAGAAAAGGACAACTTTCTAGATAAATAAAACCTTCCAAGGCTGACCCAGGAAGAAACAGAAAATCTGAACACACCAATTAACAGCAACGAAATTGAACTGGTAATCAAAAAACTACCTAAGAACAAAACCCTGGACCAGGTGGCGTCACCACTGAATTTTATCAAACATTTAGTGAAGACCTAATACCCATCCTCCCTAAAGTTTTCCAAAGAGTAGAAGAGGGAATACTTCCAAACTCATTCTATGAGGCCGGCATCATACTAATACCAGAACCAGGCAAAGACACCACAAAAAAAGAAAATTACATACCACTATCCCTGATGAACATAGATGCAAAAATACTCAACAAAATATTAGCAAACCGAATTCAAAAATATATCAAGAGGATCATAGACCAAGATCAAGTGGGATTCATCCCAGGGATGCAAGGATGGTACAACATTCGAAAATCCATCAACATCATCCACCACATCAACAAAAAGGACAAAAACCACAGGATCAGAAGAGCCAAGATGGCGGCGTGAGTAGGGAAGGGGAAATCTACTCCCAAAACTACGTATATTTTTGAAAATACAACAAATACAACTATTCCTACAAGAGAGACCAGTGGATACCATACAACAGCCAGGCTACATCTACATCTGCGAGAACTCAGCAAGATACAAGCCGCGGCCCAGCAGAAACCAAGTGCTCCCCTTACCCTAGCTCCCCAGAGGGAGGAAAGGACTCAGGGCAGGGAGGGAGTGGAAGCACAGGACTGCTAAATAAACAGCTGTAGTCATCCGCACCGGGAGCGCAGACACACATTGCATGATGTGCTGGATATTAGAGAAACAGAAAAGTAAAATCTGCAAGTGGGTCCCCGCAGCCAGCTACCCTGGGACAAAAGAAAAGCAAGTACTTTTTGAAAGTCTTAAAGGGACAGGGGCCTCACAGCTAGACGGAATCATCCGGGCATACCCAACCCAGCACACTGGTAATCCTGAGGAACTTCAGGCGGCCAAGCCCCCTGGGTGGCAACACAGCCCTGAAGCCTCATGGCGATAAGCAGCCAGCACGGCCCCAGCATAGCAGCCAAGTGGCCAGAGAGCAGCCCCACCCGCAGCAGGCAAGCAACTGGAGACCGGCCGTGCGCACCCACAGCAGCGGAGAAGCCTGAGAGCGACCACACCCACAGCAACTGCCCAGAGCCTTCTCCCAGCACGCAGCTGCCCAGGCCAAACCCAAAGGCCGCCACCGGCAC
Source organism: Manis pentadactyla (assembly GCF_030020395.1). Classification (NCBI taxonomy): domain Eukaryota; kingdom Metazoa; phylum Chordata; class Mammalia; order Pholidota; family Manidae; genus Manis; species Manis pentadactyla. The sequence continues at coordinate 202,778,881 of NC_080019.1, read as the reverse complement.
CCAGCTGCCTGATGCAGGCAGAGGAGGCCAGGGTAAGGTGCAGAGGGGTGCCGTTCTTGCAGGAGAGCACACCCTGCATGCCTGCCACTCCCTGCAGGGCTCTGGGCTACCCTGACAGCAACCCCGCCCACAGCAGATCACGGGATTATTTGGGAGACTGCTCCAGGTGTGTGGATAACAGACACAGGCAGTGGAGAAGGACATGGTGACCAGCAAGCAGGAAGGAACATTGTTCTCCCAGCTGACACACACACTACCTGCTTACAACTACCTCTATCGCCACGAAAAGGCAGAAGAATTTGGTACAGTCCAGAATTACCTAGACAACCCCCAAGAGAGGGAGTTAGAATTAACCAATCTTCCTGAAAAAGAATTCAAAATGAAAGTCATAACCATGCTGATGGACCTGCAAAGAAGTATGCAAGAGCTAAGGAATCAAGTCAGAAGGGAGAATACAGAAATGAAACAATCTCTAGAAGGACTTGAGAGCATCCTGGATGAGGTGCAAGAGGCCATTAATGAAATAGAAATCAGAGAACAGGAATACAGAGAAGCTGAGTCAGAGAGAGATAAAAGGATCTCTAGGAATGAAACATTAGGAGAACTGTGTGACCAATCCAAACAGAACAATATTCGCATTATAGCGGTACCAAAAGAAGAAGAGAGAAAAAGGGATAGAAAGTGTCTTTGAAGAAATAATTGCTGAAAACTTCCCTAACTGGGGGAGGAAATAGTCTCTCAGAGAAAGGAAACCCACATATCTCTGAACACAAGGGACCCAAGGAGGACAACACCAAGACACATAATAATTAAAACGACAAAGATCAAAGACAAGGACAGAGTATTAAAGGCAGCCAGAGAGAGAAAAAAGGTCACCTACAAAGGAAAACCCATCAGGCTATCATCAGACTTCTCAACAGAAACTTTACAGGCCAAAAGATAATGGCATGATATATTTAATGCAATGAAACAGAAGGACCTTGAACCAAGAATACCGTATCCAGCACGATTATCATTTAAGTATGAAGGAGGGGTTAAACAATTCCCAGAGAAGCAAAAGTTGAGGGAATTTGCCTCCCACGAACCACCTCTACAGGGTATTTTAAAGGGACTGCTCTAGATGGAAGCATTCCTAAGGCTAAATAGATGTCACCTGAGAAAATAAAATCACAGCAAAGAAAGCAGACCAACCAAATACTAACTAAAGGCAAAAAATAAAATCAACTACTCATAAAAGCAGTGAAAGGAAACACAACAGAGTATAGAATAAAATACCTAACATATAAATAAAGGAGGAGGAAGAATAAGAAGGGAGAGAAATAAAGAATCATCAGACTATCTTTATAGTAGCTTAATAAGAGAGTTAAGTTACATGATTAGATAGTAAAGAAGCTACCCTTGAACCTTTGGTAACCATGAATCTAAAGCATGCAATGGCAATAAGTACATACCTTTCAATAATCACCCTAAAAGTAAATGGACTGAATGCACCAATCAAAAGACACACAGTAATAGAATGGATAAAAAAGCAAGACCCATCTATATGCTGCTTACAAGAGACTCACCTAAAACCCAAAGACATACACAGACTAAAACTCAGGGAATGGAAAAAGATATTTCATGTAAACAATAGAGAGAAAAGCAGGTGTTGCAGTACTAGTATCAGACAAAATAGACTTCAAAACAAAGAAAATCAAAAGAGATAAAGAAGGACATTACATAATGATAAAGGGGTCAGTCCAACAAAAATATATAACCATTATAAACATATATGCACCCAATACAGGAGCACCAACACATGTGAAACAAATACTAACAGAATTAAAGGAGCAAATAGCATGCAATGCAGTCGTTCTAGGAGACTTCAACACACCACTCACTTCAAAGGACAGATGCACCAGACAGAAAATAAATAAGGACACAGAGGCACTGAACAACACACTTGAACAGATGGACCAGACAGACATCTACAGAACTCTACACCCAAAAGAAACAGGATACACATTCTTCTCAAGTGCACATGGAACATTTTCCAGAATAGACCACATACTAGGCCACAAAAAGAGCCTCAGTAATTTCAGAAAGATTGAAATTCTATCAACCAACTTCTCAGACCACAAAGGCATAAAACTAGAAATAAATTGTACAAAGAAAACTAAAAGGCTCACAAACACATGGAGGCTTAACAACATGCTCCTAAATAATCATTGAATCAATGACCTAATTAAACTAGAGATCAAGCAATATATGGAGACAAATGACAACAACAGCACAAAGCCCCAACTTCTGTGGGATGGAGAGATGGCAGTTCTAAGAGGAAAGTATACAGCAATCCAGGCATATTTAAAGAAGGAAGAACAATCCCAAATGAATAGTCTAAAGTCACAATTATTGAAACTGGAAAAAGAAGACAAATGAGGCCCAAAATCAGAAGGAGGGACATAAAAAAGATAAGAGGAGAAATAAATAAAATTGAGAAGAATAAAACAGAAAAAAAATCAATGAAATCTACAGCTGGTTCTTTGAGAAAATAAACAAAATAGATAAGCCCCCAGCCAGACTTATTAAGAGAAAAAGAGAATCTATATACATCAACAGAATCAGAAATGAGAAAGGAAAAATCACGACGGACACCACAGAAATACAAAGAGAGAATACTATGAAAATCTATATGCTAACAAGCTGGAAAACCTAGAAGAAATGGACAACTTCCTAGAAAAATACAACCTTCCAAGACTGACCAAGGAAGAAACAGAAAATCTAAACAGACCAATTATCAGCAACGAAATTGAATCAGTAATCAAAAAACTACCCAAGAATAAAACCCCTGGGCCAGATGGATTCACTGCCGAATTTTATCAGACATACAGAGAAGACATAATACCCATTCCCTTAAAGTTTGCCAAAACATAGAAGAGGAGAGAATACTACCAAACTCATTCTATGAAGCCAGCATCACTCTAATACCAAAACCAGGCAAAGACCCCACCAAAAAAGAAAATTACACACCAGTATCCCTGATGAACATAGATGAAAAATACTGAACAAAATATTAGCAAGCAAACTGAATTCAAAAATACATCAAGAGGATCATACACCATGATCAAGTGGGATTCATCTCAGGGATGCAAGTATGGTACAACATTCGAAAATCCATCAACATCATCCACCACATCAACAAAAAGAAGCACAAAAACCACATGACCATCTCTATAATTGCTGAAAAAGCATTTGACAAAATTCAACATCCATTCATGATAAAAACCCTCAAAAAATGGGTATAGTGGCAAGTACCTCAACATAATAAAGGCCATATATGACAAACCCACAGCCAACATCATACTTAACAGTGAGAAGGTGACAGCTTTTTCCTTAAGATCAGGAACAAGACAGGGATGCACAGTCTCCCCACTTTTATTCAACATAGTACTGGAAGTCCTAGCCATGGGAATCAGACAAAACAAAGAAACAGAAATCATCCAGACTGGTAAGAAGAAGTTAAACTGTAACTATTTGCAGATGACATGATATTGTACATAAAAAACCCTAAAGACTCCACTCCAAAACTACCAGATCTAATATCTGAATTCAGCAAACTTGTGGGATACAAAATTAATACACAGAAATCTGTGGCTTTCCTATACACTAACGATGAACTAGCAGAAATAGAAATCAGGAAAACAATTCCATTCAAATTCACATCAAAAAGAATAAAACACCTAGGAATAAACCTAACCAAGGAAGTGATAGACATATACCCTGAAAACTAAAAGGCACTCTTAAGAGAAATGAAAGAGGACACCAACAAATGGAAACTCATGCCATATTCTTGGCTAGCAAGAATTAATATTGTCAAACTGAATTCAAAAATACATCAAGAGGATCATACACCATGCTCAAGTGGGATTCATCTCAGGGATGCAAGGATGGTACAACATTGGAAATGCATCCTATCTCAAGCAATCTACAGATTCAGTGCAATGCCTATCAAAATACCAAAAGCATTCTTCAACAAAATGGGACAAATAGTTTTAAAATTCATATGTAACCAAAAAATACCCCGAATAGCCAAAGCAATCCTGAGAAGGAAGAAAAAAGCAGGGGGAATTTCGCTTCCCAACTTCAAGCTCTACTACAAAGCCACAGTGATCAAGACATTTGGTAATGGCACAAGAACAGACCCAAAGACCAGTGGAACGGAATAGAGAGTCCAGATATTAACCCAAACATATATGGTCAATTAATATATGATAAAGGAGCCATGGATATACAATGGGGAAATGACAGCCTCTTCAACAGCTGGTGCTGGCAAAACTGGACAGCTACATCTAAGAGAATGAAACTGGATCACGGTCTAACCCCATACACAAAAGCAAATTCAAAATGGATCAAAGACCTGAATGTAAGTCATGAAACCAGAAAACTCTTAGAAAAAAACATAGGCAAAAATCTCTTGGACATAAACATGAGCAACTTCTTCATGAACATATCTTCCCAGGTAAGGGAAACAAAAGCAAAAATGAACAAGTGGGACTATATCAAGCTGAAAAGCTTCTGTACAGCAAAGGATACCATCAATAGAACAAAAAGGCATCCTACAGTATGGGAGAATATATTCATAAACGACAGATCCAGTAAAGGCTTGACATCCAAAATATATAAAGAGCTCACGCACCTCAACAAACAAAAACACAAATAATCCAATTAAGAAATGGGCAGAAGAGCTGAACAGACACCTCTCCGAAGTAGAAATTCAGATGGCCAACAGATACATGAAAACATGGTCCACATCGCTAGTCAGCAGAGAAATGCAAATTAAAACCACAATGAGACATCACCTCACACAAGTAAGGATCGCCACCATCCAAAAGACAAACAACCACAAATGTTGGCGAGGTTGTGGAGAAAGGGGAACCCTCCTACACTGCTGGTGGGAATGTAAATTAGTTCAACCATTGAGGAAAGCAGTATGGAGGTTCCTCAAAAAACTAAAAATAGAAATACCATTTGACCCAGGAATTCCACTCCTAGGAATTTATCCTATGAATGCAGTAGCCCAATTTGAAAAAGACAGATGCACCCCTATGTTTATTGCAGCACTATTCACAGTAGCCAAGAAATGGAAGCAACCTAAGTATCCATCAGTAGATGAATGGATAAAGAAGATGTGGTACATATACACAATGTATTATTATTCAGCCGTAAGAAGAAAACAAATCCAACCATTTGCAACAAGATGGATGGAGCTAGTGGGTATTATGCTCAGTCAATAAGCCAGGTGGAGAAAGAGAAGTATCAAATGATTTCACTCATCTGTGGAGTATAAGAAAAAAAAAAAAAAACCAAAGGAGCAAAACAGCAGCAGACTCAGAACCCAAGAATGGACTAACAGTTACCAAAGGGAAAGGGACTGGGGAGCATGGATGGGAAGGGAGGGATAAGGGGATGGGAAAAAAGGAAAGGGGGCATTATGATTGGCATGTATAATGTGGAGGGGGCTGTAGAAGGCTGTACAACACAGAGCAGACAAGTAGTGATTCTACAACATCTTACTACGCTTATGGACGATCACTGCAATGGGGTATGTGGGGGAACTTGGTGATGGAGTGAGTCTAGTAAACATAATGTTCCCCATGTAAGCATAGATTAATGATAGCAAAATAAAAAAATTGAAAACAAAAAACAAAAAAACACCCACATGATCATCTCCATAGATGCTGAAAAAGCATTCAACAAAATTCAGCATCCATTCATGATAGAAACTCCAACAAAATGGGTATAGAGGGCAAGTACCACAACATAATAAAGTCCATATCTGACAAACCCATAGCCAACATTATACTTAGCAGCGAGAAGCTGAAAGCTTTTCCTTTAAGATCGGGAAGAAGACAAGGATGCCCACTCTTCCCACTTCTATTCAACACAGTACTGGATGTCCTACCATGGCAATCAGACAACATGAAGAAATAAAAGGCATCCAGATTGGTAAGGAAGAAGTTAAACTGTCACTCTTTGCAGATTACATATTGTACATTAAACACCCTAAAGAATCTACTCCAAAACTACTAGATCTAATATCTGAATTCAGCAAAGTTGCAGGATACAAAATTAATACACAAAAATCTGTGGCATTCTTATACACTAACAATGAAGTATCAGAGAGAGTAATCAGGAAAACTACTCCATTCACAGTTGCATCAAAAAGAATAAAATACCTAGGAATAAACCTAACCAAGGAAGTGAAACACCTATATTCTGAAAACTACAAGACACTCGTGAGAGAAATTAAAGAAGATAACAATAAATGGAAACACATCCTATGCTCACAGATAGGAAGAATTAATATTGTCAAAATGGTCATCCTGTCTAAAGCAATTTATAGATTCAATGCAATTCCTATCAAAATACCAGCAGCATTTTTCAACGAACTAGAGAAAATCATTCTAAAATTCATATGGAACCACAAAAGACCCCGAATAGCCAAAGCAATCCTGAGAAGGAAGAATAAAGCTGGGAGGATTATGCTCCCCTACTTCAAGCTCTATTGCAAAAGCACAGTAATCAAGACAATTTGGTACTGGCACAAGAACAGACCCATAGGCCAATGGAACAGAGTAGAGAGCCCTGATATAAACCCAAACATATATGGTCAATTAATACATGATAAAGGAGCCATGGACATACAGTGGGGAAAGACAGCCTCTTTAACAGCTGATATTGGTAAAACTGGACACCTACATTCAAGAGAATGAAACTGGATTATTGTTTAACACCATACACAAAAGTGAACTCGAATGGATCAAAAACTTGAACGTAAGTCATGAAACCATAAAACTCTTAGAAGACAACATAGGCAAACATCTCCTGAATATAAAAGCATGAGCAACTTTTTCCTGAACGCATCTCCTCAAGCAAGGGAAACAAAATAAAAAATGAACTCATGGGACTACATCAAACTTAAAAGTTTCTGTACAGCAAAGGACACCATCAACAGAACAAAAAGGCATCCTACAGTATGAGAGAATATATTTGTAAATGACATATCTGACAAGGGGTTAACATCCAAAATATATAAAGAACTTACATGCCTCAACACCCAAAAAGCAAATAACCCGATTAACAAATGGGCAGAGGATATATGAAGAGACAGTTCTCCAAAGAAGAAATTCAGATGGCCAACAGACACATGAAAAGATGCTCCACATCACTAATCATCAGGGAAATGCAAATTAATACCACAATGAAATATCACCTCACACCAGTAAGGATGGCCAGCTTCAAAAAGACTAAAAACAGCAAATGCTGGTGAGGATGTGAAGAAAGGCGAACCGTCCTACACTGCTGGTGGAATGTAAGCTAGTTCAACCATTGTGGAAAGCAATATGGAGGTTCCTCAAAAAACTAAAAATAGAATACCATTTGAGCTGGGAATCCCACTCCTTGGAATTTACCCGAAGAATACAACTTCTCAGATTCAAAAGGACATATGCACCCCTATGTTTATCGCAGCACTTTTTACAATAGCCAAGGAATGGAAGCAACTTAAGTGTCCATCAGTAGATGAATGGATAAAGAAGAGGTGGTACATATACACAATGGAATACTATTCAGCCATAAGAAAGAAACAAATCCTACCATTTGCAACAACATGGATGGAGCTGGAGGACATTATGCTCAGTGAAATAAACCAGCGGAAAAGACAAGTGTCAAATGATTTCCCTCATTTGTGGAGTATAACAACGAAGCCAAACTGAAGGAACAAAATAGCAGCAGACTCAGAGACTCCAAGAAGGAACCAATGGTTACCAAAGGGGAGGGGTGTGAGAGGGTAGGTTGGGAGGGAGGAAGAAGGGGATGGAGGAGTATTATGTTTAGTACACAATGTGTGGGGGGGATCACAGGGAGAACAGTGTAGCACAGAGAAGACACATGGTGGATCTGTGGCTTCGTGCTGCACAGATGGATAGTGCCTGCATTGGGGTATGATACAGTGGGGACTTGATAAAATGGGTAAATGTAGTAACCACATTGTTTTTTCATGTGAAACCATCAGAAGAGTATATATCAATAATACCTTAAAAAAAAAAAGAACTCAGTATTAAGAGAGCAAAAAGCTCAATTTAAAAAAGAGGCAAAAGATTTGAACAGACACTTCATCAAAGAAGAATGGCAAATAAATACACGTAAAGATGCTCAACATCATTAGTTACGAGAGATTAACATTATTAGTTATTAGGGACTAACATTAGTTATTAGATTAACATCATAGTTATTAGAGATTAACATCATTAGTTATTAGAGAAATGCAATTTAAACCACAATGAGGAAGCAATACAGTTCTACCAGAATGCCTAACATTGAAAAGATTGACCACACCGAGTGTCAGCAGGAATATAAAGCAATGGAATTCTTATACACTGCTGGTAGGAATATAAAACAGCATCATTATTTTGGAGATCAATTTGGCAGTTTCTTAAAAATCACTGTATATGTCCGAGTAAGTCCACTCCTATTTATCCAAGAGAAATGAAAGCATATATTCTCACAAATGTTCATAGCATCTTTAATTGTAATAGTAAAAAAATTCAAACAACCCCAATGTACATCAATAGGTGAATGGATAAAAAGAGAAACTGTAGTATATCCAATATCCAGTCCAAAAAGGAATGACCTACTGATACATATAACATGGACAAGTTCAAAATAATTATGATGAATGAAAGAACTAGTCAAAAAAAGGGTACACATACATACTGTATGACTCCTTTCATAGAGAATTCTAGAAAATGCAAATCAATCTAAAATGATAGAAAGACAATCATTGGTTGCCTGAGGGCAGATGTGGCTAGAGTTGTATTCAGAAGAGAACAGACAGCCCAGGGCTTATGCTAGAAAAGAAGGTTGCAGAATCAACACGCTGAAATCCATCCTAAGAATTTAGAAAAAGAATACCAAAGTAAGTACCAAAGAGTGGAAAGAAGAAATAATAAAGGCAGATATTAATCAGAGATAAAACAACTCTCTGGTGAAACCAATCAAGGAAAAAAAAAAAAGATGACACATAATATGGACAATGCAAAGGGGATTTAACTAAATGCTTCAAGCCTTAAAAAGATTTGTTACTCTGAACTGTATACCAATAAATTCAAAAACATAGACAAATTCTTAGAAAAAAGTTTAACATTAAAATGGAGTCAGTTACAAATAAAAAATATGAATAGTCCTTTAACTATTAAAGAAATAAAATCAGTAGTTAAAAATCTTTCCAAGCTGCAACAGATTTTCCTGGTGAGTTCTACAAGCATTCAAGGACCAAATAATTCCAGTGTTACATAAATTTTTACGAAGAGTAGAAAACCAGGGACCCTCGTCCCAATTCATTTTATGAGGCTATGCTAATCCTGATACCAAAACACAAGAAATATCTTAAGTCATTCTCACTCATGGACACAGGTGGAAATTTCTAAACAAAATGTTAGCAAACTGAATCTAAAATCTGTGTGTGCATGTGTGTGTAAATCATGATTGAGATTAGCACCAGAATTAAAATGGGCTTAACATGACAAATCAGTCTAATTAACTGATCAAAAGAGAAATCCTATGATTTCAGAAGATGCAAAAAAAAAAGTGATAAAATCCAACATCTACTGAGTATGTAACAACTTTTCTTCCAACTGGGAACACCAGAAAACTGTCCTTAATCTGATAAAGAATAAAGGTTCATACAAACATCCTATCTAATAATTAATTGATGAAAGCATCACAAGTGATTGCTTCCGAGAGTCATAGAATGCACCTTTTAAGTCACAGAATGCAAAATACCCTGGCACAACAAGCTACCAGGCATTCAGTGTACGCACAATGCCTAATGACACCAAGTTCTTTCTCTTGTCTTGCTCTGGCCATGTGCTCTGTCTTGGAACTGCTCACTGCATGGTTCTCCCTAGTCTTTATACAAAAACTCAGTCTCTCTACCCCTTCCTTACCTCCTCTTCCATAAAGCTACTTTCACCTGGATTTTAAGACAAAATCCTTTATTCTCTCTAATGTTATTAGGAATTTAACTTATCTTTTTAACTATGCTAGACTTTTTATTAGGATTGTTACTGTTTTTGTTAGTGCTCTGGTTCACCCTGAATGCTATTTTTCCATATGCTGTTATTTTTCAGTGTGTAGAACACAAGGTTTTCCAGGATGCATACTTCATGTAACAGCAGAAATTCTTGCTTTCCATCCAATTCTTAAGAGTAATCTGGATGTGGTATGGACAACAGCCATGAAGGTAAATTCCGTAGCAGGGACTACAGGTGGCAATGGTTTCAAAACAGGGAGCACCTCCCATAGGCCTCCAGGCGGAGAAGGAGGTCTGTCCCATCAGGACTGGAGTGTGTATCTACACTATGAGGGGGGGCTCCTGGTTCAGCCATACACGGTGAGTTATGCTCCTACTCACACTCTCCAACAGCTCGTCAACATATGTAGAATAAAATACAAATTCCTGACCATGGCCTAGAAAACTCAGGGAAGACCTGGCCTATCTACCACTCTGACTTTATCTCTTACCACTTTCTCCCCTACTGCCTGCTCTCCTGCCACACAGGACTCAAGGCTGTTCCTTTATTATGCCAAGCATGTTCCCCTCTTCCCTGCCTGAAATGCACCCCACACCCAGATACTCACATGAATCACTCTCTTCACTTCATTCACGTCTGCCCTTAAATGTTACTTTCTAAGAAAAGTCTTCCTTGAATGGGCTTAAATAGTAACTCCTGTCATTTTCTCTCTCTTCATGAGTAAAGTGTTTAAAAAATGTACAGACCCACAAGGACAAAACAAGTAGTCAAGGAGATGACAGTGGATCACAAATGCACTAACATAACAAACTTCAGGAAGATGGAAAGCAGATGGTGGGAGTGGAACCTGACTCAGCAGAATGAACAAGGCTGCACTCCAAATGACCACGGTGTGGATACTAATAAGGAACAAACTAGGTCCCACCCCAGACGCCTGGGAAAGGCACAGTACTAGGACCCTAGGTCCCACAGAAAACTGGGTAGAGAAATAGGCTGAAAACAAGGGGACTGGCTAAACGCTGGCTGCGCAGCAGGCAACTCACCACAACCACAATCATCTCCTCATTCACTGAAGAAAAAAGGAAGGCCAGTCTGTGGATAAGTTGAGTGAGAGAGGCCCAGACCCAGAGACATCACACATACCTTCATAATGAAGAAGGGGGCCCCCATTCTTCAGTTTTCAAAGAGGCAGATTAAGTGAAAGTAGAGAAAAGTGAATTCCAATTCCAATCCCAATCGCCACCCTGTGCCACAGTTTTAAAATAAACAATAAAAATACTGGCAACAGGCATATAACCCTCAGACAGGCAACTGAAGGAATTCTTGCCTGGTCAGGTGAATGGCCTTAGAGTGAAGCCTAGAGATAGACAGTGATCTCTGGGGCACCCTCCAGTCAAAATGTGTGGGTGCCTACAAAGTAAAATCAAACCAAACTAGCTGACCAGCCTTATTCATGTACAAAAAACTTGTTTTTGTTTTCAGTTTTAAGTGCTTTATTCTTAAATGTGAATAATAAGGATCATTAGTCATTTGAGGAAAGATTCCATAGGAAAGCAATTTAAACAAAAACAAAAAGGAACTTGACTACAATAGTAACTATGTTAAGCAAATAAAACTAAAACGAGAAAAAATTGTCTTTAACACCTCACAGAAATAGGACAAGCTATAACAAGAAAAGGCTGCCACGCGTTTCCATTTGGTTCTCCTACTGCAGGCAGTAGGAGGAGCACAGTGCTGGTGGCCCAGCCTCCCAAGGGCTCTGGTGGTCCCAGGACCACCCCTCCCCGCTCCATGCCCAAAGGAGGGTCAGCTTGGCCAAAGAGCCCAAGAACCTCCAAGGTTGTCAGCCAAACCTGCTCCTGTAAAAGTGGAAACAAAAACAAAAGAAAAAAAGATGACAGGAAAGTATAAATCTTCAGACAAAAAAATGCAAAATGGGAAAAGGGGAACAAAGGGCAAACAGGCCAAGTGGCTAACCAAGAACCTAAAGGTTTATCTGCAGAAAACGGAGAAACTAATAAGGAAGAGTCCAGCCTCTGATGAAGCAGGAGAGAAGGAAACCAAGTCTGATTAGTATCACACACCCAGTCTCAACAGTGGTCCCTCTCTCCCTTGTATAATCCAGAAGAATATCTTTATCAATTTTGTTAACACAAGGTTTTTTTACACTTCCAGAAATATTTTTAAGTTGGGAATTCCACCTCACCCCATTTATAAATGCTTTTTTTTGGGGAGGCGAAATCACTTGCTAGTTATTTTTTGATAAAACAAGGAACTAGTGGGATATTGAATGTTGGGAGGCTTTTTTGATTGTCTTAGGATTAGCTTAACATTCCATAGATGGGGGTAGTTTTTATATCCTATATACAAAACATACTACATGACAATTTGGAGTCATAGTTGTGCATTTCACATGCTTTGAACATTTTAAATATTTCTATTCCCATGTTGTTTTTAGTGGAATTGTTTCCTAAAGAAAATCTCTCCTTGCTCTTAGCTCTGTCAGAACTGCATGAACTCTGTAACATCTTTGGGGGTGCGAGTTCGGTTTTCCTACTAACTTTGCTAATGCACCATGAAAGACTGAACATTTGAGCAAGTATATGATATTAAATTGTAAATTAATGGACTTATGATGCAATAGGTTGTCAACATTTAAAGATACTCGTACTTGATATCCTCTTATGGAGAATTTGCTTCCAAGTTTTAAGCTGGAATAACTGTTTAGAACAGAACCACAACTACATGGCTTTTCAGATATTCCATGTATATGTTAAGAGTTGTGTACAAATTGAAATGTCTGTGTACTGATTCTCAAAACAACCAATAAAATTTCAATTATGAAAGAAATATATATATAAAAAGAAAAATTTGCTCCTAAAGAGAAAGTTCCTAAAATAAAAAATAAAATAGCAAAAATCAAAACGTTGAAGAAACAAAATCTTAACAGCAGCAGGAGCTGGGTCGTTATTATTTGCCACAATGTATTTTTACTTACTATGTGCCATGCTTTATATGCGCCAACTCATTTAATTCTCACAATAATCTTCTAAACAAGTATAATCATTAACTCCATTTGACAGTTGGAAGAAACTGGCACAATGAAGTTAAATCACAGTTCAAGCAAGTGTTAAGTGCTGAAGACAAATCTAAGTCAGGATATCTCCCTGAAAGAAGAAATAGACAGAACTGGAAGTAAGAGAAAAGATGAGGAAACGAAAGGACTAGCTCAAGAGATCCAATATCCAGTTAATTAGGAGGTCTGAAGAGAGACTGAAAAAAGTTAGGGAAGAAGTATCAGAGAACTAGTATAAGCAATTTCCTAGAACAGGAGGACACGGGAGTTTCCAGAATGAAAGGACCCTCTGAGTGCCCAGTACCACAGGTGAAAAAATAAGTTCACTAAGAGACATTCCAGCAAAATTTCAGAACAACAGGGATTTAGAAAAAATCTTAACAAGGTAGCAGGAGGGGGCAGTAAAGGCAAGAGAGACAGAGAAGTCACCACAGAAGGATCAAGAATACAAATGTCTTCTTGAAAGCAACATGCAAAGCTGGAAGACAATAAAACCATGCCTCCAAATTCTGAGATAAAATTATTTTCAACTTAGATTTCTTATTCCCAATCAAATCAATCAAGCATGTGGGTGTAAATAAAGACATGTTTCGATATGTAAGATCTAAAAACAATTCATTTCTGATGCACACTTTCCAAAGGACCTATTGGAGCATGTTATTTCCATTTTTTTAAAAAAAGGAAAAAAACAGGGACTCAAGGAAATGAAGATTCCAAAACAAGAGAGAAGCCTGACAGCTGTACACAGGCTTAAAAAGCAACCAATAAGGGCTAGAGCAGGTCAAGGGCTTTAGAGGAATGTTTTCATGGGAAAAAAAGGAAACTGAAACTTCCTCTGATGTACTTGTATGGAAAACAGTATTTAGAGAGTTTTACAACTACTCTGGAGACACCAGAAGTATCTGTGATAGTGTTATAATTAGGTAACAGAACATTTACTTATACAAAGAGGGTATCATTTTGTCAGGGAAATGAAGGACAGAGATGTGGAAGTGTGAGGCAATGAATGAAAACTAAAGTTTCTTTATCCATAATGTTAAGTCAAAAAATGTCTAACCCGAAAAGAAAGTGAGGACATTACTACTGATTTTGCAAAAATAAAAAAGATTATAAGAGAGTACTGTGAACAACTGTATGCCAACAAACTGGATAACCTAGATGAAAAGGACAAATTCCTGGAAACATACAACCTACCAAGACTGAATCATGAAGAAACAGAAAATATGAATAGACCTGTAACTAATAAGAAGACTTAATAAATAGTCATCCCTCCCATCCCCTTGGATCAGCCATGGTGACTTCTACCAAACATTTAAGGAATTAACACTAATCCTTCTCAAACTCTTCCAAAAAACTGAAGAGGAGGAAACACTCCTGAACTCATTCTATGAACTTAGCATTGCCCTGAGACCAGAGCCAGCAAAAAAACTACACACACAAAAAAACAACTACAGACCTTTATCCCTCATGAATATTCAACAAAATACTAGCAATCTGATAGTAGCATACTGAAATATTATACACAATGACTACATGGAATATATTTCTGGGATGTAACAATGGTTTATAATACAAAAACCAATCAATGCAATACAACACATTATCAGAATGAAAGTAAAAAAAACTCCACAAGATCAACTGATGGACAAAAGGCCATGTGACAAAATTCAACATCCTTTCATGATAAAAACATTCCAATAAATTCGGAATAGAAAGAAACTACCTCAACATAATAAAGGTCATATATGAAAAACTCTAACATCACATTCTGTGATGAAAGGCTGACAAATTTTCCTCTATGGTCAGAAAGAAAAAATGCCTGCTTTCACCACTTCTTCTCAACACCGTATTGGAAGTTCTAGTCAGAATATTTCGGCAAGAAAAATAAATACAAGACATACAAACTGGAAAGGAAGAAGTAAAATTATCTCTATTCATAGATGACATGATTGTCTTGGAGCATGTTATTTAGAAAAACCCTAAAGATTACACACACACACACACTCACACACACGCGCGCGTGCGCACGCGTGCACACACACACACACACACACACACACACGTTAGAATAAATTCAGCAAAGCTTGCAGGATACAAAATCAACATTTAAAAATCAGTTGCATTTCTGTATACTATGAACAATGCTAAAAGGAAATTAAGAAAATAATAATTTATAAGAGCATCAAAAAAGATAAAATACTTTGAAATAAACATAACCAAAGAAGTGAAAGACCCGTACCTTGAAAACTACAAAACACTGTTAGAAAAAACTAAAGACATAAATAAATGGAAATCAACTGGAAGTTAATGTTCACGGATTGGAAGATTAAATATTTTCAAGATGTCAATGTCACCCAAAAGCATCTACAGATTCAATGCAATTCCCATTAAAACCCAACAATGTTCTTTTTTTTTTTTTTTTTTTTAATTGAAGGGTAGTTGACAACAGTATTGCATTACATTAGTTTCAGGTGTACAACACAGTGATTCAACATTTATATACATGATAATTCTAGGTACCAGGTATCACCATACCAAGTTGTTACAATATTTTGACTATATTCCTTATGCCAACAATGTTCTTTGTAGAATTAGGAAATTCCATCCTAACCTTCACATGGCATCTCAAAGGACCCAATCAGCTAAAACAATCTTGAAAAATAAGAACAAAGTTGGATGTTGCATACCTGGTTTCAAAACTTACTGCAAATCTACAGTAATCAATTCAGTGTAATAGTAGGATAAAGACAGATATTTGGACTGCTGGAATAGAGTGCTAAGGACCCTGAGGATATTACACTAAGTGAAATAAGCCAGTCACAAAAAGAGAAGTTTTATTTTATTATTTTTTTTATTTTTCTATCATTAATGTACAATTACAGGAACAACATTATGATTACCATACTCCCCATATTATCAAGTCCCCACCACATACCCCATTACAGTCACTGTCCATCAGCGTAATAAGATGCTATAGAACCACTACTTGTCTTCTCTGTGTTATACTGCCTTCCCCGTTTTCCTCTGCCCCCACTACATTATATGGGCTAATCATAATACCCCTTTTTTCCCCTTATCCCACCCTTCCCACACATCCTCCCCAACCCCTTTCCCTTTGGTAACTGTTAGTTCATTCTTGGGTTCTGTAAGTGAGCTGCTGTTTTGTTCCTTCAGTTCTTGCTTTGTTCTTATACTCCACAGATGAGTGAAATCATTTGATACTTCTCTTTCTCTGCCTGGCATATTTCACTGAGCATAATAACCTCTAGCTCCATCCATGTTGTTGCAAATGGTTGAATTTGTTTTCTTCTTGTGGCTGAATAATATTCCATTGTGTACATGTACCACATCTACTTTATCCATTCATCTCCTGATGGACATTTAGGTTGCTTCCACTTCTTGGCTATTGTAAATAGTGCTGTGATAAACACAGGGGTGCATATGTCTTTTTGAAACTGGACTACTGCATTCTTAGGGTAAATACCTAGGAGTGGAATTCCTGGGGCAAATGGTATTTATATATTGAGTTTTTTGAGGCACCTCCATACTGCTTTGCACATGGTTGAACTAATTTACATTCCCACCAGCAGTGTAGGAGGGTTCCCCTTTTGTTGCCAACACTTTGCTGTTGTCTTTTCAATGGTGGCCATCCTAACTGGTGAGGTGATAACTCATTGTGGTTTTAATTTGCATTTATCTGATTATTAGGGATGTGGAGCATCTTTTCATGTGCCTGTTGGCCATCTGAATTTCTTCTTTGGGGAAGTGTCTGTTCAGATCCTCTGCACATTTTTTAATTGGATTATTTGCTCTTTGTTTGTTGAGGTGTGTGAGCTCTTTATATATTTTGGATGTCAAGCCTTTATTGGATCTGTCATTTACGAATATATTCTCCCATACTGTAGGGTACCTTTTTGTTCTATTGATGGTGTCATTTGCGCTACAGAAGCTTTTCAGCTTGATATAGTCCCATTTGTTCATTTTTGCTTTTGTTTCCCTTGCCCGGGGAGATATGTTCATGAAGAAGTTGCTCAAGTTTATGTCCAAGAGATTTTTGCCTATACTTTTTTCTAAGAGTTTTATGGTTTTATTTCAGGCCTTTGATCCATTTTGAGTTTACTTTTGTGTATGGGGTCAGACAATAATCCAGTTTCATTCTCTTACATGTAGCTGTCCAGTTTTGCCAACACCAGCTGTTGAAGAGGCTCTCATTTCCCCATTGTATATCCATGGATCCTATAGCGTATATTAATTGACCATATATGCTTGGCTTTGTATCTGGGGTCTCTAGTCTGTTCCATTGATCTAAGGGCCTATTCTTGTGCCAGTACCAAATTGTCTTGATTACTGTGGCTTTGTAGTAGAGCTTGAAATCAGGGAGTGTAATTCCCCCTGCTTTATTCTTCCTTCTCAGGATTGCTTTGGCTATTCGGGGTCTTTTGTGGCTCCATATGAATTTTAGAACTATTTGCTCTAGTTCATTGAACAATGCTGTTGGGTATTTTGGTAGGGATTGTATTGAATCTGTAGATTGCTTTAGGCAGGATGGCCATTTTGACAATATTAATTCTTCCTATCCATCAGCATGGGATGTGTTTCCATTTTTTGGTTATCTTCTTTAATTTCTCTCATGAGTGTCTTGTAGTTTTCAGAGTATAGGTCTTTCAATTCCTTGGTTAGGTTTATTCCTAGGTATTTGATTCTTTTTGATGCAATTGTGAATGGAATTGTTTTCCTGATTTCTCTTTCTGCTAGTTCATCATTAGTGTATAGGAATGCAACACATTTCTGTGTATTAATTTCGTATCCTGCAACTTTGCTGAATTCAGATATGAGATCTAGTAGTTTTGGAATGGATTCTTTAGGGTTTCTTATATACAATATCATGTCATCTGCAAACAGGGTCAGTTTGACTTGTTCTTTACCAATCTGGATGCATTATATTTCTTTGTGTTGTCTGACTGCCATGGCTAAGACCTCCAGAACTATGTTGAATAAAAGTGGGGAGAGTGGGCATCCTTGTCTTGTTCCCGATCTTAAAGGAAAAGCTTTCACCTTCTCACTGTTAAGTATAATGTTGGCTGTGGGTTTGTCATATATGGCCTTTATTATGTTGAGGTACTTGCCCTCTATACCCATTTTCTTGAGAGTTTTTATCATGAATGGATGTTGAATTTTGTCGAATGCTTTTTCATCGTCTGTGGAGGTGATCATGTGGTTTTTGTCCTTTCTGTTGATGTGGTGGATGATGTTGATGGATTTTTGAATGTTGTACCATCCTTGCATCCCTAGGATGAATCCCACCTGATCATGATGGATGACCTTTTTGATGTATTTTTGAATTCGGTTTGCTAATATTATGTTGAGCATTTTTGCATCTAGGTTTATCAGGGGTACTGTTCTGTAATTTTCTTTTTCTGTGGTGTCTTTGCCTGGTTTTGGTATTGGAGTGACGTTGGCCTCGTAGAATGAGTTTGGGAGAATTCCCTCTTCTGGTTTTTGGAAAACTTTAAGGAGGATGGGTATTAGGTCTTCACTAAATGTGTAATAAAATTCAGCAGTGAAACCATCTGGTCCAGGATTTTGTTCTTAGGCAGTTTTTTGATTACCAATTCAACTTCCTTGATGGTAACTGGTCCATTCGGATTTTCTGTTTCTTCCTGGGTCAGCCTTGGAAGGTTTTATTTTTCTAGAAAGTTGTCCATTTCTTCTATGTTATCCAGTTTGTTACCATATAATTTTTCATAGTATTCTCTCATAATTCTTTGTATCTCTGTGGTGTCTGTAGTGATTTTTTTTTCTCATTTCTGATTCTGTTTATGTGTGTAGACTCCTTTTTTTCTTGATAAGTCTGGCTAGGGGTTTATCTATTTTGTTTATTTTCTCCAAGAACCAGCTCCTGCTTTCATTGATTCTTTCTATTGCTTTATTCTTCTTGATTTTATTTACTTCTGCTCTAATCTTTATTATGTCCCTCCTTCTATGACTTTGGGCCTCATTTGTTCTTCCTTTTCTAGTTTGGTTAACTGTGAGTTTGGACTGTTCATATGGGATTGTTCTTCTTTCCTGAGGTAGGCCTGTATTGCAATATATTTCCCTCTTAGCATGGCCTTTGCTGCATCCCACAGATTTTGTTATTGAATTATTGTTGTCGTTTGTCTCCACATATTGCTTGATCTGTTTTTATTTGGTCGTTGATCCACTGATTATTTAGGAACATGTTATTAAGCCTCCATGTGTTTGTGGGATGTTTTGTTTGCTTAATTTATTTCTAGTTTCATACCTTTGTGATCTGAGAAGCTGGCTGATACAATTTTAATCTTTTTGTGGCCTAGTATATGATCTATTCTTGAAAATGTTCCATGTGCACTTGACAAGAAAGTGTATCCTGTTGCTTTTGGATGAAATGTTCTGTAGATGTCCATTAGGTCCATCTGTTCTGATACGTTCTTCAGTGCCTCTGTCTCTTTACTTATTTTCTGTCTGGTTGATCTGTCCTTTGGAGTGAGTGGTGTGTTGAAGTCTCCTAAAATGAATACATTGCATTCTATATTCCCCTTTAATTCTGTTAGTATTTGTTTCACATATGTAGGTGATCCTGTGTTGGGTGCATAGATATTTATAATAGTTATATCCTCTTGTTGGACTGACCCTTTTATCATTATGTAATGTCCTTCTTTACCTCTTGTTACTTTCTTTATTTTGAAGTCTAATTTGTCTGATACAAGTAGTGCAACTCCTGCTTTTTTCTCCCTATGAGTTGCATGAAATACCTTTTTCCATCCCTTTTCTTTCAGTCTGTGGAAGTCTTTGGGTTTCAAGTGATTCTCTTGTAGGCAGCATATACATGGGTCTTATTTTTTTTATTCATTCAGTGACTCTATGCCTTTTGATTAGTGCATTCAGACCATTTCCATTTAGGGTGATTATCGATAGGTATGTACTTATTGCCATTGGAGGCTTCAGATTCGTGGTTACCAAAGGTTCAAGGGTAATTCCCTTACTATCTAACAGTCTAATTTAACTCACTTCATATGCTATTACAAACACAACCTAAAGATTCTTTTTTTTTTCCTCTCCTTTTTCTTCCTCCTCCGTTCTTTAGAAGTTAGGTATCATATTCTATACTCTTTGTCTATCCCTTGACTGACTTTAGGGTAGTTGATTCGATTTTGCATCTGCTTAGTAATTAATTGTTCTACTTTGCTGTGGTTTTATTTCCCCTGGTGACATCTACTTAGCCTTAGGAATACTTCCATCTATAGCAGTCCCTCCAAAATGCACCGTAAAGGTGGTTTGTGGGAGGTAAATTCTCTCAACTTTTGCTTATCTAATAATTGTTTAAACCCTCCTTCAAATTTAAATGATAACCTTGCTGGGTAGAGTATTCTTGGTTCAAGGCCCTTCTGCTTATTGCATTAAATATATCATGCCACTCCCTTCTGGCTAGTAAGGTTTCTGTTGAGAAGTCTGATGATAGCCTGATGGGTTTTCCTTATATGTGATCTTTTTTCTATCTCTAGCTGCTATTAAAAGTCTATCTTTATCCTTGATCTTTGCCATTTTAGTAATTATAAGTCTTGATGTTGTCTTCCTTGGGTCCCTTGTGTTGGGAGAACTGTACACCTCCATAGCTTGAGAGACTATCTCTTTCCCTAGATTGGGGAAGTTTTCAGCAATTACCTCCTGAATAACATTTTGTATACCTTTTTCTCTCCTTTCTTCTTCTGGTACCCCTATAATGCAGATGTTGTTCCATTTGGATTGGTCACACAGTTCTCTCAATATTCTTTCATTCTTAGAGATCCTTTTTTCTCTCTGTGCCTCAGCTTCTTTGTATTCCTCTTCTCTAATTTCTATTCCATTTACCGTCTCTTCTACTACATCTAATCTGCTTTTAAATCCCTCCATTGTATGTTTAATTTCAGAAATGGAATTTCTTTATGATTGAATCTGTTTTAAATTCATCCCTGATTTCTTGAATATTTTTCTGTACCTCCATGAGCATGCTTATGATTTTTATTTTAAACTCTCTTTCAGGAAGATTGGTGAGTTCTGTTTCATTTGGCCCTTTTTCTGGGGTCTGTTAGATTTTGGTCTGAATCATGTTCTTTTGACATTTTGTAATTCTATATGGTGCCCTCTAGTGCCCAGAAGTTCTAGTCTCTGGAGCTGCTAAGCCCCTAGAGAGAGTTGTTGGTCACAGGGGAGTGGCTCTGGTGCCTTGGGTGAATAAAGACTGCAGTTTCCTGATTCCCAGCTGCAGTGCCTTTCTCAAGTATCAGAGCCAGTGGACTGAGCACACAGGTATAAATCTCTGTGCTTTGTGTCTCTAGCTGTTGTAGGCAGGGCCTCCCTATGGCTGGCCTGATGCCAGCGCAGTGACTGGTGGTTTACAAGCAGGTGCCAGCAGGCCAGGAGGAGGTGCAGCAGGCTGTGTGTCACAGTGGGGAGCCTCGGAGCTTTGTAGCCAGCCAGAGGGATGGAGCGCCTGAAGCTCCTCAAAATTCCTAACCTGCTGGGCAGAGGGTGCCCAGATAACCTTGTCCACCTATCCCTTCTCCTGCACAGTAAGGTCCATGCAAACCCCACTCCTTCTGCAGCCCTCTCATTGCTAGGAAGCCTCTCAGACCACCTGCCTTTCCTTTGTCCCAGAGCGGCCATCGGATGTGGATCCCTGTCCTCCACAAATGGCTGGAATCTCCGTCTCTCAAGCACTACGCCTGTCCCAGCTCCCCAACCCCAGCAACCTCCAGAGCACCATACAGTGTAGGTGTGTGGTCCAAAGCAGACCTTCATGGCTGGGTGTTCAGCAGTTCTAGGTGTCCACCCCATCCCTGCTCCATTTCTCTTTCTCCTGCCGGTGAGCTGAGGTGGGGGAAGGGCTTGCATCCTGCCAGATCAAGGCTTTTGTACATTACCCTGTTCCGTGAGGTCTGCTGTTTGTGAGGTCTGTATGCAGTCTGGTGCAGGCTTCTTTCCTATTACTGTTTTAGGGTTAGTTGTATTAACTATATTTTCACACTATATGTGGTTTTGCGAGGAATTCTATGTCTCACCTCTCACACCACCATCTTGAACCCCATGAAGCCAAAAATAGTTTTATGTGACTCCACTTACATGAAGTATAAAAAGTCATCAAAGTCATTGAAAATAGAAAGGTGGTTGCCAGGGACTTGGGGGGAGAGAGAAATGGGGAAATGTTAATCAAAACCACATGAGATACCATTTCACACTCATGAGGATGGGTATTATTAAAAAAAACAGGTAATAACAAAGGTTTTGTGAGAATGTAGGGAAATTGGAACCCTTGTGCACTGCTGGTGGAAGTATAAAATAGTGCAGCCGCTGTGGACAACAGTGTGGTGGTTCCTCAACAAATTAATGAATTACCATATGATTTAGCAATTTCACTTCTGGGTATTTACCCAAAAGAACTGAAATCATGGACTTGAAGAGGTATTTTAATACCCATGTTCACAGCAGCACTCTTCACAGCAGCCAAGAGGTGGAACAACTCATCCACGGATGGATGAACAAGCAAATAAAATATGATTTCATACACACACACACACATGTACAATGGAATATTTTTTCAGCCTAAAAAAGAAAATTCTGATATATGTTACAATGTGAGCCTTGAGGACATTACACTAAATGAAATAAGCCTGTCAAAAAAGAGTAGATATGCTTCCACTTATGTGAGTTCCCTACAGTCAAATTCATAGGGAAAGAATGGGGGTTGCCAGGAACAGAGGGGCGGGAATAGAGATTTAGTGTTTAATGGACATACAGTTTCAGTTTGGGAAGATGAAAAAGTTCTGGAGATGGATGGTGGTGATGGCTGCAGAATAATGTGAATGTACTTAATGCCACAGAACTGGACACTTGAAAATGGTTATAATGCTAAAGTTTACATTTTACTACAATAAAACAAAGAACCTCCCTCCCAAAAAAGGACAATGTCTAACATTGATTAAACAAGCACACACAAAAAACAGGGTAAGGATATTTTTAGAAATAAAGAGTTAAGTGCCAGAAGAAATTAAACTTTAGAGAGGGACAGTTGGGGATAAGGAGGGGGGGCATTCAGGAGCTTGCTGTTTTCTGTTTCAAGCCAAACATAGTACTGGCAAACTTTTAAATCTATATGTATCTATTATTTAGACAAGAAAATGAAAACTTGAATCTCCAGTTTGTAAGAGGGCAAAGTAAGAAAATTTAGGCAAAGTAAGAAAATTTAATGTGATGGGTTGGTTTTTCCAGGACATCCGGGACCTGAAACCTGTGCAATGACTCTGCTTTCTCCCACTTGAGGATGTAGCTTTGTCAACACTGACTCTGTTCAAGAACGGGGAGAGCCCTGTTTTTAAACATTCCCTTACATGGAAGTATTAAGTTTTCTTCAATAGTGATACAAGCCCTGATGATAAAAAGAGTAAGAGGGTCTTAAGAACGTGGCTGTTTTCTCAGTGGTGAAATGATTTTCCTCTTCAAAAAGCATCTGATGGCTCAGAGCTCTTAGACAGCCTGGGGCCCAGGGGAAAATCAATGCACCTTACTTCCACTGCATAAACATACATGCCATTTACAGTCAGGGTGTGTGAGTCATCTCTTTCTGCTGATCAGTAAGTGACTCAAGACACTTCAAGTTAACTACCTGATTCAAAACATCTTACAGAGTTGCAAAGTGTCTACTTCATTTAGACAATGATGATAAAAAACACACAGTATGTGTATTTGCGTGTGTGTTTCAGATTTCTACTTGTAAATTCTTAAATGCTTAAAAAATACTGAAGACCTCTAGAAAATTCATTAATTTCATATATGAAAAGCAAAATAATGTTATTAAATATGATTCAATTTCCCACTACTACAATTACAAATTCCCAACTGTCAACTACCCCTTTTGAAAAAATTAACAAGGTTAAGGATGGCGGAATAGGAAGGCAAGATGGAAACCCCCTCCCAAAAACAAATAAAAGAAGAAAATACAGCAAATACAACTAGACCTGAAAAAAGACCTGAAGACTTCAGAACAGACTCCCTGCACCTGAGGAAGAAGGACCACACAGAGAAGGACCAGAAAGCACAGCAGAGACATCTAATAAAAAGAAACACAGACCCCTGAAAAAATGAGCAGGCAGAGGAATTTGATCAAATCAAAACTACAAGACAGAACCCCAGAAAGAGGGCTAAATGAAACAGAGATTACCAATCTCTCTGATAAAGATTTCAAAATAAAGTCATAAACATGTTCATGAATTTACAGAAAGGTATTCAACATCCCAGGGAGGACTTCAACAAAGCGATAGAAAACCTGAAAAAGAGCCACTCAGAGCTGAAGAATACAGTATCTTAAAAGAAACATACAATGGAGGGATTTAAAGTAGATTAGATAATGTAGTGGAGACAATAAGTGAAATAGAAATTAGAGAACAGGAAAACAAAGAAGCTGAGGAACAGAAAGACAAAAGTATCACTAGGAATGAAAGAATGAAGAGAGACCTGTGTGACCAATCCAAACAAAACAATATTATACTCAAGTCATGGAAGCACAGAGATCCCTAAACAAAAAGAACCCCAGCAAGACAATATCAAGACATAATAATTAAAATGGCAAAGATCAAGGATGAGAGAGTGTTGAAAGCAGCCAGAAAGAGAAAAAAAGATTACTTATAAAGAAAATCCCATCAAGGCTATCAGTAGACTTCTCAATAGACACTCTTCAGGCAAGAAAGCAGTGGCATAATATAATTAATGTACTGGAACAGAAGGCCCTCCAACCAAGAATCCTCTACCAGAGGAGACTATCATTTAAATTTGAAGCAGGGATTAAACAACTTCCAGATAAAAGTTGAAGGAATTCACCACCACTAAGCCAGTCTTCCATGCTATATTAAAGGGACTGTGGATTTTGTATAATGCTGCTAAAACATTTGTGTGCAAGTTTTCATATATGTTTACATTTCTTTGGGGTATATACCTAGGTCATATGGTAACTCTGTTTAACTTTTTGAGGAACTTTCAGACTGTCTTCCAAAGCAGCTGCACCGTATACCACAACAATGTACGAAGTTTCCAATTTTTCCACATCCTCACTTGCTATCTGAATCCTTATTTCTAGCTACTCTACAGAATGTAAAATGGTACCTCATTGTGGTTTTGATTAGAGAAGAAATTAACAAAATAGAGAATACAAAAACAAGAATATCAATGAAACCAAAAGGTGGTTCTTTGGAAATATCAAGAAATTGACAAACATTTAGCTAGACTGACAAGAAAAAGAAAAATTCAAATTACTGGAATGAGAAATAAATGAGGCGAAATTGCTACTGACCTTACAGAAATAAAACATGTTATAAAGGACTACTGTGAACAACCATATGCCAACAAATTAGATAAAGGGAAGGAAAAAATTCTCAAAAGACATAAACTACTGAAGCTGACTCAAAAAGAAATAGACAATATGAACAGACCTGATAAGTGAAGAGACTGAATTAGTAACCAATTACCTGCAAAGAAAATTCCAAACCCAGATGGCTTCATTGCTGAACTTCACCAAACAGTTAAGAATTAATACTAGTGCTTCATAAACAAGCCCCCAAAACAGACAGGTCAACAGTTTGCAAGTTGCAGGGCCAAGATCTAAATTCAGGCAATCCGGCTCCAGTCTACACTGCTGACCAATATACTAAACTGTCTCTCTGAGTAACTGAAAAAATTTGAATGCATTATAGGACTTGAAGTTGTTACTTTGTATTATCTGACATTTGTACTTTTAAGTTGGTTATTTGTGACTCATCTGGTCTAGAGAAAAAGGCTGAACTGAGGATTCAAGAGAAAATCATTTACTTATTTGACAATGTTGCTATACTGCAGTCACAGAGCAAAAGCATGGCATCTACTAAAGCTCTTCATATGTCTAGAACTTCAATGACTTCTCACACCAATCCCAGGAAATAGGTGGTATTCCTCCTATTGTCTAGATGAGGAAACTGAGGCACAAGGTAGTCACCAATAGCAAATGGCAGGGCCTGAATTTAATGTCTGACCCTATAAAGCCTTGTTCCGCTATAGAAACCCTATCCGTTCCTATCCCTCTAGTGAGGACTGTCTCATGCTTGACCCCTGTGATACAGATGCCCAGGCCTATTGCTCACATGCTTTATTCCCATTCAATTACTGTTTAGCACTGAAACAGTAAACAGTAGGCTACTCATATTCCCTTGTCCAATCTAATATTATGTAGTTGTTATATGTAGCTTAAAGTTACTAAGCTTGGTATTTCAAAGAACACATACTTACTCTTCAAAATAATAGCAAGGAAATCTAGGAAACACTTTAAATAAGACTGCTTTTGCACTCTGAATTAAGAATGCCTTCTACTATTTTGGAAGTCTCCTAAAAATTCACTTTTTGCCAGTGGAAACAATAGTTGCACTAATATATGAAGTTTCATTTCCTGAAGAAAATTAGGTATCTGACAGAAAATTTTAGCTAGCTAATACTCTGAATGCACACATGAAACTTTCATCAACCTCTAAGTTACTATATAGGACTACATAGGTTACTTACATAAAAACCTAGTAGTATATAGATTACTATATTAACCTCTTTCCCTAAACAATTACTAATGACCTCTTGGGCAGTGATCTATACCTCAGTCTCCAAATCAGACTCAACTGGAAGCTGTATTAAATGCAAAATAATGCAAAATATTTGAAAAACCAACAGTGATTTTCAAGATAATTATTCCTATCACAAGCTAAAGCAACACATACAAGCATTTTTACCCCAACACCTTCATGGCTCTGAAAGCCCTTTCAAAAACACAGTATTAAAAAATGTGAAATCTATCTGCTTTCACTTTCAATTAATAGTTATCATTCTTTGCTGGGGGAAGGGGATGATTACTTACACTGCTGCCTTCAAGTTAGTGGTGGGTCTAAAATCGGAAAAATCTGCTCATTTTAACTGGCATATGGGTACTTATTTTTTCAAAATCTTCTCTTTAAATGTCTATTCTTTGGTAAATCTGTGTCTTCACTCTAGAAACAGGAGTATTGGCTCAAAAATACAAATCTGAATCCTTCTAGTGGCCCCTGGTTGTGATCTGATGCCTGATTTGATGGAACTTTGGAAGAAGTGCAACAAAACCAGGTCAGTGTGTCAACAGCACCCCAAAGATCCTATCAGGGTCCCACCTATACCTACTCCACAGTGTGATCATCCTCCTTATTTAAATACCATGTTTTAGTTTTATACAAATAAAACTGTACATTATGTACTCTTTACAATAGAGAAGATAAGGAAATGTTTAACACTCCCCATGTCAAAAAAAGGAACACTTGGCCAATTACTTGTCTTTGAGCCTTAGTTTCTTCACCTATGAAATGGGAACAATGATCACATCAGCTTCAAAAGGTTGTGAGGACTGAAGCTCTTGCATAAGGCCTGGTACAGAGTGGCAAGATTTGTACTCACTTCCCTTCTTTACAGCTCAAGTTTCCTGAACACACCATATCACACCTCTGTCCTGTCTTTATGTAGGTTTCTGACTTAGGATACCTTCCCACCATCTGCCACAAAGTTCTCCACCCCACTTTCTTAGGTCTGTCTGACAAATGTTTACTTGTCATTCAAGACCCACTTCTAGGATCACCTTCCACACATGGAGACATCTTCTTGCCTTGTTTTGTGATTGCTTCTTAACCAGGCTCCGAGAATGCTAAAGGAAAGGCCAGTGGCTCAACTACCTCCCTATTTTATTTCTCAGCACTTAGCAAAATCTCCAGTGTATGGTAGACAGGCAATAATGACTGCAGAATAGACAGAATCAGGCTTTCTACTATACCACAGCATTAAAAAAAGTGTGCGAGCAACTAAGACACAGTCTTCAAGTTAAACCTATAGTCACAAGTTTGATAAGCATCAGATTCTTTTAGTTTTTGGTTCAAGGTGAAATTTTTTTAAGTTGCCTTCTTGTATGCAGCTAGGCTACCCTACTCATGTGAAGAAACACTGAGTATGTGTTGTCATTTCCATTTATTCTCCCATGGCAACATCCTGCTTTGGATCTGGATCATGTGTTGACTTCATCAGGACTGTTTCGACACAACAGAGCACACTAATGTACTTTTCCTTTCAAAAGCAAGGGTGCCAGCTATTTCGCTAGCCCGTCACTCACCTCAGCCACCTGCTGCGTCCCCACTCTGTGCTGAACCAGCCCCTCCATATTTGTAGCCATGGTGAAGCAAGATCATTAGAGAACCTGTTTGGAAAGATGCAGCAACTTCTATCAGGTGGGAAGAAACCAGGCTACTTGAAAAATATCAGTAATCAAAATTCATCTTTGGTGCTGTTCTGTGTAGACTTTGCTCTCTACAGAAGACAGAGCTAGCAGGCTAAGCATGTCTGGATATGCTGCAACAGTTCTTCAATTACAGGAACCAAATTAATTAGCAGAAACATTTCAATTTGCAAACAAGACTTCCCCTGGTATACACAGACGAAGATGAATTTAGAACTTTAATTAGCAGGTCCTTTGGGTTATAACAGCTTGGTTTACTACCTCTGAGGGAGGCAGTAATCACACCTTTTGGGGAAAGCTCCCTGTCACAGTATGTTGAATAAGAAAGTGGCTATTTGAGAAAGGTGTGAGACCAACTTCGGATACAAAGCTCTAGATTGTTATCATCAACTATACTTCTGTTACCAATGGCAATGTGAGAAGCAAAACCCTGCCAGGATGCTCACTCGTAGGCTGAAAGGAAACACTGTCACTAAGAAAGAAAGAAAAGTGAAAAGACTACATTACGTAAGTGGGCAAGAACCTAGCACCCCTAGGTTTTATCAACTTATATTTTTAAGTCCTTATTAAATTAGAAAACCAGATAATCCTTTCTATTAATAGAAAAAACAGTACCATCATTGATAAAAACTGAGGAAGATCATCTAAACACTAAAAAGTGTGCGAGTCTCCTGGGTCAGAACCACTTAAGCACAAGCACTGTTGATGAAACAGACACCTGGTCTTTTCAGGTCACAAGGCAGAGCTCCCCTGAATAGTCCCTAAACCCTCCCAATAATTTTCCACAAAGAATTCGGGATAAAGGGATTCTACTTTGGACCTAATTCCTGGACAGATCAGAAAGTCTTCATTATTGATTGCACAGGTCCCATGGATGATAGAAGAACAAAGTGCTATTTCCAGGATTTAGATATAAAAACTACATAGTACGACAGAGGGTGTAATATACACAAATGCATACACAGTTCACTGGCTGGGCCCTTCTTTAATCGCAAAGCGGACTGTTTCACAACATAATTTTAAAAACACTTTCCTGTGGTTCTCAACTGAAGTATTACAAGCAGTGATCTCTAGGAAGCCTTTCACTCTTTGGCAACTTTATTACTCTTACTTGCTATTAGATAGCCACTTCTACTATCCTAATTCCCCCTCAGACTGTTTTACTGCGAAGATGGTAATAAGAGCATGAAACTGTGATTGAAAAATATAAAAGAACTGGCCCCTGCCTTCAAGGAGTCAAAATCCTGCAGGAGCAGGTACTGTGCCAACTGCTACAATGACACCAGGTCACCAGCGCCAGTGACTCGTCATCCCTTAATAGCATCAGGTCTGAAACCGTGGAGGTAATGTTTCTGGTTATTTATTCTTACAATAAGTAGTCAAGACTTTTAACTTTTGGGTTTTTTTGTTTGTTTGTTTCTGGAAGAAAAAACACAGATACACTCTGGTCTTCTTCTCTAGTTACAGTTTGGTTCCAACCAATAGAAACAGAGGAAAAAGCATCACTTCACATGTAACAGAAAAGTCAACTGACCAATGTTAAAAAAATTATTATTATTATTATTATTATTGCATGTGAAAAGTCTAGCATTCTAATTTTTTTCCTTAAAACAGTAAATAAGAGCTAAGAAATCAGATGAATACAGACAGCCAATAGGTATTATATATTAAGAAATAAAATCCAAACATGCAGCTGCAACTATCAATTACCACTTTTAGGTATTGCTAGCATTTCTGTTCCTTTTAACTGCATTTGAATATTACAGAAATACTGTTAGGGAAATATTCAGTAGCACCAAGATAACAAGAAGGCATAGCTTTCTATTGAGACTCCCGAAAAGAGGCAGCTTGATCCTTCGTTCTGAGTTGAAGTGGATTATGTAGATGACTACCTGACAAGAGATTTAGTAACTAAAAAACCCTTCTGTAATGACTCACTTTAATACTAAATTTGCAGGACAGTCAACCTCAGATTGTGGCTCATCTGTTTACTTTATGGGTATCTTCTGAAGAACGGAAGTTCTTAAATTTAGTAAGGCTGAATATATCAATATTTCTTTTAGTCTGTACTTTCATGTCTTACTTATGAAAAGGATTTTTATACCCCAGCATCAGAAGTATAATTTTACATATTTTCTTATAAATGTTTACAAGTTTTGTCCCTCACATTTAAGTCCCCAATCCATCTTCAAATTGATTCTTCAGTTTGATGAGGAGTGAGGATCCAATTCATTTTATTCCCACAAATTAATTTTTGAGTTTGATGAGTGAGGACCTAATTAATTTTCCTCCCACTTGGAAAATCAATTTCCCAGCACCATTTCTGAATAATCTAGCCTTTCCCCCACTAATGCGCAATGCCACCTCTGTCATATCTCAGGCTTCCTTGCATGTGTGGCTATAATTACAGGTTCTCCATTCTATTCCACTATGGTTCTACTTCTCTTTCCATAGGCCTCTACCATTCTCTTATTACTGCAGCTTTACGATAATTCGTGCTCTCTGGTAGAGCAAGGACCCCCAACCCTGCCCTTTCTCCCACACCAACTAACTGGCCCACCCCAAACACTCAAGACCCAAAGCAGAAACCTCTGTACACTCAAATTCTTACAATTCTTGATATCACTGTTGGTTTTCTGCCTCCAAAGCAGCTTCAGGCATCATCAATAGCAGCTTTGGAAGCTGCTTAAAAATGAACAAGGAGGAACGTACACCTTCTGAAAAAACAAGCAGAGACAAAGAGTGAGAATAACGGAGAGAGAGAAACTGAAAGAGAAACTATGAAAAGGGCTTTCAATAAAGACTTAAATCCGGCGAGAACAGGTGAGAGTAATTTCAAAAATATTTTCCACATCATCATTTTTGAAAATATGTTAAGTCACAACCCATATCCTACACCCTTATATATAAATAAGGAAGAGAGAAGCAGCTTCTTCCAGGATATCACAATGTAAGAACTAAGTAAAACAAAATCCCCAGGTGATGACAGGAAGGGAAACCACTTAACTCAAGTGCACCCCAGGAAAATACAAGGTGATATTGGGGGTAAGACTCTCACCTGAGAGCAGCTCTTACTGCCACCGCAGCCATAGGCGGTCCTGGAGACAGAAAGATCACACAGTGAGAAGGAAGGCAGAGGGCTTTGGAGAGGCTATCAGGCAATGGCTGTCACTTAGGGGATGTCCCCCTAGAATGAGAAGCTTCAGGGAACAGTGGGTTGCATCTACAGGTAGCTTGAAAAATCATATTCACTAGCACATTATAATTTTATATTTAAGATCTGAAAAAAAAGAACACCCTATTATTTTGATCCTACAAGCTAGATATGCTTAGTGGGGGAGCCCAGCATGATAATACTAACAGTGACTGAGTGGTCACGATGCACAGGCACTGGACTGATAAGCACTGTGGACAGAACACCAAAGTAGCTCTTGGTGCAGAAACCCGAGGTCTTCAAAGGCTGGTGCCTGACCCACTCAGCTCCCTAGGCCTCCAAGACTGCCCACACTGTTTCCAGAAAAGAGCCTGATTAGTTGCCAAAAGAGCTGTAAGACCAAGTATCTTAAGTAAAAACAAATAAGACATTTTCCTATGCTGTTTTAAACTAATCAACTTCAACCACCACCACCCTTTATTGAGCAACTGCTGTGAACTAGGCAATGAACTGAGTACTGAGAATTAGTAAGAAGAGGAGGAGGAAGCCCTTGTTCTTGAAGAGCTGAAGAAGGAACCCAGTAACAGCCATGCAATATAAATGCTGCATGTATGTGCAAAGGAAGAAGCATCTCCCTCTGTCTGTGGGAGCCAATGACAGTTCATACGAGAAGAGCTATTTAAACTGGGCCTTGAAGTCAGAATGAATTTCAGAGAGAGAGGGAGGATGGGAACAGTATTCTGAGCAGAGGGATAGCTCACCCCAACTGGCAGGTATGAGGAGAAAGGCACATTCAGTAACAGCTGACAATCTGGTGGGAAACTGTTAGAGAGTTCAGGGGAGGAGAGGCCGACACTGTAGACAATACAGAACTACCAGAGGTTTGGCAGACAAATGAAGTGCTCACATGTGCATCTTCCAAAAACATTGTTTCAGAACAGTGTGGAGATGATAGAAAAGGAGAGACTACATGGGAGGCCAGTCTGAAAGTGGTGCCAACAATGTTTCCAGAAGTATTTCCAGGGATGAAGGCACAGTCTGGAACTAGTTGAGTCTTTCCTGTAGAGCACAAGTGAAAACATAGCACAGAATATAAAAACTGAATGAGAGCATGGAATGATGGCAGTATAACTATTACTGCTTGGCCTCGTGCGGCAGTAGGTTTTATAACATAAACTCTTTCCAACACGAATAGTGCTTTATCACTCTTTTAACAGCAAAGCAGAACACAATGGTGTCTTTGAATCAACTCTTTTATGTTCACCAAAAGTGTACAGCTTACTGAACTTTGTAACCAGGGTTCCTTTAGATGAGCAAGGCTCCAGACCCCATTGCAGTGAAAGGTGCACTCTGACTGGTAACACCTGAATCCCCAAATCAGTGGCCAGGACAGCACAGCTATGCTCTCCACAGGGGCAGGTTTAGGAGCCAGTGTCTTAAATAACAACAAACTAGCCCTGGGACAGGGGAACTGTCTTCACTGACAGGAATGGGTGATCACACCTGCCTTTCCCTTCACAACCAAGTGACTCACATCATACATATTTATGTATTATGTGGCCCATAATTACATAACATTCAGAACACCTACTGTCTTGATATTTTCTCACCTAAACAAATACACTGGGTTCTGAGGCTCCAGTACTAAGTTGATCTGTGATACTGAACTGCATGAGGTTACTCTGAAGACTAGATCTTAAATATGTTAAGGGCCTAATGCTTTGCCTGGTACATAGCAGACATGTACATGGTAGCTACTGTTGGTACAAGGAGATGGTGCCACTTCTACTTTCTCAAAGAAATCTGAAATGCAGTAATTTAAACTGTGAAATGTATATTATAACCAGAAATAGGTCTCTCATTTTGACATAAGATCCACATGAAATTTAACTGTCTATATATTATATGAGCACACAGCATTTCTGATTCATTCTGTTAAATTGTACAACTGGGCAAAATGAGAGGGCTGAATTAGGACTGATCTCACAAATATTACAAAATAACCAATACTTAATAACTACTTGCAAATACTACTGGGTATAGAACTTGATAGGTACAAGGTATTCAGTGTAAGTTTTAACAGTGAAAAAAAACCTGAGGAATCTAGACATCCTGAGAGAGAACGAAAAAATGAGAAATACATAGCTCAAAACTTGACTGTATAAATCACAAATACAAACCACAGACTGAGACTTGAAATCAGGAAATGGAAACCAAGTGGTAGATTTAGCATAATATAAATGTTCATCAACAGAAAACATGCTCATTGGGATACCTCTAAGGTCAAGTTCTGATATACATACAACCTGTCATCAGCAACCCTGCCCTGAGATTCAAAGGTTACTTAGTTTTTGGATCAGATGATTTTCTGTCCTCCACAGGAAACCTGGCCCTTCCATATTCCAAGTCTGGACCATATGAGAGGAGCGCCAATGGTGTGTGCACACCAGAGCCAGGGAGGTGGAGCCGGCGGGGAACAGTGGGGAAGAGAAGTAGTTCTCAACTACATGGAGTTCCTATGCTACCAGAACAGTGCTTAACTTCCTGTGTGGAGATGGAAAAAAAATCACTGTATACCGTGAATGATTTTCCTCACCTTACCAAGGGCCCATGTATAAGGGTGATATGGTCTCTCCTCATTTCTTAGTGTGAGCCAAGGACATGTGGCTGGAAGGAAAGCAGGGTAGACTTCCTGATGTGCCTTATATCAAACTAGGCATCATCTAACCCTTAACATATCTTTTGAGCAGCTGGATCAATACAGACAGAAAAAAACAGACTCAGGAGTTTACCCAACTTGTTCCAAGTCACCCAGCTAGTAAGAGGTGGACCTGGGATTCCGTAACGGCTGCTTTGACTCCAAAATCACCACACTCTCTCTATACCACAGTGTTCTTCAAAACAGATTACCAGAAATAGGAAGTCAAAACGAGGGAATTAAAAGAGTGACAGGAGACCAATTAGGTATCTAAGGGTAAAACTGCTTACATCAGCATACTAGATCATTTAGAAACTCACTCACACAATCACTGATTCCTAAGTATGTGATTTATGTTCAACGTGAATCACAGAAATTTCTGGCCTGGCTCCACCCAGACTGTAACACAACAGTTCTCCTGGAACACAAACAAACTTTCCCTTAAAACTTTACCTACATAATAATCATACAGATAAAAGTAGGCTAATTTTACCGTTTAAGTAAAAATTTTTACTCAAGTACATGAAAATACAAAAGTACGTAAGTCAAAAATGAAACACCTCACTGAATTTTCACTAAGTGAACATACTTGTAAATGCCACCCAGATCAGAAAACAGAACATTACCAGCACCCCAGAAGTCTCACGTGTACCTCCTCACAGTCACTTGCATTCCTTCTCCTCTTCTGACTTCTATTATTGTGGATCAGTCTGCTTGTTTTTGAGGTGTATTTAATATACTTTGTGTGGGCCCAGCGTCTTTCATTCATTATTGTTGTGATAACCATGAGTAGCCAGTCCATTTTCACTGCTGTATACTATTCCAAGGTACGACTATGGCACAGTTTATTCACTCTATAGCTGATGACATTTAGATTGTTTCTAGTTTGGAGTGCTTACCGCTAGGCTCCTATGAACATTCTTGTACATGAAGCAATGCAATCTTTTCTTCACTTGAAAATTCTTTATTTTTTAAATTGTCTTTTACTTCAGAAAAGAAACATATTTTTACTTACAAAGACATATAAATATACATACATATAATCTGCTTTTAATCTTAGTAAAAGGAGATTTTTCAATAATTCCAGGCTTATTCACCTAATCAACCTAGTAAAAAAAGGATGGCATTACTGCAGAAGCAATGAGGAAGGGGGAGAGAAGGAGAATGAGGGCAGCACAAATGATATTTCTGAAATGTTCTACAAATAATACATAATCAGTCACTGTACAGTAAATACCACTGGAGAAAATGCATCATGAAGCCTGCTGGCATTGCATAACTTAAGAGCCATCCAGCCTCCGTTGTGTATCTTTCCCAGTAGAGACCTGGCTGCCACAAGGAGGGAGGCAGTGAGAGAAGTTTTTATGCTACATGTACAGGAAGCCAGGTAACAGTGTTTTGTTTTGTTTTGTTTTGCATAGCTTCTATCAATACATTAAGAATAATGGTAAATAAGGTGCCTCCCAGTAAAAACCATGAGGCCTTCCATTTGAATCCAGCCCCACCAGCCTCTTTTCTCCTTCTCACTCTTCAGTTAGCATTCATGCCATTCTCCAGGCCCCAACACCTTCTTTCATACTTCCCACTAATCCAGACAGGAGAGACTGAAATTCCTCCCTATCAACATATATTTCCAGGAATTAGAGTCTTTAGAGTTACTGTTTATAATTATGAAATAAAAAGTTTCACCTCCTATTAAGGGACGTTAGGCATCTCATTATAGTGGAGGAAGTAATTTTTATTTGTCCCTAAAAATCACACTTTGCCCCTGAAGTTAGCTTTCATCATCATAGGCTACCTGGAGTTCAGGGATAGATCAGAAAGGACAGTTGAACATGGGGGCCAGCCTATTCCCTTTCCATTATTAACAGTTCACCTCCCAAAGCTCTACTCCAAGACTTCCCCATGCCAGGGGTATGAACCTGCTCTTCCTGTCCCCCCAACAATGCCCAATGTTAATGCCCTGACCTGAGCTTCCATACCTTTGTAGAAAGAGTTGTGGTTGTTGTTTTTTCCCCCTCCCCCGCTTCACCATGCTCAGTGAATGGTTGTCCCAGGCAGTCCTGCTTTTTGGGACCAAACTCCTGCTGCTTCTAACTTCAGTGCTTGGTTGCCTGGAGAGAGGATGGGGAACAGGCAGCAGCAGAGCAGCAGCAGGTGACAAGGGATACGGAGAAGGAACAGCAGGATGGGAGGGAATTACAAAGAGAAACAGCCTCCAGGCAAGTTAGGCTGAAGGCAAATGAAAACTCCAACAAATAGGGAAGTGTGTATCTTGTATAAGGTATGACCGGAGCATGAATGTGCACATCAGGTTAAAGATAATAATCACACATGCAGGAAAAAAGTCTTTATTTCAGTTCTTCATAACCAGCAATAAAGTGAAAAAAAAAAAAGATCAGCTGAACTCTGGCAGGGGAGTTTGTATTAGGTGTGAGGCCAGACTTGATGAGCTCTAAGGCAGATTCCTTCACAGATTCTCCCCACGTGGTATTGAATAATGAAGACTAGCATCTGTTCTCGGAGTGCTTTGGGATTAAAGGAGTAGATGGCACATAGGTACGAGAACTTGTGTCCCAAATGAGAGCCCACAGTCCATGGAGACACTCAGGAGGCTAAACACAAAAGGCCAGTGGTTCAGTGCCAAGGCTGAAGGGGGACTACTCCACACAGGCCCACCCGCCTTGTTCTCTCTGTCATTTTGACAAGTGGTCTCTAGTACTGGCCCCAAACTCACTGTTGGTTCCCCCTCCCCATTTTACAAGTGGGGAATGCTTAACCCTCAGAGAGGCTACCCACTCAAGGTTCTGGGGAAGGCACTGCACTGTCACTTGAGTCCTTGGAGCCAAATGAGAAAACTTCCCAGAAGTCTTCAAGTGAGATTATTACATATAGGGTCTTCTTCTTTAAGAGCATGTTCATGAAAACAAAATTTCAAAGTCACTGTAAATACAACTGCTGAAAGCCTTAAGTGATTTAATGCTGTAAGACGATATACAGCTGTGGATAAAATGAGAGTTCCTGTGGCCAGGATTCTCACCTAGCCCTGGTTGTCTAGCTCACTGCACACCTGTGGGCAATACAGGGCTTTTGACTCTATAAAAAGAGCTCTGCCCAGTGCTCTGGGCGCAACACAGTGGCAGGGCTGCAAGGCTGCAGGAGAACAGAGCAGAGGTTGGAGTGGTGGCAGTGCCAACCACAGAGGCCCAGAGGATGGCTGTGCGGGACACAACTACGCAGAGAGGCCCAGAGGATGACTGGGCAGGACGGCTGTGTGGGACGGCTGTGCGGACAGAGGGGCCCAGAAGCAGAGACTGGCTTGCTGCATACAGACTCGCTCTGAGTGAATGGGATTCTAGTGACTGACCTGCCACCTGGAAATAAAGTTGGGTATAACCCTTTCACCCCAAAGAACGTTTTGCTGTCAATTTCTTTGGTCACACTGATTCCATAGTGAACTTGCCTGGGGCTGAAATCCATTGGCAAGACAACAGCTTTTTCATTAAACTATCACTTCTTTAGTTACCCTGAGTAATCAGTTCAGGGGGTCAAGTGTTGAACAAGTAATACCAAAAAAATCCTCAAACAGGATAGAAAAGAAATATTCAAATATAAAAAAAAAAGAAAGTACGATGTTAATTGCTTTTAAAATGCCATAACATTTCATTATTAAAATATGCATTACATAAATCAACAAAAATGTTCTGTTTACCAGACTTTCCAGTAGAAGCTTGACATATACTTTGCAAAATCTGCTTTTAACCTTGGAAAAACAAGTAAAAGGTGATTTTCAGTAATTTCATTGCATGAATCTTTGGAAAAATATTTAAAATTAATGGCTACAGAGACTTTCAACTCTCAACTCCCGGCAAACCCTCCACAATCTCCTTTTCTTTGTATTCCTAGTCTAGCCCCTAGTGCCTTGGTTATTAGTGGGACTGAGCAAATATTTGATGAATTGAAGATGTATACAAGGGACCTAACAAAGGATTTGAATCTGGAAGTAAAGCGATTTTCTGAGGCTTCCCCCCCAGGTCATGTATTCATCAGCAATTCATTTGATGGCTATATCTTCCTTGACTCTTTATTATTAAATTGAAGATTTATTCTCCATTACCTTTGTCATATTACATAGACTTTAGCTTGTAAGAGAGTGAGATGCCAGAAAGGACATAGTTCCAGCCATTCTCCAGCCACCACCGGCCTGCTCTCAATCACACCACACGCTTTGCTTCCCGGCTTTCACCCTTGCTCTCTCAGGAACACTCTTTCTTCTTGGGTTCCTCCATTCAAACATCACCTCACAGAGGTCTTCCTGACCATCCCATCTATATCAGTCCCCCTCAGGCCTTCTTTAACACATCATCTGGCTTCACTTCATTTTTTCAGGGAATTTACCACTCTCTGAAATCATGTCTTCAAATCTACTCGCCCCCACCCCCAATTCTAGGAAAGCACGGTCCACGTCTAGCTGCTTCTCTGGAGGTGTCCCAGTGTCCCAAACTAAGCCAAGTATGTATCAATCAACAAATGAGAAGGGAATTACCTCAGATTTCACCTGTGTTCTCTCAAGCCCTCAATCCCCTTAAGCTTTCCACTCCTGGTGGCTCTACATCCCGTTTCCAACACCACCATCATTATTACGTTACTTTGCGGTTCCCAAAGCAGCCTGCACTCCATTTTCTAAGTAGAGTCCCTCAAACGATCCTGAGAAAAGATGCCCGGCCCGGCAAGAACGCCCATTCTCCCCGTCTTACAGTCTTTTGAAATTGAGCCTCAGAAAGGGGCTTCGCCCGTGGCAGTGCCGCAAATACCGGCAAGAGCCCTGAAGGGTGTCCAGGTTGCGGGAAGCCCTTCGCACGAGCCAGCGCCGTGAATTTAGGACACTTCATCACTTTTATTACTATTGTTCTACAGTCCTCATCCTGGACCTATGCAGGCGGAGGAACGCCGCTCGACCCCACAAGTCCGGACCCCAACCGGGCCCTGCCGCGCGCCCCGCCCACCGGCCACACCCCCGCCGCCCCGGCCCCACGCCCAGCCGCGGCCTCTGCTCCCGCCCCGCCAGGGCACCCACCGCCCCGCGGGAGCCGCCCCCTGCCCCAGCCAATCAGCAGCACTTACGGGGCGGAGCCTCAGGCCCCGGCCCTCCTATCTGGGCACCAACTGGTCGGTACAGCCGTCGCTTACGAGGTCGCGCCCCGCACCCGCCTTCCCCGTTTTCGTCCACCCTCCCCTTCAGAAAAAAACGTCGGCTGAGCCATGGCGTTTGCCAACGGCGGGCGGGAAGCGGAGGGGCAAGGAACGGGGAGCGAGGGAAGGAGGGACTGCAGGGAGACAGAGGCTGAAAAGGAGGAGGAGGGGAGCGCGGCCCAGCCGGAGCCATCTCTATCGAGAACAAAATGGCGGCGCTGGCGAAGAGCCAACTGTGAGGCGGGGCCGCGGCCATTCCCCCTCCGCCCCCACCCTCGCGCCAGCCTGGCCGGTCACGGGGAGCCCGCTCTCTGCGCCCGGGCGCGGGCGGGGAGGGGAGGGGAGCGGCCCGGCCCACTATGCAAAGCGTCTGGCGCCGCCGCCACCGCCCCGTGGCAAAGGTAAAAGGGTCGGGTTCAGCCGTCGTCGCGGCGCCTCCATGTCCGCGCGCCAGGCCCGCCCCCTCCGCCGCCGGCCTGAGCCCGCCCCGGCCCTTTTTCAATTTTACCTCAGGATTTGGCGCCAAAGCAGCCTCGAAGCAGGTCCCGTGTCTGCGGCGGGCGGCCCCCGGCGCGGAGGGCAGGGCGCGGGGAGGCCGGGCTCCCGGCGTTGGGGGATGGCGGGAGCCCCGGGGCCGCGGGCTCGCGGGGCAGCGGGCGAGAGACGAGACGCCGAAGTGGGGGCGGGGGCGGGCCCGGAGGCGCCGCCGGGGTCGCAGAGAAGGGGGGTTTGTTATTGTTTTTATCAGTGAAAGGTCAGAGTTCGTGACCCCGGTGCCGCCGCCGCCGCCGCCCGCGCGCTGGTAGGAGGAGGGCGAATGTTCTTCTTCCTCTTCCCAGCGCCAGCCTCGCCGCGGTCGCGGGGGGCGGGCGAGCACGCGATTGGCTGAGGCGTGCGCGCGCGCCGGAACGCCGCGGCCGGCGCTGGTCCGTCCGGCCCCTCGGCGGCTCGTGGGCCCGGCGGCCGCTGGGGTCGGCGCTGGGCTTCTGGGGGACGCCTCCTCGGGACGCGGCCGGCACAGCTAGCAGACGACCATGGAATTTAAATGGCGTAGCCGCCACTGTTCTCAGCGTAGAGAGTTAGCTGGGGGTCTAAACACCTGGGAACGCTGGGTACCGTTATTCGGGGGCCAACCCGCCCTTCTAGGGGCGTGTGTTCTTTAACATCCTCCACCCCGGCCTCCCGCCGAGCTGAAGCTTGTGTGTGTGTTGAAGCAGCAGTCACAGCAGAGCGCCTGTAGGTCGGAAGTGGGTGGGTTTTTTTTGTGGGTATTGAGGTGTTTGTGCCCTACTTGCTACAGATGATTTTAAAATTTAAAGGCCCGAGGATGCGCCAGCTTCTCGCTGTATCAGGTAGTGTTGAAGTCCTCCAAAACCTATCTTTTGTGGTCTTTTAGTGAACATATGATCTAAATAAGCCCATGCCTCTCTTCCCCTCGTGATTTGGAACTAGCAAACAGTGATGTATAAGTATACATAAAGCAACTCTTTGCAAAAGGGTTTAATATAAAGAAAATTGCTTGATCTTAAGAATCTTGGGTTGTAGATTTTCCAGCATAGTTCTCTTAAGTTATGGTTTTGACTTGCTTTGGAAGATGCAGGCCACTTATTTATCCTAGATGCCCCGAGGTGTTTAGGTTAGACTCTCCTTGATCATCATGCTTTGTAAGCCAAAGATACGCTGCTAAATGATTTTTTTTCCTGCACTCTTGTTTATTATGAATAAAGGTGGTTTATTCCACCTGTTAGTCATTCTGCCTTGTTCTCACCATGCCAGGAAATAAATGGGGAAAAGAGTTAAGTTTGTAATGTCATGATGAACCACAGGTCTTGAAGCTGGAAGGGGTCCTCAGGAGATGATAGGGTCAAATCCTCTTCTGGCAGGAAGATTTTACTGGAGAGATGGGTAAGAACTGGAAAGATCAAGTGATGTGCCTAAGGTATTTTGATGATACTGTATTTTGATGATAAATCCTTGTGAACATGGACTGCTCTACAATTATGTACTTTTTCAAAAATTAAAGTTTTTAATGTTAAATAATGTTCCTAGATAGAGCATAAATGCACACATCAATGACTTCTTTTCACACACGTTACAGTTGTACCAGATTTTGAAATAAATGCTAAACAACCACTAATGTATCTATGATAGCTTGTTTTTCTTGATTTTCTTCATTTACTTCTCAGCATCTGTGTGAACAAGGCACTGTTATTCACTTTATTGGAGTGCAGGAACTGAGGCCCAGATAAGCTACTTGACCTGCCAGTGCTACAGGTGAGATGTGAAGCCTGGGCTCTGACCTAATCCTTTTGATATGTTAAGGTTTATGCTGGAACCCATGCTGCATCAGTTTGCCCAGTTTGTAAGCAGTATTCAATAGATTGTCAGTTAGTTTAAGATTAGAAGTAGTAGAAAGTGTTCATACTACCAAGTGGCTTTTCTTCCCCTGAAAAGATGCATGTGTACACACACACTGATTGCAAACAATATGAGCAGGTAACAGACCTCTGCAAGCTGAGGGCAGCACTGCCATTTGCCATTTCTTGTGCCACTGAGTTTTATCTGGAAGTCTTTTTAGTGAGAACTGTGTCTTTGTAATATTCAAGTTGTATTATACTAGCTATATTTTTTTTTACTGTCTATTAATAAGTATCACAATTACATTAACAGTGTTTTTGACATTGCTTCGAAATAAAGGATTATTGATGCTTCAGAACTGCCAGGTCCCCAGTGGTTCTGAAGGAGTAAGCTTTGGGTGAAGCCTGGCATCAGCACTTCTGCTGAGCATCACAGGTAATTCTGATGCACACTACAGCCCTGAACCATTGATCTGATTCCAAAAAGGCATGGCAAAAAAAGAACATTTTTTGTTACCTTTTGAAATATAGTATAGAATTTTTTTTTTTAACTCTTAGAACATGCCTGATGATTATTCATTCACAGGGATGGTTTGCTGCATAGGAGCGAGATATCTGTTAGTATCCAACCTTGGCATCTACCCAGACTGTTAGCACTGTATTGAGATGTACCTTGTCCCTCCCTCTCTTAGCCCTTAACATAGTACCTCATATAGACTGCTTATGAAGTGGGCAGTTACCACATGAATGATTTTCCCAGCAACAGTGTATGGTGAACAATATTCATATCGTCCCGTTTTTACAGATGAACTCTGAAAACAAAGTTTAGTGACTTCTCTAAGCTGGGATGTGAGCCCAGGGCTTCTGGCTCCTTGCGCAGTGATCTGTGGATGAGACCCAGGTGTTCTTCCTCTAACCTCTGGTGCTCTGAGCAAGTCTTCCCCCCACCCCCACCCCACAACACTTAACCAGGTCTGTTTTGCAGTCAGTCATTAAATGATTTATCTGAGCTTAAGAGCAGGAACTATCATGCAGTTGTATTTTGTACCTACCAGAGTAAATGTGTTTTTTGCCATCCAAGGTTATTTTAAATTTGCATTTAAATGATAAATGTTGAGTCAATGAAAATCAAATTTTGATTAAACAGTAGTTACAGAAGTGCTAAATATTTCAAATTGTTATCAACCAGAGATTTTTTTTTACTTGTAAATACTGCCTTTGTGATACCGTAAATAATGGTTTTCCTGTTTATTTTCATACACTGGAATGGCTTAGTAATTATCCTCATAAATAATTGTGTATATCTTTGTATAAATTTTTCTGTAATACCTTATGCTTTATTACTATATATGGTAATTTTATGAAACTTCCATTTATATGATTGGTTATAGACATTTATAAAATGAACTTTTAAACTTCACAATTATTACTAGCCTTATTTTTTAAGAATGTGGAATCTGAACAGATCTGGACATTGCCATCTGAACGATAATTGCTGAATATCAGATTGCATGCTCTTTACACTTACACATTATCCTGTTTAATCTTCCTGGTAACCTTGTGAAGTAGATGGTATTTTGTTGTTACAGCTGAAGAGGCTGAGGCCTTAAACAGAAGAAGGATGACCTCCAAAGTCACTAGCAAGTGATGGAACATTTATTAACCATTATTTCTGCTTATTCCTCCTCTTCTGTCCTTGAGGACTTCAAGAGGAAGAAACCCCTCTTCTACCCACCTCAGTAATTCTGTCAAAGTCAAGCTCTACCACTGGAGAAAGCTACTTGGGGAGGTCTTAACTTCTATATAAATTTATGGCCCTTGTTTTTTTCAGGAAGAGAGAAGAGACCCTGTGGTAGTGGTATGGAACATGGGAACCCTGGAAGAATGCATTCCTGAGCCCCTCCAGAATGGCTTTTACTGAGTTATGCCCTTTTATTAGTTTATGACCTGGGGGCCTCTGGGCCTTGAAAAGGTGGTATTTCCAGATTATACTTGGCTCAAGTATCTTGGAAAATTAAGATTATCTTCTCAAGAATGCACCTGCCCTTCATCCCCTGTTTTAGAATATGGGTTTTTGGAAGTTTTTTTGTTTAAATGTTGCTTAATTGGGAACTCAATCCTGAGGCTTGGGAGTTCTTGCTTACTCTGCACCACTCCAAGGTCTAACCCACTTGGGAAGCTGGCCTTGTACTGGATAAGCCGAAAAGTTAAATGGTGGCGTTCTTTGGGTTTCTTAAAGACGCAATTATTTCAGCTCCACAGCCTGTTCATTACACACCCGTTAACACCTTGAAGCTATAATTCCTTGGAAAGGCCTT
The DNA here is from genome assembly GCF_030020395.1 of Manis pentadactyla. Classification (NCBI taxonomy): domain Eukaryota; kingdom Metazoa; phylum Chordata; class Mammalia; order Pholidota; family Manidae; genus Manis; species Manis pentadactyla. The sequence continues at coordinate 202,734,699 of NC_080019.1, read as the reverse complement.
TCCCTTCTGTGCTTTGTTTTGCGTCCTCCCCTTCTGAGAGATGGGGTGCTGCCCTGAGGCATCTGACCTTCGGGAGGCTGGCGGTACACTGTCAAGAGCTAAACACCCACTCACGCTTTCTAAACCACATCAAATCCATTAATTCTACCCTCACATCTGGCCCCTCCCCCCATACTGTTCTGTAGTTTAGGTCTTTATCTTTGTCCCAACGCCATGGTTTCCCAACTTTGCAAACCAGTTTTCACCAGCTGACCTCTCCCTGTCCATTCTTCCTCCCACCCACCCTCCTTTCACTGCCTTGTGTTTTCTGAAACAGCCATTCCTAGTCCTCTTCTATTTACAAATTCTTCAGTAGTTCTGCATTGCTTAGGGCTGAAGCAAAAACTCAAATGCCTGAGGTTGCGGCAGTGGGAGGGAACCTGCAGGTGCAGGTGACCTAATGCGGTTAGGAAACTGATCTAAGCACCATTAGTATGTCAAATGGCTGGAGTGACACCCAGGGAGCTCACTGCCCACTCAAAGGCACAGCCCCTCACAAGCACCTAGAATGCAGCCTACAGATAATAGATCTTTGAATTTCTCCAGAAAAGAAGTCCAGATCTGTAAATGTGAAATCTCTTGACTTGGAAATACTGGGAATTTGCAAATGGATTTTAAACCTTGCAGGCCAAGCAGCATCTCTTAAGCGTGTATCTGGGTCTCAAAACCATTTTGGACTTCTGATCAATCAGATAATGGCCCTGAGCCTGGGCCACTGAAAGTGTGAGTGGGTGTTTTCAGTCAGCCATCTTCAGATCAGAGCACCATTCAGTGGTAGTCTTCCAATAAAACACTGTTAAGCTCAGTAAGAATTTGGATTCCTTCTGTTGAGCATACATTCTCATCCATCATGAAGAGGGACCGTGGCAGGCAGGAAGTGAGCCCGTGTCTAGGGGTTGAGTCCAGTGTGTGTGTGTGTGTTGGGACCAGGCCTATTCCTCATCTAGTACTTGCTTTTTCTGGAGAATAAACTTACCATCTCAGGTCAGTCACTTTCTATTGTGTGGGGTTAGGGGACTTGAGGATCTCTGACTCCTTACAGAGACACTCGGTAAATCCTGCAGTCTCGTCCCACCCTGGCCTTCCCAGATGCCTGTGCCTGCAGCTCCCCTCCTGGGCATCCCTCTCTGCAGGCCTTTGGTGTTAGCTTTGTCCTCTGCCCAGTCAGCTGCCACTGTCCAAGCATGTTATAGCTCCCAAAAATGAGTTGACAGTTTCCATACCCTATGCCTCTTGCATTTCTTTTGTCCTTTAAATTAGATCTTTTTATTCACTTATTGTCCTTTTAGTGGGTTTTGGGGAGGGAGCCAAGAAATGCACGTTTCCTGGTTATCACTGCATAACTAATCACATCCAGACCCAATGGCTTAAAAAACACTAATCACTTTCTTTTTACTATTATCTTGCAGTTCTAGGGGGCTCATGAGATTCTTGGTCTCTGGTGGTTGCAGCCAGATATTGACTGGAGCTAGCATAGTCCAAAAGGCTTCCCTGTGTGTCTCGTGGTTGATGATGGCTGGCAGCATGCACACTGACAGGCCTCTTCATGTGGATTGGGCTTCCTCATAGTATGGCGGATGCATGCTAAGAGTGAGTGTCACAAAGTGACATTTTACATGGAGACATTTCTCTGTTTGCCATTATGAAGTTCTGTTCAGGTTCAAGGGGAGGATTTACATATTTAGCCACCTTATGGGAGGTGTGTGAAAGTCACATTGTAAGAACATGCAGAGGGGTTATGTTTATTGCAGCACTATTTATAATAACCAAGATACAGAAGCAACCTCAGTGTCTATCAGTAGATGAATGGATAAAGAAGATGTGGTACATATACACAATGGAATACTATTCAGCCATAAGAAGAAAACAAATCCTACCATTTGCAACTACATAGATGGAGCTAGAGGGTATTATGCTCAGTAAAATAAGCCAGGCGGAGAAAGACAAGTACCAAATGATTTCCCTCATTTGTGCAGTATAACAGTGAAGTAAAACTGAAGGAACAAAGTAGCAGCAGACTCACAGACTAAGAAGGGACTAGCGTTTACCAAAGGGGAGAAAGGGAGAAGGGGATTGAGGGGTATTATGATTAGCTCACATGGTCAGGGTGGGTCACAGAGAAGACAAGTAGTGACTGTGGCATCTTACTACACTGATGGACAGTGACTGAAATGGAGTGTGGGAAGACTTGATAATATGGGTGACTGTAGCAACCACATTATTTTTCTTGTGAAACCTTTATAGGAATGTATATCAATGATACCTTAATAAAAAATAAATAGAAAAATTAAAGAACATGCAGAGGGGTGTCCATCCTTGACAGACTAGACTCAAACCTCATGTGTGTTCAATCTGTCCTTTAAATGGAAGACCAGAATGCTCTTTCTAAAACTGGTATCTGTTCTCATTACTTACCTATTTTAAAGCATCTGAAGGCTCTCACAGTCTCCTGGTAACTGTAGGGTAAGTTCAGCGGTCCTGAGTGATCTGGACCCAAACAGTCTTTCTTGTCTCATCTGCCTTGTGACTTCCAGAACTTGTGATGCTCACCAACTACCTACTCCCTACCATGTGGTGTCCTACTCATCTCACACACTTCACCCATTCTGCTGTGTGCCTCCAGAGGCTGTGCCAGCCCCCTTTCTCCAAAAGGCAACCTCCTCATATGTCAAGCCCCAATTCAGAAGTCACCCTCAGGAGCTATTCATTTGCTGTCATCTGTTCTCCCAGTGCTCCCTTGTGCTTCTACACAGAGAGCTAGGGCTTTGTACCTGTCTTCTCAGACTGAGCTCCTGGGAGTAAGTCACCATGGGTCTCTAGAGCTGAGTGCTGTGCCACACTGGATGTCACTGTGAGGTGGTGCCTGGGTACTGCATTGCTCCCAAGCCCCTCAGCACTGTCCCAGGCTCATACATGCAACATTCACCCACTTACTTCCTCTCTCCTTATTCCAACAGAGTCAGATGTAAATTTCTAGCACCAGGAGATGTGGTACATATACACAATGGAATACTATTAAGCCATAAGAAGAAAACAAATCCTACCATTTGCAACTACATCCTTCCTTTCCAGCTAATTAATCCTGGAAGTAAATATAAATAACATCATGTGTTTCTTGAGGCCTCAGGTTTCAACATGAAGTTTGATTTGGTCATAGATGTTCCTGTTGACTTAGGTAATCAGCAATTATTAGGAAAGTCAGTATTAGTCAACTGTGTATCACTTTCAGTCAGCGAGTCTGTTTCAAAAATAACAGAATGAATAACCTTTCAGCTGCGGAGATAGGTGGTAGCAGACGAGAGCCCCCTGGATATCCTGCCACATTCCAGATTGGCCATTAATGGATGGCAGGGCTTTCGACAAGATCAAGCTCCGGAACCTGTTTGCTCTGAGGTCAATCGAGGCTGCACCACCTACCAAGGAAGGAAACACGTGGAAACATTTTTGTAAGTGATAAACAGAGGCATGCACAAAGACCGCTGAATCTCAAAGTTCAAAACTCTGGACTGAAGCCCTGAATTTGAATACCTTACATCATGCAGATAAGAAACTTTCAGTGTTTAATGCACTGTTAAACTTGTTTGAAAATTTGAAATGTGCTATTTTTTAGCACAATGTTTTAGCTATTGCGATGTTTCCCCCAAAGGAAGGACTGGTCAAGAAACACTGTTTTTATCTCCCCGAGCAAGGGAAACAAAAGCAAAAATGAACAAGTGGGACTATATCAAGCTGAAAAGCTTCTGTACAGCAAAGGACACCATCAATAGAACAAAAAGGCATCCTACAGTATGGGAGAATATATTCATAAATGAAAGATCTGATAAAGGGCTGACATCCAAAATATATAGAGCTCACACACCTCAACAAACAAAAAGCAAATAATCCAATTAAAAAATGGGCAGAGGAGCTGAATAGACAGTTCTCTAAAGAAGAAATTCAGATGGCCAACAGACACATGAAAAGATGCTCCACATTGCTTGTCATCAGAGAAATGCAAATTAAAACCACAATGAGATATCACCGCACACCAGTAAGGATGGCTACCATCCAAAAGACAAACAACAAATGTTGGCGAGGTTGTGGAGAAAGGGGAACCTTCCTACACTGCTGGTGGGAATATAAATTAGTTCAACCATTGTGGAAAGCAGTATGGAGGTTCCTCAAAATGCTCAAAATAGAAATACCATTTGACCCAGGAATTCCACTCCTAGGAATTTACTCTAAGAATGCAGCACTCCAGTTTGAAAAAGACAGATGCACCCCTATGTTTATCGCTGCACTATTTACAATAGCCAAGATATGGAAGCAACCTAAATGTCCATCAGTAGATGAATGGATAAAGAAGATGTGGTACATATACACAATGGAATATTACTCAGCCATAAGAAAAAAACAGATCCTACCATTTGCAGCAACATGGATGGAGCTAGAGGGTATTATGCTCAGTGAAATAAGCCAAGCAGAGAAAGACAAGTACCAAATGATTTCACTCATATGTGGAGTACAAGAACAAAGGAAAACTGAAGGAACAAAACAGCAGCGGAATCACAGAACCCAAGAATGGACTAACAGTTACCAAAGGGAAAGGGACTGGGGAGGATGGGTGGGAAGGGAGGGATAAGGGTGGGGAAAAAGAAAGGGGGCATTGCGATTAGCATGTATAATGTGTGGGGTAAGGGGCATGGGGAGGACTGTGCAACACAGAGCAGACAAGTAGTGATTTTACAGCATCTTACTATGCTGATGGACAGTGACTGTGAAGGGGTATGTGGGGGGGACTTGGTGAAGGGGGGAGCCTAGTAAACAATGTCCTTCATGTAATTGTAGATTAATGATACCAAAATTAAAAATAAAAAAATAAAGAAACACTATGTTTTATCCCTATAGCTTTCCTAAATGAAGAGGAAAAAGACTTCTCAAAATTTTTCACAAAGCTTAATGTCAAGGAATGTATCTGGAAAAAGGAAAGCTTTTTAAAAATGTCATATAAAAGGCCATTTTCTTCACCTCTTTTTGTCAGGAGGGGATTTGTTTCTGATCTGATGGAGCAAGAGATGGACCCACAGGTTAAGACAGTATCTTGGTAATTACAAAAATGGAAGACCTTTGTTGAGTTAGGTGAAAGGTTAAGATTTAAGAGAAATCAGTCAAATTGCTATCGTGAAGACTAAGGGTCATTTTTCACCTTGCCTCATAAAATAAGATTCAGGATCACACTGAGTGGTATTATAGTTGTATTTTTAAAAGAGCCATCTAGTTTTATGCCTATAATAATTTTCATAATTATCCATGTTGGAATAATGCAGTCTTATGCTTTGGAGCATAGGCAATTACTGTTGCGATCAAAAGATAATTTACTTTCTCAAGTATGCCGCTCACAGCAGGGCAGCTGCATTACACATTCATGGATTCCGGTGTGGTTTTGTTAGGGGTTGTTCATAAGTACAGGCCACTGGATTTGGAGGGCCACAGATTTACTGGAGATGGCCATTCTTTTAAATTCTGATCTCTTGCTCATATCTGTTACTTAAGAATTCTAAGGAACATTTTAGCTTATTGCCTACATATTACCACAGGACAGATTGTGGGTACAGCTGTTGGTGAACCTATTAGACATACAGTCAAATCCTTCCGTACTTTCTGAGGAGAGCAGGGGAACTGTACTTTGGAAGTTGCGACCCTAATTTTGAAGAGACTTCATTTCGGGCAGTTTGCATTTGAGAGGGGAGACTATATAAACCAGAGCAGTTGTCACTGTTGAAAACATGCTTTAGGAGCCCCTGGCATAAAACATGTTATTTTGATTTATGACTTTCAGCTCCTGGAGAATTTTTATAATATACAGTTTACATATACCAATGATAGGGTTCCCCCTTAAATGGTATAGTATCCATTTTCTAATCAAAGGAATTTATGTAGCTTTCTGTGAATTTTGTACTTTTTCTGCCTTGTAATATTTTTGAAGTAGTCAAAAAAACTGAAACGTCATATTTGAATATGTGACTTTAGTAAAGTCTTCTGTTTTTACTCATTGTCTGTCTAACTGCAACTTTGTGCTGTTTATTTTTTTTCTTACCTGATGCTCTTAGGCTACCGGTTTAAAACTATTTTGACCGTCATCTGTGAATATAAATACACTTTACATCAACAGCCAGACTATCATATGTATATACACACATACGATTGAAACAAAAACATCATGAAATAGTCCTTAGGGATGAAGGATACTCTGCTGTGTCCACTGTGTCCTCTTCAGTGTGCATGGGGGTGGGGCGGAGGCAGGGGACTGATGTGACCCAGTACGTCAATTTCAAAACCCACTCCCAGTTTTAAAAAAAACAAGCCCGAAAAATCTTGTTCATGATGCTTGCTTGCTTGCTTTTTTGATGCTTTCCTAGTACAGATTTTGTTCAAGCCTTTTCTTTTGCTCTTGTGGAAGTTCTGCCCTCTACCTTTGCTATTATAACAGCACCACTCAAAGATGATCAAAGTAGAATGAGGCCTGTTGCAATCCACACTGTCTACCCAGAATGCCCTTTCCTGTAGGACATCATGGTATCTGTACAAGAAGAGACAGAAACCGCATAGAGAACTTGTTCTGTGCCATGGAACAAGCCTTGCACTGTGCTAACCCAAATCAGTCTTCTTTCCAGAAGACGTGTTCCAGGGGCCAGACTTTGTGGGTGAATCCTCAGCAGACATCCCACCCTCAGCCCCAGGCTGACTGGTCTGTGCCTGTCCTGGTGGCCCCCTCTGCAGTAACTAGCTCAGGAAAGGGCCAGATCAGTAAGTGTGGACCTGGAGCTGTGGGGAGGGCCTGTGGGTGCTTCTAGGAAAAAGCTAGCTACGGGAAGCCGATCTCCCTCCCTGGGCTTCAGGGAAACCTGTAGCCCAGCCATCGGTAGCTGTCACTGGTCAACCTCTTCAGAACCAGCCTGGGCTCAAGTTGACACTGGACAGCTGGTTAGAGAAACCCAAAGAGCTTGGTTCTTGTGGATACTAACCCTGAACCTGCTCTGCCTCTGGACCTCCTCTTGTTGAGCTAACTTCTTAATTGTTTAAACCAGTTTGATATCCTCTTACCTGCTGTTGAAAAGAGACATCTTAGTGTGGACACATCTGTCCTTTCAACTGACCACTGATGTATGGAAGCACAGAAGCTTCCATGATTAGAGTCACAAAACAGGCTGAATCAATTAACAGAAGAATATTTCAGCACATTGCTGACACTGTCCTGTAGCAGAACAAAGTTGGGTTCCAGCCTGGCCCTACCACCCCTAGCCCAGGTGGCCTCAGTTTCCATTTAGGACTTCAGTGTTCAGTGACCACATTTACACTGTCAATCATACAAAAGGCCTCTGACCATATTACCCTTCGGTGGCTGTAGTGAGGCTGTCAGGGTCCTGGGCACTGGCCCACGTGGTGCACGCCCAAACATCAGCCTAGGCATCAGCCCCTCAGTCTACATCTGCCCAGAGGATGCAAGGGAGAATGAGTGGTCCGTTAGTCTGAGCCTGAGCAGGATAACAACTCAGAGCATACTCTGATATGTCAGAGTTATTAGGAGCCAGGAACTCGATCAATGTCCCTGGACACTGTTTTCCAGCATGTTTTCTATTGGTAATCATGAACAGAATTCATCCTACTCTCTAAGACCCATGCAGGCTAAAAAAATAGTCTGCCAGAAAGGAGTTGAGGCCACTATGAGGTAAGTGCCTGCTTCAGTAAAACTCGAGTTTTATCTGATTTTACTGATCCTGAGAAGCAGCAGAGGCCAACCTTGCACAGGTCTGTATGTTCCTGACCCACATTGAAGAGCCAGGAAAAGGTCAGTTAAAGAAAAAAAAATGGAGGGGAGGAAAACCCCAGGATTGAAGGAATTTGGCTGCCCGATGCCAGGCCTTCTGCAGGCCTGGTTTCTCTTTCTTGCCACTTTTTATGTTGTCTTCATTTGGCGTCACCACACAGCAGACCCCACGACTTGACTTTCACTTTGTATGGCACCACAGTCTCCTCGCCACAGGTTTATGGTTTTGAGCCCACTCTGACAACCATTCAGTCTGTGTTTTATCCCCTGAATTCTTTGGGAAGCTGGAATGGTCTCCATGAGACAGATGAAGACACCAAGGCTCAGAGTTACTGAAGGGAGGGACTTACCCTGGATTCTCATTTCTGGGCTGCCACTTGGCACAGCCCTGCTTCCCCCCTAGAAACACAGCTTTTGCTGGAGGTGCACAGTGGACAGCCTGTGGCACCAAAGCCAGTTATTCCTCCAGCCTCTGGGCCCTGTGGAGACAAACATCCTCAGACCAGGTGGGTGGCTTCCCCCGAGTCACTCCAGGCAGGCCCCTTGGACATGTACAACGGGCTAGACAAAGAGAAAGGCTGGGAAGGAACAGAGTACAGTTGGCCATTGGGAATCAGCTAGAATGAGCACTCAGAGCCACAGGAGGAACAGGGGAGAACAAGTTCCAGGTGGGGCAGGCAGCCCTTGCCCAGTTACACGTGCACCATGTAGGATCGTCGCCCCCCTCCTTTTACCAAACCCCTCCAGTATGTTTTACCTACAACCCAGGTGTTTTGATTTGGGTAACTATTCACTGAGAAACAAAAGCCCTATTACCTCTTCTTTACAGAGCATCAAAAATAGGAATGTTATATGGTCCAAGAGGCCTTGGGATGACTTCCACACGTAATCTACCTGGAGCTCAGCAGCTGGCAGTGGCAGTGTGGGATGAGGCTGGTGGAGGGAAGCTGCCGCTTCTGAGGCAGCAGTCTCACTGTGCACTTTAAAGGCTTGCAGGGTCTAGGCTAGGAGGCTCGCTTAAACATGTCTGATGATAAAAACAATTCCATCGCAATTAAGCCCTCAAAAGTTATTAAAGCCAGAGACGGGTAAGATTCCTCAAGGGAGGAACAACCTAAGACAGGCACAGTCGCAGGGGGACCATCAGGTGAGAAATTGGGGATCAACAGAGGTGAGGCTTAGAACCTCACCCCCCCTGTTCTGGGAGAATTTTTCTGCATACGCGGATGTTTTATTGCCCTTGTCTAGCTTGGATTAACACATAGTCTACAGGCACACACCTGATCATCTACATTTGCTCTCTTACAACACTAAACTATGTTTTCTACCTTTATCTTGTATCTACCTACCACTTCAGCATTTTATTAAAAATAATAATAATAAAGAGAGAAATGTGGTATCCACATATAAATCAAGTATAAAATCCAAATGAGTATTCATATTTGAACTGTTTATAGTTCATAATGCATGAGCAAAACCGAAAGTTTCTGTGATGACTGCCCTTGTACTGTTCACCATGTAACTTATTCACTATGTAAGAATTTGTTCTCCATGTAAGAACTTGTTTGTTATGCTTCAGAAGATTGGAGACTGACGAAAATTAGGCTTGGGGTGGATTAATGATTGTGCATTGAGCATTGACTCCCCTATACAGAATTTTATTGTTGTTAACAACCATTTGATCAATAAATATGAGAGATGCCCTCACAAAAAAAAAAAGTACACACTTCCAATTGTAAAATAAATAAGTAACTGGGATGTAATGTATAGCATAAGGAATATAGTCAAAATATTGTAACAACTTGGTATGGTACTAGCTGGTACCTAGAATTATCATGTATGTAAATGTTGAATCATTGTGTTGTACACCTGAAACTAATGTAATACTGTGTGTAAACTACCCTTCAATAAAAAATAATTATCTACAAAAAAAAAAAAAGTTATTAAAAGATCTGCCTAATCACCTAGTTTGACTCCTTAGTTAAATGTTTAAGCATTTTAAAAGAACTGCAAACTAAAAAAAAGAATTCCCTGGAAAATATTTAATGTAAATAACTCCTTGAGCGAGAAGCTGTAAGCTTTTCCTTTAAGATCAGGAACAAGACAAGGATGCCCACTTTCCCCACTTCTATTCAACATAGTACTGGAGGTCCTTGCCATGGCAATCAGACAACACAAAGAAATAAAAGGCATCCAGATTGGCAAGGAAGAAGTTAAACTGTCCCTGTTTGCAGATGACATGATATTGTACATAAAAAACCCTAAAGAATCCACTCCAAAACTACTAGATCTAATATATGAATTCAGCAAAGTTGCAAGATACAAAATTAATACACAAAAACCTGTGGCATTCCTATACACTAACAATGAACTAGCAGAAACAGAAATCAGGAAAACAATTCCATTCACAATTGCATCAAAAACAATCAAATACCTAGGAATAAACTTAACCAAGGAAGTGAAAGACCTATACCCTGAAAACTACAAGATACTCTAAAGAGAAATTAAAGAAAATAAAAGTAAATGGCAACACATCCCGTGCTCATGGATAGGAAGAATTAATATGGTCAAAATGGCCATCCTGCCTAAAGCAATATACAGACTCAATGCAATTCCTATCAAAACACCAACAGCATTCTTCAATGAACTAGAGAAAATCGTTCTAAAATTCATATTGAACCACAAAAGACCTTGAATAGCCAAAGCAATTCTGAGAAGGAAGAATAAAGCTAGGGGCATTATGCTCCCCAACTTTAAGCTCTACTAGAAAGCCACAGTAATCAAGACAATTTGGTACTGGCACAAGAAGAGACCCACAGACCAATGGAACAGACTAGAGAGCCCTGATATAAACCCAACCATATATGGTCAATTAATATACAATAAAGGAGCCATGAATATACAATGGGGAAATGACAGCCTCTTCAACAGCTGGTGTTGGCAAAACTGGACAGCTACATGTAAGAGAATGAAACTAGATTATTGTTTAACCCCATACACAAAAGTAAACTCGAAATGGATCAAAGAGTTGAATGTAAGTCATGAAATCATAAAACTCTTAGAAGACAACATAGGCAAACATCTCCTGAATATAAACATAGCAACTTCTTCCTGAACACATCTCCTCGAGCAAGGGAAACAAAAGCAAAAATGAACTCATGGAACTACATAAAACTAAAAAGTTTCTGTACAACAAAGGACACCATCAACAGAACACAAAGGCATCCTACACTATGGGAGAATATATTTGTAAATGACATATCTGACAAGGGGTTAACATCCAAAATATATAAAGAACTTACACACCTCAACACCCAAAAGCAAATAACCTGATTAAAAAATGGGCAGAGGATATGAAGAGACAGTTCTCCAAAGAAGAAATTTAGATGGCCAACAGACACATGAAAAGATGCTCCTCATCACTAATCATCAGGGAAATGCAAATTAAAAACCAAAATGAGATAACACCTCACACCAGTAAGGATGGCCAGCATCGAAAAGAGTAGGAATAACAAATGCTGGCGAGGATGCGGGGAAAGGGGAACCGTCCTACACTGCTGGTGGGAATGTAAGGTAGTTTAACCATTGTGGAAAGCAATATGGAGGTTCCTCAAAAAACTAAAAATAGAAATACCATTTGACCCGAGAATCTCACTCCTTGGAATTTACCCAAAGAATACAACTTCTCAGATTCAAAAAGACATACGTACCCCTATGTTTATCGCAGCACTTTTTACAATAGCCAAGATATGGAAGCAACCTAAGTGTCCATCAGTAGATTAATGGATAAAGAAGAGGTGGTACATATACACAATAGAATACTATTCAGCCATAAGAAAGAAACAAATCCTACAATTATGGATGGGGCTGGAGGACATTATGCTCAGTGAAATAAGCCAGGTGGAGAAAGACAAGTGCCAAATGATTTCCCTCATTTGTGGAGTATAACAATGAAGCAAAACTGAAGGAACAAAATAGCAGCAGACTCAGAGACTCCAAGAAGGGACTAGTGGTTACCAAAGGGGAGGGGTGGGGAGAGCGGGTGGGGAGGGAGGGAGAAGGGAACTGAGGGATATTATGTTTAGTACACATGGTGGGGGGATCACGGGGAGAACAGTGTAGCACAGAGAAGGCACATAGTGGATCTTTGGCATCTTGCTGCACTGATGGACAGTGACTGCATTGAGGTAGGGGGGGACTTGATAAGATGGGTAAATGTAGTAACCACATTGTTTTTTGTGAAACCTTCATAAGAGTGTATATCAATCATACCTTAATAAAAAATTAAAAAATAATAACTCCTTGAGATGGTGTTTGTTACAAAAGGTTTGCCAGCCAATGTGTCTCTTTTTAGGGGACTGGGCAGCAGGAGGATGGGGACAGAATCAGAAAATGATATGAATGTTTTTTATTTCGATGAGAGTAACAAGGAATTCCCCCTGCCCCCCAACTCTGCTTTATGTGAAAACACGTTCAGTATAATGAGCAGCAGTCTTCGGCGGGAGGTGGCTGGGCCCCACGCGTCCAGTGAGTATCTACAAGCCACTACTTCTCCTCCGCCTCACCGTATCCAGAGCCATGGCCAAGACCACGAATTCACCTTCTGATGGTGTCTTTTCTCTCTTTTCATCTCTTTCAAGCCTTCAGTAAAATGGCCAAAGGATTACCGTAACAAGTGCAGGTTCTCGTACACGGAACAGCGTCGGCTCGTGTGCGGTAAACACGGGAAGGCACACAATAAGCAGATCCCGTCTCCCCAGAGGCTTTGCCATGACCCCGTGGGTGGGGTTGGATCTGCCAGCGGCCGTGTTCCCGGCACTGGGGGCATGTGAGGACTCCTTTGGGAAGGAGGGATCATCCTGTAGTAAGTCCCGTCAGTCTCCAGGTCGCAGGATCAGGGGAGAGGGGCTCCTCGCCTTCCTGTGCAGCGCGGGCGCCCCCGGCAGTAGGGAGAGCCCGTTCCGTGTTGCCGGCTTGCGGCGGGCCTCAGACATCTCGCTGAGTACTGCTGGCACATTAGTCTACAGGACTCCATCTATTGACTTAAGTAAATCACTTGGAGAACATAAAATTGGAGGTTGCAGCTCAGTAAAACAATAAAGTGCTTTCAATGAGAGTAGCTGTTATTTACCGTTGGTTCTCGTTTCACCTGAGGCACTAATATCAACCATATGATAGGTGATAATGTTTATTTACCAGGAGTAAAACTTGTAAAAGCCTGTTTCTACTAAAAAGCCTACATTTCTTAAAGGTATTTTCCTATTGGTTTCCATGTCTTCATGTTGCTAAATTTTAACTCACTGTTGGGTAGGAAATAGTTTATGCTGGGGTGGAGCCGGGTGGGGTGGAAAACATGAAGACAAGAAGGAGCTGTTCATAAATATCCCTTAAAGGTTCCCCTGGTGAAGGTGTGTGGGGTGGTTACAGCAGAAAGGTCAGGCCCCGTGCTGAATCCAGGTGTGTGTCCTGATGTGTGGAGACACAGATTGGCTTCTGGAAGGGTCCATGTATCAACCTAAGAGTATATTCTGAGTCCCCATGCTTGATAACTGCTATAACACACTTGCGTCTTCCATGGCCTCAATCCACCTGTAAAACAGAAGACAGGACACTTGGTGTCATGGCTCTGCCTGTGACTCGGCCACAGACCCTGTAAGTGATTAGACTGGATTACTATCAGCCTGAGGTCAGGGATCCGGTCCTATTCATATTTGTTTCCCTAGCAGTTAGCAAAAGCCTGGAACTGTGCAAAGGTTTGCTGAATCGATGTACACCTGTATGAATGAATCATGATCATCTCTGAAAACCTCACAACTATAAGCAGGTGCTTCTGTTGCTCTGCTGTGGCCCCGAAGGGACTTGATGGGATAGGAGGGCTGAGAGGAACAGAAGCTGAGGCCCTGGGTAACACCTGCTCCTTCTGAGACAGGGCCAAGGAGACACAGGTTCTTTCAGTACCTCTGAGCTGAATTGGTATCCTCAGCTTTGAAGCTATAAAATAGGGTTTTCTTGTGATAAAGGTGAAAAATAGGTCCTACTTCACTGCTGCCTTCTTCCTTTTCAGGGGCAATGGTGAACCCCAGCAGGGGCATACTCTCCATGGCCACTGTGTCCTGCAGAGGGAAAAAGGAAAACTGGTAGCAAACATGGCACTCTACACAGTCAACAGTTCAGCGTGTCCTGGGACCTCCAATTTAGGATGCACGGTGAGCCTTCCCATGGGGGGCATGCTTTGGCAACGGAGGAATAACCACACACATATTCTTCAACCCCACTTCCCACCAGGACCAGCCATGAGGAGGGAAAGAAACTAACATTTTGTGACAGCCTATCAGGGTCCAGACATAGAAGGTGTCACTCCTCTTCTATGAAGAGACAGAGACGCAGAGAAGGTAAATAACTCCCCAGGATTGCACAGCTTAAGTAAGGGGCAGAGCCAGAACTTGGACTCATGACCACCTTCTAACTCTACATTCTTTCCACTGACTTGATTAGTCAGTGACTCGGTTTTCCAGAGTTTCCTCTGATAACATACTCTGGTCATTTTCCCATGCCCTCATTCACACTGCTTCAGTGTGGGGCACTCAGGGTATCTGTGCTATAAAGTTGCTAACAATTCGATGAGATGTAACAGAGAACATAGATGAATCTGAAAATCATAGTGTGTAATGGAAAAAGATATTTTTATACACATGCATATTTATGTAAAAATACATGTTCATAAAATACAACTTTATGAAACCACACATAAACAAAGCGAATTAATTAAGCACGTCAGAATGGCTGTGGGGGCGGGGAGTTTGTGTATAAAAGGGAATCAATTTTCAAAGACTGCTTGATCAGAAAAATGCATGGACAATATTCAACATGCATTCATGATAAAAAAAACAAAACCAAAAACCTCTCAGTAAACCAGAAGTAGAGGGAGCTTCCTTAATCTGACAAAGGGCATCTATTAAACACCTACAGGTAACATCCTAGTTCATAGTGACATACTGAATGCTCTTCCCCTAAGACTGGGAACAAGGCAAGAGGGTGCTCACCCCTATCAGTTAAATTCAACATTGTACTGGAAGTGCTAGCCACTGTAATAAGGCAAGCAAAAGAAATAAAAGACACAGAGATCAGAAAGGAAAAAGCAAAACTGGATCTATGCCTGCAAAGGACTCATTTGGTTAAAAAATAACTACTAGAACTGGTAATGAATTTAACAAAGTCACAGGATAATCATTGTTTTGTAATATCTGTATGCTAGCAGCAAACAACTGAAAAATAAACTGCATTCAAAATAGCATCCAAAAAATAAAATACTTAGAAATAAAGTTAACAGAAATGCAAAAAGTATAAGACATCTACACTAAAAACTACAAAACATTAAAAGAGAAATTAAAGAATTAAATAATGATGATTTATATCATGTTCATGGATTGGAATATTCAATATTGTTAAGACGCCAATTCTCCCTAAGCTGATCTATAAATTCAATAATCCCTGTAATAATCCCAGGCTTTTTGGTAGAAATCAACCAATTATATGGAAAACAAAAGACCTAGAATATTCAATACAATCTTTAAAAAGAACAAAGTTGGAGGCCTTACACAATCTGACTTCAAGACTTACTATAAAGCTAGAGTAATTAAGGCAGTATTGACCTAGGATTGGCAAATATGTAAAACAGATTAGAGAACCAAGAAACAGCCCCACAGTCATTCAGTGATTTCATAGTTAACAAAGACACCAAAATAATCCAAGAGGGAAAGGATATAGATATGGAAAAAAAATGAACCTCAACTCCTATCTCACACCATACACAAAAATTAATTTAAGAAAGACATAAATGTAAAAGTTACAACATTAAAGTTTTCAGAAGAAAATATGAGGGAATAACTTTGTGAGTTGCATTAGAGAAAAGTTTCTTAGGACATAGAAAGCAATAGCCATAAAGGAAAAAATTAATAAATTAGGCTCATTATAGTTATAAACTTCTGTTCACCAAAAGAACAGAACAAATTAATTCATTAAGAGAAGGAACAGGGAAGCAACAGACAAGGAGAGAATTTTCATAAAACATTTACCTGACAAGATTGGTGTCCAAGATATATAAAGAACTCCTATTACTCAATAACAAGACAATCTACTTTAAAAGTGGGCAAGAGATCTGAACAGACACTTCTCAAAGGGAAATATAAGAATAGCAAAAAGTACATTAAAAATATTATTCACTAGGGAAATCTAAATCAAAACCACACTGAGATAATACTACACTCTCACCTGAATAGCTCAAATTAAAGACTGACAATTCCAAGTGTTAACAAAGAGGTGCAGCAACCAGAACCCTCACATTTATATCCATTGTTGAGGGGTGTGTACAATGGTACACCACTTTGCAAAAGGTCTGTAATTTCTTATAAACCAAATATATACCTTCTTGTGATCCCAAATTCCAATCTTAGGTATTTACCCAAGTGAAATATAAATCTATTTTCACATAAAAACTTATATTAAAAAAGTTTAAAATGGCTTTATTCACAATCACCCAAAACAAGAACAACCCAAATGTCCTTTAACTGGTGAATGGATAAACAAATTGTGGTATATTCACAAACTGGAATACCACACAGTCATGAAAAGGAATGGCATATTGCTATACTCAACACCACAGATGAATCTCAAACACCTCATGTTCAGTGGTAGAATTCACACATGATTCCATTTACATAAAGATCTAAAAGAGGCAAAATTAACCTCTGGTGGAAAAAAATTAGAGCAGTGTGTTGTCTCCAGGGACAGGTGTGAAATGGGGATTTGTAGATGCACACATTAGTCAAACATGCATTAGTCAAACGGCACTTTTAAGATGTGTGCACTTCATTAAATGTAAATGTACCTCAAAATGGAAAAAAAGGTACACAAATATTGAACTCATAGGGAGGAGTATATTTTGAAAAACATGAAAAAGTAAGATGGATAGAGGGATGAATCAATAGATATTCAATCAGGGAAGAATAATAAATTGTTAATTGTGTAATCTAGTTGATGGTTATATTCTAGCTTACTGTGAAATTTTTTCAACATTTATGATTGAAAATTTTTATAATAATAAATAATAAATGTATTAACTAAATAATAACATGTGGGAAAAGATAAAAAGAGATCCCTGTGTTTCTGACAGCCACTTTCTCCCAGGGCTATTACTGAATAGCAAGCTGCATCACTTTGGGCCACCCCAGGGGGCATGACAAAGGCTCATGGTAGCATACACTTGAAAAGTGGCTAGCCACTTTATCAAACCTTTTCTCTTTGATGGAATTTGGAAGCTTGGTCCCATCATAGGCATAGGCTTACTGAGAAATTGTACGAAGTCCTCTCTATGGAAGAAACTACTTTGGAAGCATACTTAAATGCATCTTTTAAAATCAACCTATGCTGTCACTTCCCTGACAGCTGTTGCTTAGGACCTAGAAACTCCGGGTTTTCCTTTCTCAGGCAGGATTCACCTCTCTTTGGTGGTTATTTATCACTAGGCTTCATTCACCTGCCTAAAACCAGCATTTCTTCCCAAAGTCTGTTCTGTGCAGTAACACTTCCACGAGACACTTCATAAGGAAGGGCCTGTGGTGTGGCCAACGAGGAAGTCTCCACAATGCACCTCAGTGGGTCTCAGATGCCAAGAAGGCCCTCTGTGAGGAAGCCCCACTACCTGCCTGCTCAGGGCTCCCTCAGAACCAAGTTTTCAGAGAACCCCTGCAAGTGTCCTGTGGAACACCACGTTAGGAAGATCCTGCTCTGGGCTGAGAAGGGCATTACACCACATTTCAGTTTGTTCTGGAAAGACTGAAATTCTCCTCAGCCCCAGAAAGCCTCATCAGTGGATGTTTGGGTGAAGAGCCCCCCTCAGTGAAGGCTTGGCTGACACAGTGCCCGAGTCACTCAGGCCCACAGTGCGTCCCCCTGTCTGTGTCCCTGCTGGCCTCTCACATCCCGGAGGGAGGAGCAGACTGTGATGGTCACAGCTGTGGGTCTTCCATGAGGGAAACCTTCTGCCCTAAAGAAGGAAATGCCTTTTGCACATTTGCCAGAATCTGCGGTCAGGGGAGAAGGGCCAGCCCTGTGCTCACGTGAACATCTTCATGGGGTAAAGCACCCACCCTCTGCATCTGGGCAGAAAGCTTTTAAGTCCTGTATTCAAAGCAGATTTAGCCTGTGGAAACCACCAGATGATGGGGCCTGGACACGGACATCTTTCACATTATCCTACAGGTTTGATCTGGGTCAGGGCCAGACAGCCCCCTGTTGTCCAACCACAGCCCACACCTGTCTCCTCAGGGGGCGAGCTTGATTTCCAAGGAGGATCTCTCTCCTATTTTAGAAGGTGTAAATATAAGATGTTCTAGAAAAACATCAACTTGAGTTTTTAATTAAGTGACAGAGTTACCACAAGGCAATGTAGTTCCCTGACAAAAGAAGTGCCCAGACAAAAAGTATGGTAGCTTCCCATATGCAGGTAAATTTTGTCCCAAATAACAGAAGCAGAGAGCAGAAAGCAGCTTCCTCTTAGGGAGTGCCCAGCTTGAACAGGGTACTGGGTCTGTGACACTCGAACACGGGTGCACAAGGTCGGCCTGCTCCAGTGAATTCCTTACTTTGCAAGGACACTCAGCACATGGCATCGTGCAATACAGACTTCACAGGCGAGGGAGCAGACCTGGCACCAGGCCTCACACTGCCCTGCAAGTAACACGCCCATGTGCAGACCCCAGATGCAAGCTCGGAGGCCCACGCTTAACCCGCAGGCCTTCACAGGAGAAAGGAGAGAAAGCACGAACCCCCAATACCTCACTGGCCATGTAGGTGTAGAGCACTTTGCCTTTGATGACAAACCAGAGCTTCTTCCAGTGTCTCTTGCCTTTCTTACACCGGCTGAGATAGCCACTAATGGCAGAGCCCTCCCCGGAGGCGGCCACCTGGCGAGGGAAGCAGAGTGTCAGGGCACCATGTGGCGGGCACAGATCAGACAGGGCCAAAGTGACACGGCCAACCTCTGGCAGAGGGTTTATACTGCTTTGAAATCTGAGACTTGGACATGGTCTCAGGATCTACCAAGCACCTCAAGGCAGCAAAACTGTACCGGAGTTGGAGATGCAGGATTTACTGAACACACCCAGGAGACACAGGAGTCAGAAACTGCCTTCAGGAGTGCTGCCCCCAATGATGCTTCAGATTCTTGGCCCCCCACCAACACCTGAACCCCCCCAGTTATGAAGCTACAGATATTTGGGGGAAAAGGTCCTTCCTTCTAAAACTGATTCTTACACTTTTAAGCTTATCTCTTTCTTACATCTGAGGAGGGATCTTCTTTGACTGTTTAGTTGAGGTCCTACGCTCTCCTGCCTAAAGGGGTATGCTAATTCCTCTTAGTAGTAGTAGTAGTAGTAATACAGTAGTACGAGTCTGTCGGACAGTCATGATGTGGGGAACACAGGCTGGAGTAATACTGACAAGAGGTTCAGTCTAGGTCTCCCTGCTACTACATGGGTAATGTTGGGCATGACTGACTGACTCCCTCCAGGTCTCAGCTCCCTTACCGTGAAGCTAGAATTAAAGGACATAAGACAGGTACCTGACCCACAAGAAGGGCCCCATAAATATTAATCTTAATGTTAGAGCAAGGCCAGGTTTAGAAATAATTTCATCTGATGTTCTCATTTTACAGATGGGGAAACAGGCCCAGAGGAATGGAGGGATCTACTGAAGGTCAAATCCCTACTTAGTCGCCGAACTTGGATTTCTCAGTAAATACACTGAAGGTCAGCAAACTTCAATGTAGAGAGAAGTTACAGCCGGCTGGGCTGCGCTGAGCTCTCCAACTCCGACTCCGACTCTCCCGACTGGCTCCGCTGGTGCAGCTCAGAGCGGGAGAGGCAGAGCGGACAGAGCACCTGGGGGAACCTGATCCTGAGAGCGCCCTTTCTGACTGGTGCTCAGGCTGCAGCATTTCTGCAGACCGTCTGGGGGGAAGCAGGTCTTCCCGCTGAGATGGGGGCTCCTGGGAAAGGGGAGGGGTGGTGGGAGACTGGGACATGTTTCTCCTGGGGCTGCTGCAGATCCCTAAGCACAGTCTTTGCTGGATAATAGAAAGATTGTCACTTTGGGCAAAAATTACCAAGGAGCTGCTGGGGCAGATCCCCCTGGTGCCAGAATCACCCAGCTGTACAGCCTAAGAGCACTGCTTCTCAAATTGCACCCGTGGAACACCCAGGCTGTGAGCAGGACTCAGGTAGGCCGCCACCCCAGTGGGAGTGAGAGGTGACATTTTCTCAATTTGCAGAAAGGGACTCGTGAAAGAAGTGATGGGGCAACCATACAGTGTGTGTAAAATGTGTGTGAGAAAATGCAAAATGGTATCTAAGAGAAATTAAGTGGGAAAAATGTAGAAAGATTCAGTATAATGTTATCATTTGGATAAAACAAAAGATCTATGAATATGTATCTTATGTATATACATATTAAAATTTCTGGAAGAATCCAGAAGAAACTTGCTGGTGGTTACCTCTGGGGGGGGGCGAGGGACTGAAGGGTCCGGGGAGGAAGAGAAAACTCACTTTTCATCATGTATTCTTTTGTGCTTCTTTGGGAAAAAAATTTTGACCATGTATGTGTTATTCCCAACGTTTTTAATATACAAAAGGAATTAAGTTAATGGGCAAAACTGCACCCATTTAAATTTTTCATCCCTTAACACTTTTTTAAACCCTTGCTACCTGCTACTCCATAAGGAGTATTAATGGAAAATTTGGAAACCACTCATCACACTTCTTTCGACAGCTTATATATTCATAGGCACACATTTGCTTGTGGTTGTGATTAGAACACAGACATATAATCGGGTCTATTTGCAGGATGGGATTGAATTTAGCCAATTCTGAGGTTTCCTGCAGAGTTCCACAGCTCACCACCTGAACCCCTCTGGGGTCCCAAAAGGCACAGCTCCAAGGGCTGCAGAGGGAGGGCGCCGCCACCACTGCAGGCGTTAGTGGAGGAGCACCAGGGGCCAGGGCAGTAGCCTTGGGTACTGGGTCCAGGCTGTGGGGCAGCAGAGAAAGAAGGGAGAAAAACAGAAAGAGCTGGGAGCAGAGGGGCAGGAAGGATGGCAAAGACGTCTCCTGGCACCGTCTACACTCATTTCAAGCCCTGCAATCTGCTGCCAAGCAGGTGTCTTCTTGGCCATGCTGTTTAAGTGGTGAGTCAGTCTTCGAAGCCAGACTGTCTCCGTAAGGGATCCTCTTTGTCCCCAAGAGCCCAGTCAGGCTGGGGCAGGTGGGGGGGAGGGTCCAACCCTGTCCACCGGGAGGAGCTGTGAGCCTTCCAAATCCCCTGACTCCCTTAAAGATCTAGCCCCCCTGCCATACCTCCGTCAGGGCTGAAGGGACTTTCTTCTGCTTCTTGAAGGTGGAGGGGTTGATGCTATGGAAGACGGACGAGAAGGCACTGCTTGAGAAGCGGGGAGAGGCCAAGGGGAAGCTCATGCTCACGGGCCGCTCTGCACCAAGACACAGGGCAAGGGAGGTAAGTGTCCACACGGACAGGCATTCACCTTGCTGTGGAACTCGGATTCCTGTAACATCAGAGCTCCTGCGCCATCCTGAGATAGGAACCAGCCTTACTGTGGGGGTTCAGTGTGACCAGAAAGGCAGGCACTCTCCCTCTGCTGGCACAAAGGCCCTGGGGGCCAGGAGGGAAGCTTTCCCTGGGTTCTGGCCATGCCTTCTTCTCTAGGTCTCCCTGAGGCCAGGGCTGGGCAGTCCGCTCTGATGGCTTTGGGTGGCCCCAAAGAAGAGACGTCTTTGGCTTTAGGCCTAGGGGGTACTTGCTGTCCCTCAGTCCAATTGTGCTTGGGTTTGCCTGTCCCCTGAGCAGTCTCTCAAGGGCCACCTCCACCTCCTTAGGCTCCAGTATCAGAGGGTCCTCAGCCCTTCCCTGACCCACAAGTCCTCCAGGATCCAGCTCAAAATCTTTGTTCCAAAAAGGCTCCACAGAACACAGGCCTACAGAACCTCTCGGAAAGAGGGCCCCAAAGGTCAAGTAAATGTGAGCACTGTGCCTACTGCCCCCTGCCCAGAGAGGCACTGGCCCGGCATTTCCCAAACTTCTGGGGGCCCCTATCAATTCTCCACAGAACCAACATTTTGGGAATTGGGGCTGAGGTGTGAGTTTAAACCCGTTTCCTCCTCCAGGGCTGCCTTTGTCCTGAGCTGCCCCAGGAAAGTGGTTTCAGAGACAGCCACAGGCAGGAGGAAGCCCTATGGGCGGTGTGCAGGAAGGGAGCTGTCCCCAGGTACCTCTCCGCAGGCCTGGGCCGTCCCCGCCCCTCTTCTTCAGCTCCCCATAGCAGCCGTCGCAGACCTTGGCCATCCGGTCCCTGAGGTACTTCAGAGGGTACTTGTTTCTCGAGCAGTTGCGGCACACGATCTGTGGGCCAGGTTGGGGACACACGTCTGGATGGTTCTCACCCTCCCAGCACGTGCCTGTATCTTCTCCCCTGTGCCGGCCCCCCACCTCCTCTGGGGACCCCAACTTCTGAGCTTGTGTCTGCCAGGTGCCCCTGCTTCTCTGGGGGTGGCCATGCAGAGTTTCTGCGCAAGTGCTTATCTGTTTTCCTGACTAACCACAACACGATGCCTCTTCTTCAAGGACTGTAACCACACAAGCCATGATTTTCCTGAGGGAGTGGTGCATTGGAATGGGCCTGGGATTTGGAGCCCTGGTTTGAGGATAAAATGGGAGTTGACCATTTCTACCTCCCAGGGTTGGGGTGAACACACCCTGCTCTGGGCCTGCCCCACAGACTCCCTAGCCCACACCGTCCTGTGCGCACACATCCCCCAGACGGGGTGACTCACCTTGCCACAGGCGTGGCAGTGGTGACGCCGCAGGGTGAGGGAGAAGTCGCAGCCACAGTTCATGCACATCATGACATGTGTGACGGGCACCAGGGTGGGGGGCCTCTCCCCAAGGCTGACCCCCAGCCTCTCCCGAATCTGAAGCAATAGCATCAGATAAGCAGTGTGGTAGGAGCCTGGCTAGATAGGCGCCCTCTTTCCAGAAGGCGGGTGGGCGTGTTGGTGTGGGGACGGAGTGGATTCTAACCCCCCCACCCCCACCCCACGTCCTCCTGGAGGCTCACCACCGGCGGACACAGAGCCAGGTGGCAGTGAGCGCCAAGCTGCACCGTGACTGTCCCTCAGCACAGTGGGGTGAAGAGGGGCTCCGGGGACAGGAGGGGCACGAGGAGCCAGGCCCCACGGAAGGAGCTGAAGTCCTCCTGGGTGTGCGGCCACCAGGGGAACCCTGGCATCAGGCAGGCCACAGGGCCGCACTCACCTCCACGCTGTGGTGGAAGGCAGCCAGAGCCTGGGCCTTGTAGTCCTCGGGGAGGGCTCTGCTCAGACAGCCATGCCAGTCGTCCCGCTCGGCACAGGAGCTGCGGGCACGAGCTGCAGTGAGGGGAGCATGCGCCCGTGGCTCTGCCTCCCGCCCTCTCTGCGGAGACCAAGTCCCTGGCAGCCCCTTGTCCCCCTCTCCAACACCCAAGCGCTCAGGGTCTGAAATCCTACAAGTGAGCCCCCGGCCTGGGGTCACGCCTCAGCACCTCCACCTAGCAGGGCGGCCAGGGCACCTTAGCTGTCCTCTAGGCCTCTTCACCTGTAACACGGGAGTGTCAAGACTATTTCTCCAGCTCCAGGGGCTGTGGTGGGGATGGAATGCCCCGCGGGACAGGGCCGGGCTTTGACAATGGCAGAGCACGGGGCAAAAGCAAGGGTGCTGGGGAGGCACAGAGGGTTCCACACTTCAGGAGGGATGGGCTGGCAGGGGCTCGGGACTGGGTACCACAGGGAGAGGTCGGGGGATGCAAGCAGCAAGTATCAAGTCCCAGTCCCTCTCCCTTCCTCCTCACTTTCCCCCGTAACTTCCCAGATAGCCACTCATCCGACATGCCAACTCCCCAAATCCCTGCCCTGTGCTGGCAGTTTCCAGAGCACCAGTGGGGTGGAAATTCTCACAGGGCCCGCTAGGTGTCGTCCCCACACTGCACTAAGAGTGGGGCCTGCCTGGGAGCCTGGCCAGCTGGGAGTAGGTGGGCAGCCTGATGCGTGTCCCTGAAAGGAGATGTATGGGTTGCACTGTTCCTGGAAGCTTCAGCATGAAGTATCTGGGCTAGGAGGAAGGTGACTGGCCTGTCAGTGAGTGGCTTCTTGAGGCCACTGGCTAAGGTGCAGTGCCTCTGCCTGTGAGAGAGAGATGGGCAGCCCCACCTGAAGAGCTGGGTGTGGCCTTTCACCACCTCACCTCATGGCTGGACAAACAGAAGCCATACTGAGGGCCTTCTCAGGCCCCTGATTTTACCTAGAGATGACAAGAGGCAAGGCCACGAACCCCACCCAGCCAACCCCCTCCAGGAAGCCTCCAGGAGTAAGGACTCCCCCACATGGGGAGGTCACTCCTTAGGATTTCCAAGGCTTCTTCTACCTCGTCAGGACACAGCAGTGGGTAAGAGCTCTGGGACACACAATCTTGTGTTTGAACCCCAGTGCCATTTCACATGCTGAGACCCCTCTCTAGGCCTCAAACCCCACCTCCAGGGGTGATGATGCAGGCCAGAGGAGGTGTCTGACACCCAGCAGGGGCCCCGTGCATGTCACTCTGTCATCAACACTATTTATTACAGCAGAGATATTCTACATTTTTTTTATAACTGGTGCCTAACTCTCCTGCCTAATGTGGGCTTCTGGAGAGCAGATCAAGGTTTAAACTGTTTATGCCCTCAGCACAGTACATGGTACTGAGGAGTAGCTAATAAATGCTTAGTGAGCAAATGCATCTACAAGATGGCATGTGTGCATCAGCGTGTGTCCCATGTCACACCCGGAATCACCAACCCACACAAAGGGCACCGCTGCCACCACCACCACCCCCACCACCACCACCCCCCACCCCCCCCCACCCCCCCCCGTAGCAGACAGGGAAGACATTCAGGCCTCAGGGCCCCCCTTCCACCCCCACTGGGGCCTGAGTGGCCCTGGCAGGAACCACACCTCCTGGCTTCTGAGCTGGGGGTGGGGGTGGGGGGGAGGGTGGGGACCCGAGCTGGCCTGGCCTTGAAAGAGGGAGCAAGGGCAGCTCTTTTGCTGCCTAAAGTGAGTGTTGTGATCCCTGGGCAGCCTGGGGGCCTGGAGAAGACACAGCTCAAAGGCCACACCCCCAACCAGGAAAGGGAATTGGTTAATAATGAGCTCACTCATTATTTTCTGTCATTCTCCAGACATGAAAGCTTAAGAGCACACCACTGTGTAAACAAAGGTGCAAGAGGCACTTTTTACCTGCCCTAGCTTTTCGTGTTGCTGCAAAGACCCGATGATCATAGTTTTTTACAATGTGAGGAATTGTTATTCTTATATTTAAAGAACAGGCTCTAGAAAGTAAGAACTTCTGGTATCCAAAGGATACCAAAATAAAAATGATGACACACCCAGCATTTGTTACCCCAAACTTTACCACCTGTCAGACCCTGCCCCTTGTCCCCGAGACCCTCCCTCCTTCCCGCCTCCCCATACCTCGCAGACAGAGTCAGGCAGGACTCAGGAGTCTCCATCTTTAGAGCGTAGGGCACCTGCTCCATCACAGGGCGGCTGACCTGGAAAGCCAACAGCAGCCACTCAGGGTAGGGACAGGGAGGGACAACCCAGACTGGCTGCTTCTCCAGGTCCAGCCACTGCTCCTCCTGAGCCTGGGCTACCTTCTCTGTAAAGGGCAAACCTTTGCGTGCTGGGGGTGCATGCGTGCCTGTGTGTGGTGGGGGGGTAGGGGCCGGCTTCCGACTCTGACTCTGTGGTCCTTGGAAGGACCCTGTCGTGCTGGAGCAGTGCCCGCCCATGACCACTCCCTCCCTCAGCAGGCTCCTCAAAGGAAGCTTTGGTTCAAAAGGGAAGAAGCCTCCCCACTGAGAAGAGCCTCCAGGAGTGAGAGAGGCCCCAGCCTGCCTCCGCCAGCTCTCCCCATCATCCTCTCCTCTGCCACGGTCCTCTGAAATGATGACACCCCCCAGTCCATTCTCCCCACAGTGTCCCCTCGCTGACCCCATCCCCACGTGGCACCAGGACTAGCTTCACAAACCTGCTGCTCACAAAGCCCTCAAGCATCCCCACTAGCTTCCTCCCAGCCTGTATTTAGGACAAGTTACCCAGAACTAGGCCATATATGACCAGGGCCCCTTCCTGTCACCCACGAGATTGTCCAGCTGGCTGGCATCTTTCTTACATTTGTTTAAGAAATATTTGCTGCTTGAACAGATATTTGCACACCCATGTTCACAGCAGCATTATTCACATTAGCTAAAAGGGGGAAGCAACCCAAGTGTCCACCCATGGGTGAATGGATAAGCAACATGTGGCCCAGCCGTACACTGGAATATTATTCAGCCTTAAAAGGGAAGGAGGTTCTGACACAGGATGAACCTTGAGGACATTGTGCTCAGTGAAATAAGCCAGTTACAATAGGTCAAATACTGCAAGATTCCACTTCTATGAGGTCCCTGGATTCATCACATTCATACAGACAGAAAGTAGATGGAGGTGGCCAGGGCTGGGGAGGGGAATGGGGAGTTAGTGTTTAATGGGGATAGTGTTTCATTTGGGAAGCTTAAAAAGCTCTGGAGATGGATGGAGGTGATGGTTATACACAAGGTAAATGTACTTAATGCCACTGAATTCTATGCTTAAAAATGGCTAAAATGGAAAACTTCACGTTATGTGTATTTTAGCACAATTAAAAACCTTTACCAATCACCTACGGTTTCCTCCCTCCGAGCATTTCCTTATACATTTTCCTCCTTTTAGGACACCCTTCCTTTTCCTCCTATCCAAATATCACCCACCCTAAGGGAACTCGGCTCCCCTCTGCAGGAAGTGCTCCCTCCTCTCCCACTCCTGACTATCTACAGCGCAGTCCCGTGTAACCCACAACGTAACACTGCTTCCCCGCGGCCCCTTCTTCCCAGCTGGCCTGGGAGCTCCCAGAAGCAGGGGTGTTGTCTCCCCTGACCTGACCTGCCGTCCCAGGGTGCTTAACCAGGCACCCACCTTCATGCTGGCCACCGCCAATGTGTTCTTCAGCCGATACTTCCCGTCCTTCTGGGGATACGTGTACAGGAGCACATCGCTCATCTGGGGAGAGGGAAGCCCTGTCAGACATGTCCTGGCCCCAGAAGGCTGCGCTGGGCGTCTGTCCTGGAGGATCAGTGATCTCCATGGAGCAGAGGTACCACATATCCTCCGGGGAGCCCCACGGGACAGCAAAAACCCTCTGGGCTGAAGACAGCCCCTTCCTCGCAGCTCCTGGGGAGGCCCTCAGAGGGACACACGCGGTGCCCACAGAAAGCCGACACAGCCATGGCCACAGGGGCTGGCTCCATCATGGGGTACACCCAGATGTCCATCAGCGGGGGAACGGGCAGACTGAGGCGCAGCCACGCTGTGGATCACTACGTGGTGACCCAAAGGGACAAACTGATGATACACACGGCGACACGGATGAATCTTAACAACATGCTGAAGGAAGCGGGACACAGAGGAGCACACCCTGCACGGTAACAGTAACGTGAAGCTCCAGGACAGCCACAACCGATCAGTAGTGACGGAAGGCAGGCCAGGGGTGGGGAAAGTGACTGCTGTGAGGGGCACAGGGCAACTTCCTGGGTGGCGGGCAATGCTCCGTGTCTTGACCCAGGTGGAGGTCACACGATGGTACACATTTGTCAACACACACTGAGATGTACACTTGAGACTGATGCATTTTACTCTCTCTCTCTATATATATAGATATATATATATACTCTCTCTCTCTATATATATATATATACTCCATAAAGTATAGTCAAGGATCGAGAAAGGAGGGGATGGAGAGAGGAGGAGGAGGAGAAGCTCCTCGCAGACAGGGAGCTGGTGGGTCCTGTTCTCTGCCACAGTCACCGTGACACTGTAGGTGCTCAAATAATACCTGCTGAATGAACAACTGAAGCTCCCTGCCCCGTGCAGGACAGATAGGAAGAAACACAGTGAAAGTCACTTCACCTCCTTAGGACAGTGTGTCTGGCTAAAAGGTTTACAGTTTGAAAAGAGGAAGCCAGGCTCTGGGTGGTCTGTGGACTGTCAATCCTGAGGCTGTTCTGTAGCCACTGTGTGGCTACGGACAAGCCGTTTCCCTCTCTGAGCGTCAGCTTGCTCACCTATGGAGTGTGGGACACCTCTGCCCCACCTCATTATGGACGCTGAGAGAGCATGGCCCTGGTGAACCCTCTGTGCATGGAAGCTAACTCAGGGTAACACTTCCCCTCCCTGGGGACAGAGTCTGCTGCAGGCACAGAACAGATGAGTTTTCCTACCAGTTCATGGGAGGCTGACAGCCTGGCCAGGCAGTGCAGGTGGCCTGGACCAGAACCTGGGCCATTGTACCTCAGGCAAACCCCTCTTGTCTCTGGGCCTCACTGTCTCTGACAAGAGGTGGCACAGAGCAGGGGCCAGCAAGCCGTTTGTAAATGGCTCCATAGTAAATATTTAAGCCTTTGTGGGTCATACAGTTTCTGTCACAACTATTCAACTCAGCATTGTAGCCCAAAGGCACCCACAGACATCCGTAAACAGTGTGAGACTGCGTGCCAGTGGACCTCTGTTAACGAGAACAGGAGGCAGGCCAACCCCAGATCAGCTCTGCCGTTCTAACAGTGACGAGAGCAGCCTTCCACCTGGAAGCCCACTAAGCCCCCAACAGGAACCAGCTCCATTCACGCCCCAACAATCCACAAGGCAGGCACTATCGTCATCATCTCCACTCCATAGATGGGGAAACTGAGGCACAGAGTGGCCAGACAAGCAGCCCAAGGTCACAGAGCTCAAGCAGGTGGAATGCAGCTCTGGGGTGGTCGGGTGTGTGTATTGTGCGTGGCCGCACAGAGTCTGGGCCCCATCTGGGGACAGTGACTGCACCCCAGCCCACAGCCTGGCTCACGAGCCCATCACCCAGGGGAGCTGGCTAGTGTCTTTCATCAGAGCCATCCCAGCCTTTCTGCTGCTGCCCCTTAGGTGCCTGCAGCCATGGCACCCGGAGGCTTTATAAGGGCCCAGGCCCCGGTGGCCTCCTAGCTGCCAGCATGTCTCTCCTCTTCTGAGCGTGTGCTTTACAGCCCCACTTGGCGGAAGGAGGAGGGATTCTTCATGGAGGAGGACAGGGGAACTTCTCACGGGAAGGAGCCACCCGTGGGGAGCCCCACCTATGGCTGGAGCCAGAGGGGACAGCGGGGCCATGGTGGAGGCCTCCCCACAATACTGCTCCAGTCCCAGTGTGTTGGCGGGCAGATGCTTTGACTTTGTCCTGCAATAAGATTATTTTATGAAAGTAGCATCTTATGAAGAAGAAAAATTCTTGAATGTGTTCGCCATGGCCCTCCCTGGCTCAGGAATCTGTGTGTCCATCCTCCTCCCAGCTCTGCCTCCAGCAGGCATTTACTAACCCCTACTCAGGGAAGGTCCTGTGCCGGAACCAAGAGAAGGAGCAGAGACCCAGGCTCAGAAGGGTGGGGGCCATGGCCCAACAATACAGAGAATCGGAGAGATGCGGGCCTGTTTTCGTGACTGAGTGTGGGAGAGACTACGGTAATGAAGGGCCATACAAGATGCTGGCGGAAGCATGGTGGGGGAGAGGTGGCAGGAGTCAGGGCCTCACCTGCTCAGCCTGGCTCATTACCACACAGGTGGCCCTGAATTCAATGGTATGGGTTTCTTCTCAATGGAGAGATTTTCCAAATACATAGACTCTAACATGGAATATGGGATGGCTGCCCCAACAGGACTCCAAGACCCCCATCTGGACAGGGGCCACATCCGCACACCTAGCACAGATCCTGGCACACAGAAGGAGATGGATAAGGAGCTGTACGATGCACGAATGTCACAACAGGCAGTGAGCTCCCATCATCGGAGGTATGTAAGCAGAGGTCAGACAACTACCTAGAGAGAGGGACTCAAGCATCTGTGGGGACATTAAGATCCTTTTGAGAACCCAAAGCTGAACAATCCACTGCCATGCTCTCAGATTACTTTCAAAGTTCCTCCCTGGGGACCTACTCCTCCTGCCTGTAGCCAGATCTCTCCCTTACTCTGCAGCTCCAACCGGCCAGGGTGGGGGGTCCGCATGGGAGGTGAGAGGCAGCTGCTGGATGGAGACGAGGGAGAGAAGAGATGCTGCGTTTGGTTCACCCTGTGCTCTACACAGAGCAGAGGGGCCCACTGAGGTGGGCCACGGCCTCGGGACACAGCTACTGAGGCGCCACAAACCCTGGCTGGACGCCGCAGGCTCTACACTTTCTGGCAGGGCTCAGCATTTCCCTACTCAGTATCATTTGCTCTCTCTGAATTCAGTCCTCAAGTGGCCCCTCCATGGGCAGGGTCTATGTGGGACAGAGAATAGATCAAGTCATGAGTGGAAGGGCCCCTCTCCAGGCAAAGATTTTACGAGACTCACAAAGGTCCTCCAAACACCATGATTCCCAACCTCTAGCCTTTGCTTATGCTGTTCCTGCTCCTGAAACGCCTTTCCTTTCTCTACCTGACACATGCCTATCCTTTTCCCACAAGCTTTCTCAGGTATCATTTTCTCCAGGGAATACCAACACAGTGAGGAGCACCCAGGAAATATTCAATAAATGTCAGCTGCTGCTGTCTATCTTCTTTTTTCTTCTCTGACTCTTCATGATTCTCCTCTTTGCTTCCATGGCCCGCTGGGATTTGGTCCATATCTTCCCATAACTTGATATTTACAAGAGGTGCTCCAGGTTGAGAGTAGAGAAAAGCCAAACAATGACTCCCTGGCTTGCTGTGAAGAGGAGCCCATTCAGAACAGAGCCTCTGAAAGTTTGCTACAACAGCCTATTTACTGTATTTTGCACACAATTCTAACAAGACCCGAGGAGGCTGTTAGGGGCAGCCATGACAGACAGTAACAAGAAATGATGTGAAGGAGCATTTGTGAAGGCAACCGTGAAGGAGCAGAGAGGAAAACTAAGCACAGCAGCCAGAACTTAAAAGGCAGAACAGCTCAGGTGTCGCAGGACCGGGGCAAAGAGCTGCTTGTAGCTCCAGTGCTGCTGAGGCTGCTGTTACCATACAACAGGCCTGGGCATCCCCGGTTGTTCCAGCCACAGCTGTAAATCATCACGAAGGTTCCAGGCAGCTCTGTCTTGGGCACAGTGGGCCTGGAGTCACAACCCTGGCTCCCTTCTGGGCTTCTGCCACCGACCTAATGGGCGATGTGGCCAAGAACACACTCCTTTCTGGATCTCAGTTTTCTCATGCATTAGAGAAGGTGGTTGAATTTTCCGTTCCATGAAAATATTCAATTCTTATTCCATCAAAAGAATGTAATGGTTTTAGGATGTTTCAGATGGGGACATGGAAATTAAATTACAGAAACATTCTATTCATAATAATCATTCAAATAATAGATAAGGGATGGGTTGTGGTGTCCAGGGGTTAAGCTCTCAGGTTTCCAGAAAGCTCAGCTGTACAGAATGACCCTCATGACAAAGACCCAGCCTGTTCCAGTCTCCCCCAACCCACTTCCAGCTGTCCTTCAATACTGGTGCCAGAAAATGTTACAGAACTTGACAGCCCTGGGGTTTGCTTGGGTGGGGTACTTACCAAAAACAGGTGCCGGGGGCGTCTGTTTTTCCCTGTTACCTTCATCAGTGTTCCTTCCTTCAGAAACTCCTGTGGGGAGAGAAGCAGCCCCTGGCGGTCAGGCTGATATGCCCCTACTGTCCAAGAGAAGGACCAGGGGGAAGGCCCTTAGGAGGGAAACTTAAATTATGAGGCCTCCCAGGGGCACAGCGAGCAGGTCATGGACAAATTGCCAGCTTAAGAGAGATGCTAAGTGTTTGCTAGAGCAGCCTGGGGATAGGCATCTCAGCTTCTTGGGGGTGCTCCATCCTGAATTATACCAGGCCCCAGACACCATTCCGGCTGCAGAGTGGTCCAAACAATGACTCCCTGGCTTGCTGTGAAGAGGAGCCCATTCAGAACAGAGCCTCTGAAAGTTTGCTACAACAGCTGAAGACCTGTGAACAGTTGCTACAGACCCCTGAATAGTGGAAGATACAAATAGAATGCTTAATAAATATTTACTAAACTGATGACCCAGGCCACAACACTAGGTGTGATTTTATAGCATCCCAGACCAGTGAGATCCCTGCTAACCCGGATTCAAATCTCCTGAGCACGATCTCTCATTCCTTGTCTCCTGTCCTTCTTGGGTCATAACAGGAATTCATTCAGTAAAAGAACACATTCTTTATTGTTTTTTGAGGTGAGTTTTATGCTTTCCACTTGGAATCTTAAAAGGCAGTAAACTTGTTTCTTAAAAATTTTTATTTTTAAGATGCTTTCTTGGTGCTCTTTGATGATTTTCCTAGCTTCCCACCAATGCTGGAGTACACTAACAATACCTGGGTGTTTCATCTTCTCTGAGGTGAGGAGCACTAATAGGAAACACTGAACTCAAATGGCACTGTTTCTTTAAAGGCCCTGAGAGCAGAAAACCCCAGGGAAGGCAGCCCTGCACAGAGCCCAGCAGTGCTGGCCCTGCCCGCCCTCCCTCCACGGGGTAAACAGCACCTGCAGCCAGGCCTGTCTGGGGCCAGCCCAGCCAAACAATGGGGCTTATCAGAAACCCGCCCGACTGCCTGCCAGGCTGTGCTCTGCCCCTGCCCCTGGCGGCGTGGCACTCACCCTTCCTGGCTGGAGGAGATCCCCTTGGCCCCGAACGCTGTGCTCAATGTGCACCAGCTTCTGCAGGTTTTCCTGTGGGTGGGAGCAGGGGGAGGGGGAGATGGTCAGGGCCCCTCCAAGGGGTTTTATCTCCTCCACAAGGGGTGACATTGCTTCCGTTTCAGAGGAGGAAAATGGAGCCCAGAAGGGCTTTGCCCAAAATCTGACCTGTTGTCCGTGGCAGGATTGGGACCTGAGCCCAGCTCCGCAGGATGCCAAGTGTGTGGACAGCCCATAATCACGGTAGGCCCTCCCGCCTGAGGTCTGACACCGCCCTCTGTCTGAGTGCCACGGGACGGTCACTTGGCCTCACTGCATCTGATACCTCTGTCTGTATTGGGGCACTGCTCCTAGTCTAAACCTGCGTCCCTTGTAAGGCCAAGAGCATCTGGACTTTAGTAACCCAGGCGAGACAGATGCCCGAGGCCAGGCTGTCTTTCTAGGCTTGCAGCCCACGGTGGGGCCCCTGAGGGAGAGTAACCAAGCAAACACAAGGTCCAGGGAGGAACAGCTCTGCCTTCCTTGAGGACAAGTAACTGTGTCTGGGAACTCCTTGCCAGTCCCTCAATGGGCTATCCACAATATGTAAAGTGATACACCTCCCTCCCCTCTGCACAGCACCCAACACTAGAAATAACAAGCATCCATCCCAGGGGGCTGGTGCCCCTTGAACCTTGTGCAGGGTCAGGTTCTAAAGTCAAGTAATAAGGTGAAAGCTGAGTGTACAGAAATCCCCTTAAAAAGGCCTTTACCCTGTCCATCATTTTTGGCATAAAATCCTGCACAGTAAACATGTATAACACTTGTTCCATTTCTACTCATAATGTAGAAAGTTGAGAGAGAACAATGCCCCCACCCTAACAGTGAGAAAAAGCCAGATGATCTACAAAACTGCGACTCTTCTTACACCCCCTGGAAAGCTGAGGTCACAAGGCAACCAACTGAACTAAATCCCAAAAACTGACAAGTCCCTCCCGGGAGATACAAGACTACCAACTGTTGCACCTTTGGCCACACACAGGAGAAGAGGTGGTCGGCATGACAGAGGGTAAGAAGAAAGCAGCTAAAATGTTAATGGGTTCTTAAAGGTCAGGTGTGGGCTGGTGGGACAGTTTAGAATGACAGGGAGCCCCCGACACAAGGGACATCTGTAGTCACTTGCAAGCTCTTTTCCAGGAGTTTCCACCAGGTGCTCACAAAGGCGACTGGGGGCTGGACAGGGCAGTGGGCCAGAAGAACATTCTCCCCAGACTTTGGTACTGAACATGTGCAAGCTGCTACTGCAGGGTTGACTCAAAACCCAGTCCCTCTCTCCCCCAGGCCCGTCTCTTCTACAAAAACTGTTCAGCCACTGGGGGTGGCAGGAAACCCTCCCACTCCCACAGCCCAGGCAAAGAGCGACCCTCTGCTTCTGGGGAAAGGCAGAAGCAAAGCTGTGCCCAAGGCAGGACACTAACCCTTCAGGCTCAAAATTGTGTACCAGTACAAAGCAAACACCTGTCCAGGACCTGCCACACATACAAAGCATAGTCTGGCTGCCATGCAGGGAGGGGCAGGGAAGAGGAGAGAGCCTAGTACTGAGTAACAGGAAACAGCAGTCTACCTCTGAGAAGGGGCAAGAGCACGGAAAGAGATCCCTTTTGTGGTGCAGGGGTTACTAAAAGCTCATGATGGAGCAGTAATATGAGAAAAATTCTCTGGC
Organism: Manis pentadactyla; assembly: GCF_030020395.1. Lineage (NCBI taxonomy): Eukaryota > Metazoa > Chordata > Mammalia > Pholidota > Manidae > Manis > Manis pentadactyla. Next base: position 202,700,279 of record NC_080019.1, on the reverse strand, counting down.
ACTTCAGGCGCCCAAAGAGCACCAGGTAACAGCAGCCCCCTTCTGGAAGAGCACGAAGTCTCTGGGGCTTTGGGGCTCTGGTGGTGACAGTGACAACAACAAAACCCAAACCAGCTCAACTACTGACTTGACTGACCCAACTCCTCCACCCTACATGAACAACATGACCAAACAAGAGACACACCCCATTCTGGGGGTAGATACTGTTTCCCTCTGGCTCTATAGTTCTTCCTTACATAGTGGCTAATATTCAATCAAACATTATGAGAAACACAAAAAAGCAAGAAAGATCCCCAACTCATTTTCAGGAGATAAAAGCATTCAACAAAACCAGAATGAGAGGTGACACAGATGCTGGAGCCACTGAACAGGGACATTCAAGTAATTATGATTAATATGTTAAAGGAGCTAGTGGAAAAGGTGGAGAGCATGCATGAACAGATGGTGAATTTCAGCAACGATAGAAACTATACAAGACAGTTAAATGAAAATGTTAGAAAAAACATGGTATCAGAAATGACTTCCTTTGATAGACTTAGCAACAAACTGAACAGTGCCAAGGAAAGAATGACTGAGCTTTGATAGGTAAGTTGAGATTAACCAAACTGAAACACAAAGAGGAAAAGGCATCAGGGGGAAAAAAGGAATAGAGCACCCAAGAGAATTTTCCAAAATGAATGGTAGCAAACCACAGGTATAGGAAGCTTGAGACAACAGGATAAATATCACCCACCCCATTAAAAACACACATACTTAGACATCATAGTCAGACTTCTAAAAGTCAGTTGTGAAGAGAAGTCCTTGAAGGCAGCCAGAAAAAAGGGACACATTATTTAAGAAGAATAAATATAAACATTACAGCAGATTTCTTACTAAAAGCTATGCAGGCCACAAGAGAGTAGAGTGGCATGTTTAAAGTACTGAAAGAAAAAACTGGTCAAACCCAGATTTCTATACCCAGGAAAAATGTCTTTGAAGAATGAAGGTAAATGGACCAGTTAAGTAAGTGGAGGATGGTTGGCGGGAAACAGGTTTCTTCTCACTGTTAGAATGGGAATTTACAGGTAAGCAAGGGCAGGAGGCTGGAATGATCCATGTGGTAATGATTAGAGCTAGAGACAGCAGTAAGAACTCATATTTAGCTTAATAAAGATATATATGGTAATGTATAAATATATATAGATATGAGTAAATTCATGGGTTAGTATGTACACATATATTTCTTTGCTCTGTAGCTAAAGAAGACCTGAAAGAAATTACAACCTATGTAGCAATGAGTACACCTGGTGCCCAGATTTGGGTTTCAAATACCAGTGCTCATGCAAGAAATGGCTGATTCTAAGACTGGGGTTGGAAACATATGTGATGAGCCTGGAGCATCCTGTAGGGCCAGAAAGTAAAGAAGTGCTAAAAAATAAGAGAAAAACCCCACCCAAACCCATACTGATGGGAGTATATGAAAGGGGCACAGGGAACAATCAACAGGGCTTCTACTTGCCAAAGCTGGAACAATTTGAGAAATAAATAAAATGGTATGGGATTGCAACCCAAATATAAAATAAACACCCATGAATAAATTAAACAAATATCCTCACTAATATAAATTATTTATTTATTTGAAATGAGTGAATAGATTAATAAATGAGGGAGAAGAGACAAATCTCCCATGCAGAAGAATTCCAAATAGT